>NC_023754.2:744732-1044732 GCF_000499845.2 Phaseolus vulgaris
TGCCAGATCGAGCGGGAGTACACCATCTTCTAAGTATAGCTGGTATGGCGTCATCCAGGTGTCGGGTTCCTTCTCCGCATGGACCTCCATCGACTCATCAGTCTTTGAGGGTCGCGACCTCACCCTCGGTGCTCTTAGCGTTTCTTGGGTCAACGACCGATGACCGATCGTTAGACGCTCCATTGACTTGTATACATGAAGCACCTGGTTGTCTGATACGAACGCGCGCGGCACCTTTAGGGTCTCCTGAATGACGGTCCTCTGCTTCCCCCCCTTGCCTGAGCTGGCCAGCTTGGCAAGCAGGTCTGCTCGGGCATTTTGCTCCTTGGCACGTGCACTAACTCAAACTCGGCGAAGGACGTCTTCAGGAGCTGCACATACTCCAGGTAGGCTGCCATCTGGGGATCCTTTGCTTGGAACTCCCCCGTAACCTGCCCGGTGACCAGTAACGAATCGCTCTTGGCCAGCAGATTTCTTGCTCCCATTTATCTTGCTAGCAACATTCCTGCGATCAGGGCCTCATACTCCGCCTGATTGTTGCTAGCTTTGAAGGCAAAACGGAGGGACTGCTCGATCAGTACCCCATTTGGTCCTTCCAGGATGACTCCAGCGCCGCTTCCCTGCTGATTAGAGGAGCCATCCACCGATAACACCCATCGGAAATCTAGCCCTTCTGCAGGTGTCGCGATTGATGATAGCTCGACTACAAAGTCCGCGAACACCTGCCCCTTGATCGGTCCTCGGGGCTCGTACTGAATATCAATTCTGACAATTCTAATGCCCATTTGACCATCCTGCCTGCTACATCAGGTTTCTTCAATACGTTCTGGATAGGCAGATCAGTCATTACCACCACTGTGAAGCTGTGGAAGTAATGCCTGAGTCTTCTGGCTGAAAACACCACCGCAAGAGCAGCCTTCTCGAGGGCTTGGTACCTCGTTTCAGGGCCTTGCAGCACTTTACTCACGAAGTAAACAGGCCTCTGGGCCTGGCTCTGCTCTTGCACCAGGACCGAGCTGACTGCTCTCTCCGTCACAGCAAAATATAGACGAAGAGGGATGCCTACCTGGGGTTTTCGCAAGACTGGTGGGCTCGCCAGGTACCCCTTTAACTTGATGAAGGCCTCCTCGCACTCCTGTGTCCAGAGAAATCTGCTGTTGCGTTTGAGACACTGGAAGTATGGGTGGCCTTTCTCCCCTCCAGCGGACATAAACCGGGACAGAGCTGCCAAGCGACCGGTGAGCTGCTGCACCTCCTTCACCGTCGTTGGGCTCCTCATTGCCACGATCGCCGCACACTTCTCCGGGTTAGCTTCGATTCCCCGCTCTGTCAAGAGGAAACCCAAGAACTTCCCAGCCTCCACACCGAAAATGCATTTCTCAGGGTTGAGCTTCAGCCTGTACTTGGCAATGGTGGTGAATAGCTCTTCCAGATCAGCTGCATGATGCTTCTTCTCTACGGACGTAACCACCATATCATCTACATAGGCGTGTACGTTCCTTCCCAGCATGGGCGAGAGCACCCTGTCCATGAGCCGCTGGTAGGTAGCCCCGCATTCTTTAACCCGAATGACATGACCTTGTAGCAATAGCATGACCGTTCGGTCATAAACGCAGTCTTGCATTCATCCATTGGGTGCATCCTGATCTGGTTATACCCCGAGAAAGCGTCCAAGAAGCTGAGTAACTTTCCCCCCGAGGCGCTATCAACTAGAGCATCTATGCTGGGTAAGGGGTAAGAATCCTTGGGGCACGCCTTGTTGAGGTCAGTGAAGTCCACGCACATTCTCCACTTGCCGCTTGCCTTTTGAACCAGTACCACATTCGCTAGCCACTCGGGGTACTGGATTTCTCTGATGTGCCCTGCGGCAAGGAGCTTCTGCGCTTCGTCGTGGATCACCTTCCTCTTTTCCTCGTTGAATTTCCTTCGCCTCTATCGCACTGGTCGAACCATGGGGTCCATCGACAGACGATGGCAGAGGAAATCGGGGTCGATTCCTGGCATGTCGGATGCTGACCATGCAAAGGCATTCATGTGCTTCTCAATCACACCCATGATCAGCCTTCGCTCTTCTTCAGCGAGGGATCCCCCTATCTTGAACTTTCTTCCCCCGACATCCACTTCGACCCATCCTTCAGCTGGATGGGGCCTTCTCTCGCTGGCGATGACCGCCCTCGCGATCCCCGACTCGCGAGGAGTGATCGCGCCTTCCTCTTCTTCTTCAACTTGGGCTACCTGGGAGCCCCCCACCGCAGCATCCTCCATCCTTCGAGCGCCCTGTGTCTCCCTGACCACCGATCGCTCTTCGCGCACGCCTGGTGGTGGTTTTGTGGTGACGTGGCACACACTTCTCTTTTGCTTCAAGCTGTTCTCATAACAGCGTCTTGCCTCAGCCTGATCCGACTTAATGGTTATCACGGTCCCCTCCATCGACGGCAGCTTCAACTTCATATGCCTTGTCGACGGTATCGCACCCAGTCTATTGAGTGTTGGCCTTCCCAACAAGACATTGTACGCAGAAGGGGCGCTCACCACCAGGTACTTTATCTTTTCAGTGCGGGCTGTCGTTCCGTCAGTGAACGTTGTCCTCAGCTCGATGTATCCCCGCACCTCTACCTGATCTCCTGCAAAACCGTAGAGACAACCAGTATACGGTCTTAACTGATCAGGGGACAACTGTAGCTTGTTGAATGTTGGCCAGAACATGACATCCGCCGAGCTTCCTTGATCTACGAGTACTCTGTGCACTCGTTTTCCCGCTGTGATGAGAGAAATGACCACAGGGTCGTTGTCATGCGGGACAACGTCTCGTAGGTCAGCTTTCCTGAAGATAATGTCCACTTCAGGGTAATGACTCTCATTCACTGCGTCTACCGCCATCACCGATCGAGCGTATCTCCTTCTCTGTGAAGCTGTGCATCCCCCACCAGAGAAGCCTCCCGCGATCGTCTGCACTTCCCCATGCACAGGGACTTCATGCTGTTGTTCTTCAATCTGGAATCCTGACGCGCGATCACCCTGCGGCTCACGTAGGTAATCTGCTAGGAAACCAGATTTCACCAACTCTGCCAGTTGGTGTCCCAGCGCCAAACAGGAATGAAGTGTATGGCCAAAGGCCTGATGAAACTCACACCATTCATTCTTCTTCCTTCCAAGTACCTTATCTGTCTTCTCTGGTACTCGTAGTCTTGCTGCTACAGCAGGAAGGGCGATGAGATCCGCCAATTGCACCATGAAGTCGTATCTCGGGGGTGCGTTATTCTCCCTTGCACGCCCCCTGCTCTGGTCTTTGCCTGGTGCATATGGACGAGGTTTTTCCCGCACCTTCTTCCCCTCCTTGGCCTCATGCACCCTTGCTTGCTGTGGCTTTCCTTGCCCTCCACGCGGTCTGGGTGGTGCAGCACTTCCCCTCTTCTCAGAAACCTCTGTTTCTGCCACTATGTGCGCCACCGCACGTCGTCGAATCTCTGCAAAGGTGCTGGGATGGCTCCTGATGAGAGACTCGCTGAAAGGGCCAGGCAGCACTCCCTTCTTAAACGCGTGCACCAGCATATCTTCATCTTTGCTGGGCAGTCTAACCACTTGTGCCCCAAAGCGGTTGAGGTAGTCCTTCAGCGACTCCCCCTGGTATTGGCGCACGTCGAACAGATCGTAGGACACCACTGCAGGTGCCTTGTTGACGATGTATTGTTCAGTGAAGAGCTTCGAGAACTGAGAGAAAGACGTGATATTTCCTTTTGGCAGGCTCACGAACCACTCCATGGCGATTCCGCTGAGCGTACTCATAAACATTTTGCAGTAGACAGCGTCTGAACCCCCAGACAACATCATCTGGGTGTGGAACACCGTCAGATGCGCCTCCGGGTCTTCTACCCCCTTGAACGATGCTTTCACCCCCACCAGGTTGGGAGGCACCATGGTTCCCATGATCTCAGGGGAGAATGGCATGGGGAACGCTCTTGGAGGTGAGGGCTGCCTAGATACCCTTTCGTCAACCATGTGTTCCTCTGCGCTTGCAGCGTCCTTCTCAACTCCTCGTTGACGCGATTCAGCTCGTCGTTCCTGCTTTGCGACGCAGCTAGCTCCGTCTGCATCCTCTCTTGTTCAACCTTTGACGCTGCGGCGTTATCCTGCAGCGTGCGCACCATTTCCAGGACCTGTGCCATTGTCACAGCTCCTTCGTCAGCGGATGGCGCAGGTGATGGTTGTCTGTTTCTAGGCATCTTTCTCTATCAACGAAACTGATAAGACTCTGGTAAGTCTTTAAAACTGTGGTATATATGGGACAACGATTCACTCGAGCCCCACGGTGGGCGCCAAATGATCCTGCCGGCAACTCGAACGTGGAGGAATCGCTCCGTAGCACTCTCTGCCCTGTCTACGCGACTGCGTCTTCTGCAGAATCACCCCCGGAGCCTTCTCTTGCTTCTCCAAACGTGGCCTGCAAAACACACAGACGGCGCCTCTAGCGGCTGTTTGCACTCCGACGATCAAGTTAGTCCACAGAACCACCAAAGAATAGAAAACTAGTAGTGTGTGTGAAAAAACTCTTGCTCTGTTTTTTTCGTCCCCTTCACTCTCACCCTGATTCTCTCTTTTATGCCTCTCTCCCTGCTTTTTGGGCATAACAGCATTCTGTTATGCTTTTCTGGCATGTGTCAGAAGCTTGTTATGCTTTTCAGAGAAGGCGTACCTTCAGAATCAGCAGTGGGAGCGTGAGAGTCTGTGTATGTCTGCGCATCTCTGCGCTTGGCTGCGCCTGTCTGTACCCTTAGTGGTACGGAGTGCTCTTTTGTCTGGACCGCACCCCTCTCAGAAGACGACACGTGGAGGCCTGCAATTCACATCTAGCCACCCACGTGTCATTTTCTGGAAGGGCTCTAGCGCTTCTCTTTGTGTGCCCAAGTCACGCCCTTGCAGAGTAACTTAGGATATTTCTCTTATCTGGGTAAATCGCATACTCTTAGGAGAACGTCGGGTGTGGCTGGTCTAGGCACACTCACCAAACGTTGCTCTCTGCGTAGGCGACTCACCCTTCACGATGCCACGCACGTAATGGGTTGAGGGAATCACCAATCACTGACTGGTTTACTAGTTCCCTCAGGCCACTCTCGTGCATGATTCCCTGAGGTGTGCTCATGCGAGATCCATGCGTAACGCTCTCGCTGGGAACCTCAGTTCCAGTTTAACTGCGTGTAACACGAGACCCCGATGACAATACACCCGATGACTGATCAGTGTTTATTCGCTTCTCGCGCTCTGCCTCCAGGCGCGAGTCTGGGAACTGGTCTGCTGGTGCCACTTGGCTACTAACCACCGATCACCATTCTGGGTGATCTATCCCCCGACCTCTCTGCCGCCTGATCTGTCGGTGGTAACTTGGTTACTGGCCACCGATCACCGCTCTTGGCGATCGTCCCCCTGACCTCTCTGCCACCTGGTCCACGTGTCACCCTGCGAGTGGTCCACGTGGTTCTCTGTTGCTGACGTCATCGACTACCGATGACCGATCGGATCACAACCCTAGAACAAAGCTTAAACAAGCATAACAACATCAAGCAAAGCAGAGGCTTCAAAATCCTTCAAAGGATTTGGATTCTTCAAAACATTGAACATCACAAGGTTCAATAATTTCCCCCTATTTGATGAAGACAAATCCCTGATGCTTGTGTTGTACCTGATTAAATCTGAAGCAATTCCTGCAATGGAACTGTACCGTCCCGTATCCGGGGCGTTGACTAAGTCAAAGTCAACGACTGGAAAGTCAAAGTCAACTCAAGGTGTCGCCCAGGTGTAGAGACGCCAAGAGGAAGCGTCGCCAAGATAGGACAAGGCGTCGCCAAGGCAAGGCGTCGCCTGGGTGGAGGCGTCGCCCAACCAGGGCGTAGCCAGATCAAACAGTGTAAAAGTAAGGCAATCACGGTATGGTTCCCCGATACCCATGGGTAGGAAAGACCATGGAGGGAGCGACGCCGTGGGAAAGCCTCATGACCCGATATCTCGGGAAAGTGATAAAGAGAAAAAAAGGTGGCTTCAAGGCCATAAGGGTAGGGCAGCCTGACTCGTGAAGTACCCCTGCCACCCCAGAGACGCCTTCGGGACAGATACGACCCAAGAGGAAGGTCACGCCCAGGGTAAGCGGGTGCAGGGTACGAGAGGAAGGCAGATACGCTCTCAAAGTAAGTGGCTAGATACTTGGGGGCATGAGTTCGCACCCAAAAAGTCACCCCTAGCGCAGCAGCACTCCCAAGCAGGAGGACTCACACGTAGAGACGTCCCCAGATGGGGAGAAACGCCCCCAGATGGGGTCATGGCGTCGTGAGGCCCTCCACGTGTACGACAGCCATGCCGGAATAGAAACACCCTCTAGTCAGGTGCCAGGTAATTAAAGATAATACAGTTTCCCTTTCGAGCATTCAGGTACTATTATGGCTCCCGAGCGTTTCAACGTCTTAAATGCGCTACGTTTCGTAATTAAGCGCTTTAATGAGTGCGTTACGTTTGTGAGTAAAAGCGCTTTAAGGCGCTTTAAATGCTGGGGCAGTTTAAATAGCGCTGGGAATGTCGGAAAAAGGGTTGGAACCTTTGGCGAATTTACGAGAAACTCTCTGGTTGCTTGCCCGTGCTTTAAGACTACGTACAAGTGACTGGAGAATATTTTTGCCTGAAGGAGACAACACACACACATATACACAGTTCTTTTACCACCTTCAGAGTGCCACACGCGGTGCTCAGATACGTAGGTGGACAGTTTTTTGGTGTTTCTTGCTGGCTGACTTGAGCGTCGGAGTGCACACGGCCGCTAGGGCGCCTCTTTGTCCTCTTTTTTGCAGGAATCCGCGGGCAACCAGCGGGAAGGAGACCCCAGCTGACGATTGAGGTCGTGCACGAAGACGTCCCGGTCAACCGGACGGAACAGGAACTTTGAGCAATACATTGAACTTCTGATATTCTGTTAGCATACAGATAAATAGTTTAAAGCTTAAAACATATCTAATATCAGAAACATATTACATATTCCAAACAGTTTTATCAACTTTAAAACAGAAACTTAATATAAACTCGAAACACAGCATATATCTCCCCCTATTTGTCTTCACAAATACACAAAGATAAGAGATAAATCAAAATATTGTTTTCAGTACATCAGAATAAAACAGCAACAGCAGAAGAAAAGAAATTTTTAAAACCATAAAAGAACAGCCAAAAACAATTGATTGTTTCTGTACCGCCCTGGTAGTCGGAAGTGATGACGTGGCATCCAGCTACAGTATAGGCGTGTTGACAAGGCGCCAGGTTCGCAGAAGTGAAGGAAGTCGGGGGGTTCGTGTAATCGCCAGTTATTAAGTTGGCGTGCTCCGATCTCCCACACCAGGCGATCGCCCAGTTGAAGATGAAGTCGCCAGATATAAACCCAGGCGACCGAGTGATTGGAGATCGCCAGAGCAAGCACATCGCCAGAGATGAAGGTGGTGCAGATTATGAAGGCGGCCGGCGAGACCACAAGGAAGGTGTACGAGAGCACCCTAACTCGCCAGTTCCAGTAGAGATCGCACTCCCAAGTTAGCTATGCACTGGGTAGTACCATGCATAAATAACTTAGCCAAAAAGAGAGTCAGAAGCAGCGCCCAAGTCAAGGAGGCTCCAGATGATGGCACGTGTACGACTGGATGTGAGCCACGTGTCCAGGCCTGTAACTGCCAGGAGAGAGAAAGTAACCAGGTATATAAGAGTTCTCAACGAACTTTCTGAGGTACGCACGTTCAGATTATACTCTTTACGCTTGCGAGTTCTAGAGCTTACTGTGAGAGAGAACATTGCACGGTTCCTTGAGATTTCTTGAGTGTTCTTGCTCTTAGTATTTGGTGGTTCGGTCACTGACTTGGGCGTTGGAGTGCGATCGGCCGCAGCGGCGCCGCTCTGTTCTTTTGCAGGTTCTTGAGGTGGATCTTGAAGAAGGACGGAGGTTCGAAAGCGGTGTACAAGTCGATCCTTTGACGAGGCAGGTTCCAACGTTCTGGTCAACAGGCAGGATCAGTTTCGATGACTAATCGGTTGTTTTATCCTTCATTCTTCTTCATCAGCAAACTGAAGATCAAAGATTTGATTCTGGACATCTTCAATATGTTCATCCAGAGTCATAATCCTTGTATCCATGTTGTCAAACCTGGTGTCAATCCTTTGGAAATTACTCACACAGAGATCATGGAGGCTCATTTGATTTTCAGCAAAGCTATCAAGCCTATCCATCATTTGTCTTTCAAAAGATGACATGGTTGGCATTCTTTCTCTTTGATATCCATCAGCAACACTAGGCCCTGCATCTTGAAAATCTTCAGTTGGATCTTCATGTTGAACATCCATATCAGCAGGTTCATCTTGTTCAAGATGAGCAGCACCACTTGATGAGGCACCATGATCACCATCCTTACTTATCCATTTTCCACCTACTTTTGTAAAGCCCATCTTGCTGAGTGATCCATTGTTCAACTCTTGGTTTACTTGACCAGCTCAGAAGTTTCATCTTCAAGATTAACTTTAAAATAGAGTAGAAACTTAGATATTAAAATAGCATAGGGATATTCATAATCACCTAACCTCATGGCTTTTTGCATGTGTTCTTTGATTATATGAATCCAATTGATCTTGACTTTCTTGGTGATGCAGAAGATGTAAACCAGATCTTCTTCAGTTAGCACAGAGTGGTTACTCCCCCTTGGAGTTAGAATCCAAGTTACAATGAGAGCAAGCAACCTCTCATCAAGCTTCAAACCTCCAACCGAGCATGTACTAACTTGAACATGTTGATTTTTCAAGCAGCTTTTGTAGAACTGGATTTTATTAAAATCTTCCACCACAACAAGGTTTCCCTTTTTGATTCTCAGACCTGAGAACTTGAGCCCAGCAACAGCAGCTCAAACTTCGTGGGTTATCTCCATTTCCACACCTTTCACATGAGAAACAAGATTGTTTCCCTCAAACTTCAAGTTGGTGTAGAATACCCTCACCAAATCTGGATATATGTTACCCTTCATCTCTAGGAACCTTCTGAGAGATTGATCCTTGAGCAGCCTTCTCACATTATCAAGCTTTTGACTTTTCAGCCAATCAAAACATACAACCTTGGGGTTTTTTTATCTTCTTGATACTTGTCTCATATCTATACTTCTCAATGAGATCATTATCTCCAGAAAACCAGCCTTCCAGCCTTCCTCCAGACGTTACAGCTCTGGTTTTAACTCTCTTAGAGGTGGGAGGGGTTGATTCCATGACAGCAGAGACAAAAACAGAGGTTCACAGATTTTTGCAAGAGATGGTGCAAGAGATATTGCAAGAGATGTTGCAATTGGTTGTTCTTTGTGGAAGAAATCTGTACTGGGTTTTATAGCAGTAAGAGAATCAATTTGAATTTAATTTCATTCAAAGAGTACCTGATTTTCAGAGAGAGGGCTTGACTCTGTTCTGCACAGAAAATGTCAGAAAAAGCTGAAAATCACATGGTCTTCACATGTGATCTTTGACTAGTCATTAAGGCTCTTGAATTTCCAAGATTTTGGAATATATTCCTTTATGACAGTTATGACTTCTTTCTGAGCATTATCAGCTTTCAACACAGATCAATTGACCAAGATTCTCTCTTTTAGATTGATCATTGATTAAAAGAAAATTAATCACAAGAAAGAACTTTGAAACAGAGATTGAGAACAAATAAAGGAAAGTCTTATCCTTGTGTTGATTCTTCAATGAGCCAATTGCTTGTTGATCAAGAAAACTCCTTTTCACTGTTTTGTTCTTTTGCATAGCATTGATTCAGCTTCAATGACTGCCTTTTTTTTCAACAGCTTGATCAGATGGCTCAGTTCTTCTTTTTCTCTTTATTTTTCCTGCATAAACGATTTCAAGTAGCAAGATTTGGTCCCCTAACAAATTTGGG
Organism: Phaseolus vulgaris; assembly: GCF_000499845.2. NCBI lineage: Eukaryota > Viridiplantae > Streptophyta > Magnoliopsida > Fabales > Fabaceae > Phaseolus > Phaseolus vulgaris. Next base: position 754,667 of record NC_023754.2, read on the forward strand.
TCCATTTGACTTTACTTTGTTGTTATAAACATCACATCCCTTAGGAATCCATTTCATAAAACCTTTAGGAACATAATATTTTCTAATTTTACAGAATCTAACAGAGTGGCCTTTCTTCATGCAGTAAAAGCATGTAACAACCGGTTGTTTCATCTTAACAATCGGTTGTTTTTATGATTTTCTTAAAAAACTTTTTGAAAACCTATCTTGCTTGTTCTGTGGATTGAAGCCTAAACCAGCTTTTCCAAAAACACAGCTTTGAGATGCCAAGACATTCTCAAAGTTTGATTTCCCCTTTGAAAGCTTGTCCACAGTTTCAACAAGATAGTGAACCTTTTTCTCAAGATTTTCACAATTTGTGCAAATGAGAGTATCACACTTGCAAGAGGCATTTTTGAAATGATTTTCCAATTTTTCAAAATCATTTTTTGCTTTTCTCAGATCCTCTTCAAGTGATTTAACTTTCTTTTCAAGCCCATTGTTAAGATCTTTCAATCGGTTGTTTGAAAGAACCAATCTATTAGCTTCATCATGTGTTTCTTGAAAAGCTTCAAGCAATTCACTATAATTTTGTTCATTTAAGGAAGCACATGAACTTACCTCACTTGAACTGCAAGAATCATTATCATCCTCAGCTATCAAACATATATTTGCTTCTTCATCTTCACTTGATGAAGAGCTTGATGATGACACCTCATTTTCATCCCAAGCTATGTAGGCTCTTTTTGTCTTGCCTTTCTTCTCTTTGTAGCTTGTCTTTTTCTCTTTGCTCTTGTTAGGACAATCTGCCTTTATGTGACCTTGCTCACCACAACCAAAACAAGTATAGTTATTTGAATTGAATTCATTAGGTTTCTTGTTTCCATACCTATCCTTGTTGTTGTCTTTGTTGCGGTTTCTCTTTAGGAATTTGCTGAATTTTCTTGACAGCAAACTAAGATTTTCCTCATCACTTGAATCTTGCTTTCCCTTATGCTTGGATGCTTTCAAGGCTATGCTTCTTGTGTGCTTATCTTCACTCTCTTGAACATTGAGTTTATTCATCTCTAGCTCATGTTCCCTAAGCTTTCCAAACAAAGAAGCAAGACTTAATGATGTTAGATCTTTAGATTCGGAAATAGCAGTTACCTTTGGTTGCCATGCTCTATCCAGACATTTCAAGATCTTGATGTTCAGCTCTTCTTTGTCAAACGTCTTGTCTAGGCTCATAAGGTGATTGATGATGTGTGTAAACCTTTTCTGCACCTCAGCTATTGTTTCACCTTTAAGCATTCTAAACATCTCATACTCTTGGATGAGAGCATGCTTTCTAGCTCTTTTCACCTCATTTGTTCCTTCATGAGTGACTTCCAAAGTGTCCCACATTTCTTTTGATCATTTGCATTGTGAGACCCTGAAAAAGTCATCAGAATTTAAAGCAGAGGTTATAATATTTTTGGCAATGCAATCGAATTTGGCCTTTTTGCTTTCTGCATCAGTCCATTGAGACCATGGCTTCTCAATGACAGAACCATCTTTTTCAAACTTTGGGATAAAAGGACCATTTTCAATTGCATCCCAAATTCCTTTATCAAGAGATTCCATAAATATTTTCATTCTAACTTTCCAAAACTGGTAATTCAAACCACAAAACAAGGGTGGTCTGTTTATTGAGGAACCTTCCCCAAACGGTAGTCTATCAGCCATTTTAAAAAGATTTTTAGGATCAACTTGAATGACTTTCAAGAACCAAGCTCTTGATACCAATTGCTAGAATAGATGGCTTTAAACTAAAGGGGGTGAATTGTTTAAAGGGGTTTTCACAAACTTTTCAAAACTATGAACTTATTTCAGAAACCAATTGATTCAGCAATTCAGTTAGCCAAAACAGCAAGCAAAAGCTGTAGTACCAGAAAAACAATCGGTTGTTTATACCAGCAAACAACAAATAAATTGAATTTAAAGAGTTAGAGATAGAGAGATTGTACACAGTTGTTTATACTGGTTCACTCCAAACTAGAGCTACATCCAGTCTTCTCAGAAACCCTGAGGATATCCACTAAGCATTCACCACTTGATCACTTACACCACAACCAAGAGAATGACCTTGAACACCTCAAGAAACACACTCTCCTTGGCCAACACTAAGATTGCTGATCTTGAACACCTCAAGAACACACAGCCAATCTCAGCAAACACAGAAAACGAATTGTTCAACAGATTACAAAGATTACACTTGTTACAGATGAATATCTAAAATCAATACAAGTAGAATCCTATTCCAGCACCTTGATCAATCACAAAACTCTTAAGCAATCTCAGCACTTTGAAAACTCTCTTAGAAAAACTTTGTCAAAAGATTCTTAATTCTTAAATCTGTTTTTCTGAATATATTCAAAGATATAGTTTGTTATCAAATCTTAACAAACTCTTAAATTGCATTAAAAGATTGGTCAAAGCATTTAATGACTACAATTAAAGCATTTAAAGCTCAGTCAAAGAAAACAGTTTTTCTGTTATGGTCCCAAAACAAATAATCGGTTGTTTCCTCGAATCAATCGGTTGTTTTGGTACTTAACAGTTTCAACTATTTGAAAACAGTTTTCAATCTTTCTCAAAACACCTAAGTATAAACAATCGGTTGTTTCAATTTAGTTTGAAAAACATTTTACTTTTATAAAGATTGAGATGCTAATTGCTTGAGATTTAATACAAGGGTGGATTACAACATATAAACTACCCCAGAACAAAGCTTAAACAAGCACAACAACATCGAGCAAAGCAAAGGCTTCAACATCCTTCAAAGGATTTGGATTCTTCAAAACATTGAACATCACAAGGTTCAACAGAGGCCACGCCCAGGGGAGAACCACGTGCATGGTACGAGAGAGAGGTAGATACACCCCCAAGGTGAGTGACTAGAGGTTGGGGCGCATGAGTTGGCACCCAGAAAGTCACCCCACGCGCCAGATGCACTTCAAGGAAGGAGGACTCACACAATGGATTAACCCTAAGTTGGGTTACGGCGCTGTGAGGCCCTCCGCACAGAGTAACGATCAAGTCAGAAGGACACGTGGCAATTAGCACGTGCTCATTAAATGTTTCAGTGAAAGTTTGCCAAGGTACGCGTTAAATCAGTTAAGATTCGAACGTTCCAAGGAATATTTTTATACGCTTTCAATGCGCTTTAACGCGTTTCAAATACGAGAGATGTATAAAAAGGGACCTTGGGGCATTTGAAAGGGATCCGAGTTTTGATCTAATTCTCGCAGTTACGCAGAGGACAAACCCTAGTTGCTTTTGCTGCACACCCACTGTGTGCACAAGACAATTAGGGCAACCCACTTTTAGTATTCGAGCACAATTATTTTCGACCACCTTCAGAGGGTGTGTCACCTTTGATGTTTCTCGCTAGCTGACTTGATCGTCGGAGTGCAAACGGCCGCGAGGGCGCCCCTTTGTTCACTTCTTTTCAGGTATCACGGACGGAGCATAACGAAGGTTCCCTAGCTCACGAAGACAAGCCACGCGCAAAGACGACCCTGGTCAACCAGCGGGAACATTAGCCGTAAAAGCTCTATGTAAATTGTGTGTGTATAGCGTAAATGTTGCGTACATTGTTAGGTTTATTACTACCCTTTATATACTCTAGGGTTTCCGCCACCCGCATTTAGGGTTTCTGAGGGTATGCCTTAGCGCCACTATCACCCAATCTTAGGGAAATCTAGCGCATAAGGCTCCCTTATTGAAGTGCAACCTCTGATGGGATGACCACCTGGATGTTGAACCAAGTGGTGTTCAATGTTTTGAAGAATCCAAATCCTTTGAAGGATGTTGAAGCCTCTGCTTTGCTTGATGTTGTTGTGCTGGTTTAAGCTTTGTTCTGGGGTAGTTTATATCTTGTAATCCACCCTTTGATTAAATCTCAAGCAATTAGCATCTCAATCTTTATGAAAGTAAAATGTTTTTCAAACTAAGTTGAAACAACCGATTGTTTTGTCGAAACAACCGATTGTTTATACTTAGGTGTTTTGAGAAAGATTGAAAACTGTTTTTGAATGGTTGAAATTGTTAAGTACCAAAACAACCGATTGATTCGAGGAAACAACCGATTGTTTGTTTTGGAATCATAACAGAAAAACTGTTTTGTGTTTGACTGAGCTTTAAATGCTTTAACTGTATACGCTCCAGTCATTAAATGCTTTGACCAATCTTTTAATGCAATTTAAGAGTTTGCTAAGATTTGATAACAAACTACATCTTTGAATATATTAAGAAAAACAGATTTGAAAAAATTAAGAATCTTTTGACAAAGTTTTTCTAAAGAGTTTTTCAAAGAGCTGAGATTGCTAAGAGTTTGTGATTGATCAAGGTGTTGGAATAGGATTCTACTTGTATTGATTTCAGATATTCATCTGTAACAAGTGTAATCTTTGTACTCTGTTGAACAATTTAGTTTCTGTGTTTGCTGAGATTGGCTGTGTGTTCTTGAGGTGTTCAAGATCAACAATCTTAGTGTTGGCCAATGAGAGTGTATTTCTTGAGGCGTTCAAGGTCATTCTCTTGGTTGTTGTGTAAGTGATCAAGGTGTGGTTGCTTAGTGGATATCCTCAGGGTTTCTGAGAGGACTGGATGTAGCTCTGGATTTGGAGTGAACCAGTATAAACAACTGTGTACAATTTCTCTATCCCTATCTCTTTAAATTCAGTTTTGTCATTTAAAAACTGGTATAAACAACCGATTGTTTCGTTAAAACAACCGATTGTTTTTCCAGCTTTGTGCTTTTGCTTTTTGTTTTGAAAAACTGAATCCTTAATCAAGGTTTTCTAAAAGAATTTTCATTCTAAGCTTAAAAGTTTACTAAAATCTTTCTTAAACAATTCACCCCCCCCTCTCGTTTAAGGCCATATATTCTAACACTGGGTACCAACTTGTGCACCTGGGTACCAACTCCTGGGAGTGCCCTAGCTGTTCATGTGACATGCATGCAACCTACCCCTGGAACGTAACCCTCATGGGCCTTAGCTCTTCTAGTGGCTCTTTACTTGTGCTACACCACGCGCATGGATCCCTCGTGATTTAGGCTTCTCCTTACTAATAACTAGTGTGTTGTCTGGGATCCACCTCTCGTGGCCTAACTCCGATGTTTTAGTCACCAAGTTCGATGTCACATCGCCCTCACTCTGTTGCCGAGGACACATCAACACATCCTGGTGATCGACGTCTGACCACTCTTCGACACCTTGGCTCGCGTCGCCCGCGAGACACTGGCCCATGTCGCTCGTGGTACCCAGCTTACGTGGCCCACCATTACTAGCAGTCAACGAAGTCCGAGGACTAGTCAGTACGCCAGCCCCCCAGTCTCGAGTTGTTAACTTGTTCAGCGAAGAGACTAAGTCCTCGCCCCTGGCGACTTACGTGGCTCTGTGTGACGGGACGTGAACAGTGCACCGAAGTGACACTTCTCTGTGCCCGCTTTAATCTGCGCACACGTGTCAAGATCAACGACCAGGACTTAACGCCACTTGCGCTTTTTCGTTTACGTTAAGTTTTTTAAAAACGCGCGTTTCAATCACTATTCCATCACTTTCTGAAACTCCTTTGATTGTTTCATCTTCTTCTTCGAACGCTCTCTTTTTCTTTCTCCAAAAACCAGAACTTTCAGCCCACATCGATCAAAAGGTATGATCTTTAGGCATTGATTGCTCTTATCTTTCTATTTCGCTACTCATACATGCGATAATCTCCTTTGAGACTGTTTAAATTTATGAATTTTAGGTTTTCTCTGTGTTTCCTCTGTTTTTCTGGGTTTCTTCGAGTCTTCTGTCTTTCTGGTTTTACTAAGTTACGCCATCGCCTTCTTCTGAACCTTCATTTTCTTCCTTTCTTTTCTTGATTTTTAAGCTTTCTTCGAGGTGGCTTGAACAAAAACCACATCCAATCCTCCTCCCAAAGTAGCTTACAAAGCCCTCTACCCTTGGGCTTCCGCTGAGGACATGATAAGGGATCGCATGGGCCACGGTCTAGGTGAATTCCTTGTCCATTCAAGCGCCCTCGCGAGCAAGGCAAAGGCGAGGATGAAGAAGCAACTGGCCCTGGCGGAGGCAAAGTTGAAGGAAGAGATGACCTTGGCGGAGGAGAGGAAAAAGGATGAGCTAGCCCAGCAGGCTCGGGTCTTTGCCATTCATGAAACCGCGCTGACCCAAGAGCTGAGCTGTCTGCGTCAATCAGAAAAAGATACCAAGAAGTAGCTTTATGACAAGGGTCAAGAGGTTGTCCAACTGGAGGCAAAGATCATGCCCCTCCGCACCAGGGTGATCGAGCTGGAGGAAGTGGCGGAGGGAACTAAGGCCAAGATGGCCAAGCTTGAAGAGAGGGCCACCAACCAAGAAGTGTTACTTGGCCGGGTGGAGGGTGAACTTGCCCAGCAAGCTGAAGTCTTCAAGAAGACCGAGGCGGAGCTCATTGAAGATGTCGTCGACGCCTATGCAGCAGGGTTCGAGGATGCCCTTGCTCAGGTTTCCTGCGTACATCCTGAGATGGACACCTTACCCTTCGCGACGTCGAACTGGGTCATAGATGGGCAGCTTGATCCTAAGGCCCCTTCTTCTTAATCTGTATTTGGCTAGTTGACGAACAATCTACTTTATATTTATGAATGCTTGTTTGCCTTTAACTGCTTTAATTGCTTTCTTGATCTTGACCTGTTAATTTCCTTTATCTTACTTTAGTTTGCCTCTTCGTCTTGATCGCTAATTGTCGTGCCTTGCACTAACCATCTGCTAACAATGCTTCTGACGATCATTCATACTCTAGGTAGCACGCCTATCCACCCCCGCCCTACCTTACTCTCTTCATTATGACTTAAGGCGCGGAGGTGCGCATGCGAACCTTCAGCTGAACTCACCTCCGTAGCACAAAGGAGAAGGAACTTCTGATAGTCACTCTTCAAGCCTACTTCATAAGACAAGGAAGAGAGAGAGACCCTCTAACTAACTTTGCTCCTACCTCACTGACGTCTGACCAACTTTGCTGATGTCGTTCGTGAACCGTGTTGTCCTCGCCTTGTCTTTCTCAATCAAGAGGGAGGCGCAGTCCGCTTTATCCCGATTTGAGTCTTCTAGCCCAAGGAGAAACTCATAACTGACCCCGTCCTTGCTGTATAAAGTCAAGGGAAGGTTTAACTGTGAATTACGTTGTTCAGCCTTGGCGTTCTCGCTCTAGGGGGGAGGTGTTCTCTGCGAACCTACCTTTCCCGACCCCGAGCCTTCTTACCCAAGAAAACAGCTTATAACTGACCTCGTCTTCGCTCAAAGGCGAGGGAGGATTTCGCTAGTGAACCATACTTGTTCATTCATGGCGTTCTCACTCGAGGGGGAAGTGTTCTCTACGAACCTACCCTTCCCGCTCTCGAGGCTTCTAACCCAAGCGAACGGTTCATAAATGACCTCATCTTCACTCAAAGCGAATGAGGATATCGCTTTTGAACCATGCTTGTTCATTCTTGGCGTTCTCACTCGAGGGGGAGGCGTTCTCTGCGAACCTACCCTTCCCGCTCTCGAGGCTTCTAACCCAAGCGAACGGTTCATAACTGACCTATACTTCGCTCAAAGGCGAAGGAGGATTTCACTGGCGAACCATTTCGTTCATCCTTGGCGCTCTCACTCGAGGGGGGAGATGTTCTTTACGAACCTACCTTTCCTGCTCTCGAGACCTCTAACGCAAGTGAACGGTTCGTAACTGCATTGTACAAAACATTCGAGAATATACTTCAATCGAAATTTATTTGGTGACCTCATTAAAAAACCCTTGGAAGGGAAAAAGAGTGTCCCCTAAGAACTATGTATGTTCTTGCCGGTTGATTTGGTCGTCGGTAGACTTCTGCAACCGAGCTCGGACTCCGTCTGCCTCGTAGTGGAACTCGTGCTTTCCTTAATGTCTGGATGTTGTTCCTGTTGAGACAGAGGGCGTCCTAACGGCCGATCGCACTCCGACGATCAAGTCAGTACAGGGCTTATAAGAAACAAGAAGTGTCTAATATCACAACAGTTTTAAATGATAACTAATCATTTTGATCCTCTTTAGAGTAACATGATAATATGAAAACATATTTAAACAATAATAATTATATCTTTCATCTTCAGAATAACATGATAACAAATTCTTAAATATCCGTTATTTTCATGATAATATGATAACATATTTAAACAATAGTAATTATATCTTTCATCTTCAGACTAATATCACAACAGGCTTAAAAGATAATAATAATTTATCTTTGCAATAACATCACAATAGATAAAATATCTCTTTCATCTTCTATCTTCATAATAATATCACAACAGATAAAATATAATATCACAACAGGTAAAATATAATATCGCAATAGATAAAATATAATATCACAACAGATAAAATATCTTTTTCATCTTCTATCTTCAGAATAATATCACAACAGATAAAATATTCCTTTATCTTTGTTACCTTTTTTGGGCTGACCAATATCTGAGTCGAGCTCACGACTTACCTCTCGTGCCCAAAAACCGAGATGACCTCCCATAAACACTTGGTTGAGATGACGAGCTCTCCTACATGGTACACATGCCCCTGTCTTACCTACCACTAGGTAATCATTTACTCACGGGGCGTCTATACTCGAGTGGTTGTATTGACACCTAGTTAGGTTGACTTACCTGTGTTGTGCTTAAGCAAATCAACAAACAAATCAATCCCACAGAGTGCCTATGCTCGTACTAATACCGAGCTAGGTCAACTTATCATGTGCCAATTCAAATAAATCAACAAAGCTAAATGCATCATCTTCCAAGAACAAATTTAATTGTTCAAAAAGAAAGCATTAAGTAAGAATATCTTAGCTGAAATGCAACTTGAGGTTTGCCACATTCCATGCTCGAGGAATGGCCTTAACTGGTCAGCCTTGGCTTCTTCATTCACTGATTGGAGGACTCTCATGGTATGCATGATTTGCTGCATGGTAACGTTGTCGCTTTCTTGCTGTCCAGATATCCCTTGTTTCGTATTCCTCAAATTGCTTGATAGCTCTGATCACGATTGTGGGTGGGACCTAGTTTTATCAGGCCCCATGGTGGGCGCCAAATGTTCTTGTCGGTTGACTTGGTGGCCGGTAAACTTCTGCAGGCGAGCTCAGACTCCGTCTGCCTCGTGGTGGAACTCGTGCTTTCCTTAATGTTTAGATGTTATTCCTATTGAGACACGACAGTTAACAACCAAGACAAAGGTAGCAGCTTAAGACAGACAAATTCATAAACAAGACAAAATATATATACAAATTATAAATTGTTCATCAAAAGGCCAAGTTCCTACAAATTAAGCGAGCTAGATTCTGGACGCGAGCTGCCCATCAACAGCCTGCTTCGACGCTGCAAACAGGGAGATGTCCATCTCAGAGTGCACGCAGGAAACCTAAGCAAGGGCATCCTCGATCCCTGCTCCATACGCGTCAGCGGCGTCCTCGATGAGCTTCGCCTCAGTCTTGTTGAACAACTCGATCTATTAGGCCAGCTCGCCCTCCACGCGCCCAAGATGGACCTCTTGTTGGATGGCTCTCTCTTCTAGTTTGGCCATCTTGGCCTTCGCCCCCTCTGCATGCTCTTCCAGGTCGATCACTTTATTTCGCAGAGGCAGGATCTTCGCCTCCAGCTGAAGGGCCTCCTGACCCTTGTCAAAGAACAACTTCTTGGTCTCTTTCTCCGATTGGCGGAGGCTGCTCAGCTCTTGGTTCAGGGTTGTTTCACGATTGGCGAAGATCTGGGCTTGGAGGGCAAGTTCCCCATTCATCCTTGCCTCCGCCTGGCTTACGAAGGCGAGGGAGTTGACGAGAAACTCCCCAAGGCTCTGACCCATGCGGTCCCTCAACAAGTCTCCGCCCAAAGCCTTCGCCGCCTCCTTCTCTTGGAAACATTTGAGGGCATGTTGGAGTATGGCGGGGAGCTCAGGGGTAGGGGGCACTTGGTCACCCCCAGGACTGCTCTCCCCACCACCTTCAAGCGCGAGGAGTCCACGAGGAGAGGAGGAGTTGGGGGGATGGTCTCTGAAAGAAAGGGGGTGGCCATCAGTAACAGAGAATGAGATCGTCGCGACGCCCACCCTTGGCCTCTTGAAGACAAGGCCCTCCTCGGTGTCCTCGTCCTCGGAATCTGTACCGCCCTGGTAGTCGGAAGTGATGACGTGGCATCAAGCTACGGTATAGGCGTGTTGACGAGACGCCAGGTTGGCAGAAGGGAAGGAAGTCGGGGGGCTCGTGAAGTCGCCAGTTATTAAGTTGGCGTGCTCCGATCTCCAGCACACCAGAACCGGCGGTCACCGGGTTAAAGATGAAGTCGCCAGATGTAAACTCAGGCGACCAAGTGCTTAGAGATTGCCGGAGAAAGCACATCGCCGAAGATGAAGGTGGTGCAGATTATGAAGGCGGCCGGCGAGACCACAGGGAAGGTGTGTACGAAGGCACCCTAGCTCGCCAATCCAGTAGAGATCGCACTCCAGGACAGCTATGCACTGAGTAGTATCATGCATAAGTAACTTAGCCAAAGGAGAGTCAGAAGCAGCGCCCAAGTCAAGGAGGCTCCAGATGATGGCACGTGTACGGCTGGATGCGAGCCACATGTCCAGGTGTGTAATTGCCAGGAGAGAGAAAGTGCCCAGGTATATAAGGGTTTCCCAACGAACTTCTGAGGTACGCACGTTCAGATTGTCTTCTTTACGCTTGCGAGTTCTTGAGTATACTGTGAGAGAAAACATTGCACGGTTCCTTGAGAGTTCTTGAGTGTTACTCTTGAAGTATTTGGTGGTTCAGTCACTGACTTAGGCGTTGGAGTGCGATCGGCCGCAGCGGCGCCGCTCTGTTCTTTTGCAGGTTCTTGAGGTGGATCGCGGCGAAGGACGGAGGTTGACGCGGTGCACACGTCGATCCAAGTTTGACGAGGCAAGCTCCAACGTTTTGGTCAACGGGCAGGATCATCAGGCGCCCACCGTGGGGCCGTGTAAAACCTGTTCTCATCCACAGCGTGAGTTCTTGGAGGTTTTTGCAGTTTTTTGTGTGGTTGTGTGCTGGTGCAACCATTGTTCGCTGTTCATCTAGGTTTCGTTCGGTGATTTCGCGTTTTCCACCGTTCGTTTGGATTGTTGTTCGGTGAGGTGAAGCTTTCTGCTGGTTGCGCGAGTTTTGTTCGGTGAGATTTGAGTTCTTTGGCTTGTTTGGTTTTTCGGGGAAGAAGCGTTGGTTTCTGGTGGAGTTGCAGGTTTCTGTGGAGGTTCGCTGTGTTCTTGAGGTTTCTTTCGCAGTTTTGCGAAGTCCTGACCGATTGATCGTTGAATCGATCGTCGCTGAAGGAAGTGTTGTTCGTTGCACCCTGTGATTCGTCAAGTTTCATGAGAAAAATGAGAAGCAACCGTTCAAGTCCAGTTGCGCCCGTTGCTGCTGAAGGCGCCGGCGCCATGACCATGGCGCAGATGGTGGAGATTATGCGTTCGTTGCAGGCGAATGTGGAAGCCTCGCGCATAGAACAGGCGAGAATGCATGAGGACCTGGTCGCCTCTCGGGCCAGAAATGATGAGCTTAGCAAAGTGACTGAAGAGCTGCGTCAAGCTCTTCAGGAGCAGCGAGGGCGTCCTATTGCTGAAGAGGTCGCACCGTCAACGCCGCCTCGTGTTTTTCCTATGCCTTTCGCTCAGGCGATTACTGACACACCTATTCCTGCGAGTGTGGTACCTGTTAAGGCTGTTTTCACCGGCGTGGAGGATCCTGAAGCTCATCTCACCACGTTCCATACGCAGATGATGCTGTCAGGAGGATAAGACGCCGTGTACTGCAAGATGTTTGTGAGCACACTCCAGGGAACGGCGCTAGAATGGTTTGTGAGCCTGCCTACAGGTCACATAACCAACTTCCAACAGTTTTCAAAGATTTTCGTCGAGCAGTACATCGTGAACAAGGCACCGCCCAGGGTGTCTTATGATTTGTTCGATATCAGGCAGTATCAGGGAGAGTCCCTCAGGGACTACCTGAATCGTTTTGGGGCGCAGATGGTCTGATCGCCGGCCAAAGATGAAGAAATGCTGGTCTACGCATTTAAGAAGGGCGTGCTGCCGGGACCATTCTGCGAGGCATTGATCAGGGCTCACCCCGCCACGTTTGCTGAGGTTAGGCGACTTGCGGTGGCCCACATCGCCGATGAGAGTGAAGTCGCCGAGAAGAGAGGAAGCGTGGCTCCCGCTAGGCCGCGCGCCCAGACCATGATCCAGCCACAGAGGGTGCTGGAGACAGCGGCGGCCAGAAGGGATCAGAGGACTCGCCATCCTTATGATCCAAGGAAGAACAAGGGCAGGGGTCAAGCGCGCCCTCAACCAGCACGTCGGGAGTATAATCGCCCGCCTAAGCACAAGTTTGTCATGGGATTGGCGGACCTGATCGCCATTCCCAATATATCAGCTAGGTTGAAAGCGCCTGAAAAGGTGGGTGACAAGGTGCTGGGACCAAAGCCGGACGCCTGGTGTGAGTTTCACCAGGGCTTTGGCCACACCGTGGATTCGTGCTTGGCTTTAGGATACCAGCTCGACGATTTGGTCAAGAGCGGGTTCCTAAACGACTATTTGCTGGATAGAAGGACGGGGGGCGCGTCGAGCTCCCAACCAGCAGGTGGAGAGGCTCAGCAGCACGAGATGCCTACACACGGGGAAATCCACACCATTGCAGGGGGTTTCTCAGGTGGTGGATGCACCGCATCACAGAGGAAGAGGTATGCGAGGTCTGTGATGACGGTGGATATGTTTGAAGACCACTCGCCGGATGTGGACATTACGTTCACCAAGCAAGATCTTCGGGACGTTGTGCCTCATGACAACGATCCCATAGTCATCTCGTTGATCACAGCAGGAAGGAAGGTCCACAGGGTTCTGGTGGACCAAGGAAGCTCGGCAGACGTGATGTTCTGGCCGACTTTCACGCAGCTGGAGCTACCCCTTGACCAGCTGAGGCCCTATGGAGGGTGTTTGTATGGTTTCGCTGGAGACCAGGTAGAGGTCAGGGGGTACATAGAGTTGAGGACTACGTTTACAGATGAGGCGGGTTCGAGAATAGAAAAAATCAAATACCTTGTCGTGAACGCTCCTTCAGCATACAACATTCTGTTGGGAAGGCCCATGCTCAACAGGATAGGCGCTATACCGTCGACCCGGCACATGAAGGTGAAGTTGCCGTCTATGGAGGGGGTGGTGATCACCATCAAATCCGACCAGAAAGAAGCGAAGAAGTGCTTTGAGAATAGCCTGAAAAATAAAAGGTCTGTGAGTTACGTGACAACCACCCCGCCTCCCGGTTTGAAGCCCAGATCGACGGTAACAGAAGAGACCGCCGGAAGAGACGTGGTGATGGTGGATGCTGAGCTGGGGGAAGGGAACGCCGGTCTGGAGGAAGAAGAGGCAAGGAATCGCCCTGAGGAAGCGAGGGAGCTGGGAATCGCCAGGGCGGTGATCGCCAGAGAGTCCAGGCCAAAACCTGTCGAGCAGTGGCTCGAGAGAAAGATCGGGGGAAAGATCTTCAAGCTGGGAAGATCCCTGGAGGTCGAGCTCCAGGACCAAATCGCCAAGGTGATAGAACGGCATCTGGATGCATTTGCATGGTCCGCTTCGGACATGCCCAGGATCGATCCCGACTTCTTGTGCCATCATTTGGCGATGGACAACCAGGTGAGACCAGTACGACAAAGGAGAAGGAAGTTCAATGAGGAGAGGAGGCAGGCGATCAGAGACGAAACACAGAAACTCCTCGCTGCAGGCCACATCAGGGAAGTCCAGTACCCTGAGTGGCTGGCCAATGTCGTGCTGGTGAAGAAGAGTAATGGGAAATGGCGCATGTGCGTCGATTTCACTGATCTGAATAAGGCTTGTCCAAAGGACTCATATCCTTTACCAAGCATAGATGCCCTGGTGGATAGTGCTGCAGGGTGTAAGTTGTTGAGTTTCCTGGATGCCTTCTCGGGGTATAACCAGATCAAGATGCATCCCATGGATGAAGAGAAGACTGCCTTCATGACCGAGAGATCGTGCTACTGCTACAAGGTGATGCCGTTTGGGCTGAAGAATGCGGGGGCCACGTACCAGAGGTTGATGGATCGAGTACTTGCACCAATGCTGGGAAGGAATGTGCAAGCGTATGTGGATGACATGGTCGTGACCTCGCCAGAGAAAAGCAAGCACGTTGCGGACTTGGAGGAATTGTTCACGACGATCGCCAAGTTTAGGTTGAAGCTGAATCCTGAGAAATGCATCTTTGGCGTGGAGGCTGGGAAGTTCCTGGGATTCCTCCTAACTGAAAGAGGAATAGAAGCCAACCCGGACACTGTGAAGGAAGTACAACAGCTTACAGGTCGGATGGCCGCCCTGTCTCGCTTCGTGTCAGCTAGCGGAGAGAAGGGCCATTCCTATTTCCAGTGTTTAAGGCGCAATAACAAGTTTGCCTGGACGAAGGAGTGTGAGGAAGCCTTCGTCAAGCTTAAGGAGTATCTGGCGAGCCCGCCAGTTTTGTGCAAACCGCTGGTGGGAACCCCTCTCAGGTTGTATTTTGCTGTAACTGAGAGGGCGGTGAGTGCGGTGCTCGCCCAGGACCAAGATCAGGCTCAGAAGCCTATTTATTTTGTTAGTAAGGTGCTGCAGGGCCCAGAAACGAGATATCAGGCCCTGGAGAAGGCTGCGCTGGCTGTGGTATTTTTGGCGAGGAGGTTGCGCCACTATTTCCATAGCTTCACGATACTGGTGATGACCGACCTCCCCATCCAGAAGGTCTTGAAGAAGCCCGACGTTGCGGGAAGAATGGTGAAGTGGGCGGTGGAGCTGTCGGAGTTTGATATTAAGTATGAGCCCCGAGGCCCGATTAAGGGACAGATCTTCGCAGATTTCGTGGTCGAGCTCTCATCTGAGGCGACACGAGTTGAAGGGGACGACTTTCGTTGGGTGCTTTCAGTGGATGGATCGTCGAACCAGCAGGGTAGCGGCGCTGGAGTCATCTTGGAGGGACCCAACGGCGTGCTGATCGAACAATCTTTGAGGTTTGCCTTCAAAGCCAGCAACAATCAAGCAGAATATGAGGCGCTGATCGTCGGGATCTTGCTGGCTAAAGAGATTGGAGCCAGGGTGTTGATGGAAAAGAGTGACTCGCTGCTAGTGACGGGGCAAGTGACAGGCGAGTTCCAGGCTAAAGATCCACAAATGGCGGCTTACCTGGAGTATGTACAGGAATTGAAGAGTTCCTTTGCCTCCTTTGAAGTGGTGCATGTGCCCAGAGAGCAGAATGCCCGAGCTGACTTGCTAGCTAAGCTCGCCAGTTCAGGCAAGGGGGGTAGGCAGAGGACGGTGATTCAAGAAACTCTGAAGACGCCGAGAGCATTTGTAGCAGATCACCTGGTTCTTCAGATAAGCAAGTCGACGGGGAAAGCGGCGAGGAGTCACAGATCCCTGACTCAAGAGACCTTGAGGTCACCGAGGATAAGAGCACGTCGGGGAGAGAGGGTGAACATGACGCAGGTCTGCGCTACGCATGAGCCAGACACCTGGATAACACAGTATAAGCGGTGCCTAGCAGATGGCCTTCTCCCGCTGGATCCGACAGAGGCTAGGAAGATAAAGAAGAATTCTAGCAAGTTCACATTGATTGATGGCGAGTTGTACAGGTTTGGGTTCACTCACCCACTCCTGGAGTGCGTGCACGGAGAAAAATGTACGAGAATTATGGCAGAGCTCCATGAAGGGATATGCGGAAGTCACGTCGGGGGTCGAGCTCTGGCCGCAAGGACTCTCCGTGCAGGGTATTACTGGCCAACGATGAGAGAAGATTGCAAGAGGTATACGCAGTGCTGCAAGCAATGCCAGCAGCACGCCGATTGGCACAAGGCGCCTCCCGAGTCCTCCCGAGGAGTTGAAGTCGATTTACAGTCCTTGGCCGTTTCACACATGGGGAATCGACATCCTGGGACCATTCCCGCTGGCGATCAGGCAGATGAAGTACTTGGTGGTGGCGATTGAGTATTTCACCAAGTGGATCGAAGCAGAACCAGTGGCCCAGATCACCGCACACAAGATCGAAGGTTTCGTGTGGAAAAACATTGTGTGCCGGTTTGGTGTGCCCAAGCGCCTGGTCTCGGACAATGGGACTCAGTTTGCAAGTCACCTGTTAAAGAAGCTGTGCGAAGGGGTGGGAATTCAACAAGTGTTTGCATCCGTCGAGCACCCTCAGACAAATGGCCAAGTAGAGTCAGCCAATCGGGTGCTGCTGAGAGGGTTGAAGAGAAGGCTAGAGAAAGCCAAAGGAAGTTGGGCTGAGGAGGTACCCCGTATAGTTTGGGCGTACCACACCACCGAGCAGTCAAGAACCCATGAGACCCCGTTCAGCTTGGTCTATGGGTGCGACGCAATGATTCCAGTGGAGATCCAGGAGAGCTCGCTGAGATTCCAAAACTTCGTGGAGGAAGACTCGAATGAGGAGAGAAGGTTGAACCTGGATCTACTGGATGAGGTCAGGGAAGAGGCGAGATTAAAAGCTGAGGCGGTGAAGAGAATGATTGAGCGAAGATATAACTTGAAGGTGATGCCGAGACAGTTCAGAGAAGGCGACCTGGTGATGAGGAAAGCCCACCAGTACGAGATGGAGAATAAGCTGTCACCCAAGTGGACGGGACCGTTCAGAATAACCGAGGCGCTCGGGAACGGCGCCTACCGCTTAGAGACATTGGAAGGAGGGGCGATTCCTCGCACTTGGAACGCCACGCACCTCAAGTTATATTACAGTTGAGAACTTTGTAAGTAAAGACAAACACGAAGTTATATTACAATGTTTCTGTTAAAACAGTTTGGAGGGGGCACTCTTTTTTCCCTAAGGAGGGTTTTTAATGAGGCCACCCAATAAAGAAGAGTTTTCGAAGCTTGAAGTTGTTTTAGATTGCATGCCTGTTGTTTTCCGAAAGTTTTGAAGAAAGACCTTGTCACTTATATGTGATTTAAGGCAAGTTAAAGATATATTGCATGCTTTCTAAAAAATTTCGAAGTCCCCATCGTTTTTCGGCGATTGGCGGCATCAGTTAAAGCTAAAGTCCTCATCGTCTTTCGGCGATCGGAGGCACCAGTTAAAGTTAAAATCCTCATCGTCTTTCGGCGATCGAAGGCACCGGTTAAAAGACCTCAACGCCCTCGCGCGTTCTGAGGCGAGATAAAGACCTCCTCGCCGTCGAGCGAGTGCAGGTGAGGAAGAGCGAAAAGTCCTCAGTGTTTCTGGGGGGGAGAAGATGTAACCCCTGGGGCAATGTAGAGGCACCAGTGAAAAGTCCTCAGTGTTTCTGGGGGGGAGAAGATGTAACCCCTGGGGCAATGTAGAGGCACCAGCAAAAAGTCCTCAGTGTTTCTGGGGGAGAGGAGATGTAACCCCTGGGGCAATGTAGAGGCACGAGTTACAGACCTTCTCGCCGATGAGCGAGTTCAGGCGAGTTAAAGACCTTCTCGCCTATGAGCGAGTTCAGGCGAGTTAAAGACCTTCTCGCCGATGAGCGAGTTCAGGCAAGATAAAATCCTTCTCGTCTCGAACGAGTTCAGGTATGGTGTAAAGGGTGGAAGAAGTTTGGAGGGTGGCTAAGGTAGGTTCGAAGAGAACGCCTAGCCACCCGGTCTCTTGTTCTGAAGATCAGGGAGGTAGAGAAGGATCCGAAAGGCGCCTCTACCCCCAGATGAAGGAATAATGGCCAAGTTATGAAGCCAGGAAGAAGCTGATATCGCCAAGAGTCTTTGGCGACCAGGAGAAATTCAAGCAATGGCAAGAAAGTCAAAGACCCGTTTTGATGAAGCAGATCGGGTGAGCGGTGTCTTAAGCCATTAATTGAGGTGAAGTTCGTTATTTGAAGAGCGATTTTACGCTAAGGTTCATTGCCTTGAGATTACAAGTTGTTAGAAGTAATTGTTACTCGAAAGTCAGTGGTTCGAAGCAGTTAAGTATATAATCGCGCTTACGAAATTGCTAAGTTAATTTCTTGAAGAAGATTATACAAGGAGAGATAAAGCAGACGAAGAAGTTGCAAGCAGAATACAGAGACTTTATCATAAAGTAAACATCAAGTTCAAGGTACATGTACAGAAAAGAGGGGAAGTCTATTACAATCATATGTAAGGAGAAAGCATAAAAGTAGTGGATGGAGGGAATCAATCAGTCTTCAGCAGGAACAACCTTCCCGTCCACCACGTCGTTGTTAAGAGACACCATGGTGAGATCTAGGTAGGGGTACAGGCAGGCGAACTGTTCCCGGGCGGCCTCGAATCCAGCAGCAAGAATCTGGGCAGAACTCAGTTCAAGTTCTTCGATCTGTTTCTTCAGCCCCTCGTTCTGCTGCTTCAGCTCTTCAGCCTGTTTCTTAAGTTCTTCAATGGTTTCCTGAGCTTGAAGAAGGTCTTCAACAACCTTCTTGGATTCTGCTTGTACCTGGGCCAGTTCGGCGGCGACCTTCCAGTTTTCTTCGTTGGCTTCGGCGAGCTTGGCCACGGTGTCGTCTCTCTCCTTCTCCACCTTTCCCAGGAAGACCTCCCGATCGGCTGACCTTTTCTCGAGGTTCTTCACCTTGGCGGCGTCAGCTTTGATCAAGGCCTCCAGGTCAGCCACTTTGACGCGATAAGGTACTAGCTTGCTCTCCAGCTCAATCTTCTCTTGAGCCAAGAGCTGCACCTTATGGCGTAGATCGGTGGCCTCCTTGCGCTTCACCCGGAGCTCGGTGCTCATGGCATCTTCTACTCGGGAGTGTTCGATCTCGGCGAGTGTCAGATTGATCCTTATGGTGTTATTCTCAGCTCGGAGTGTGAAGAGGTCATCCTGGAGCTTCCTGGTGGAGCTCTCCACAGCTTTAGATATAATGGAGGGGAAATCCTCCGCCATCATCTTCAGTTTTGCTGAGAAGGGCTCCCACACCCTTTTGACCTCAAGAGAGAGGTTTGCTTGTGGAGGCACAGGGGGGGCTTGTTGTTGGTTTTCGCCGCCACCTTCTTGAGTTGGTTGCTCAGTGAGTGTTTCTTGGCGTGGTGGCGACGTCGGGGATTCGATGATGAGGATTGGAGAGTTGTGAGCACCCTCATCCCCGACTGGAGCAGCCCCTGCGGTTGAAGCATTTGAAGGAGGATCCCCTCCCGCTGATACATAAGGCGTGGAGGCGCTCGGGGGGTTCTCCATGAAGTTGGCTTCGGCGGCCTCAACCACAGGAGGTGCAGACGCCAGTGGAATCGCTTGGACTGGCGAGGCGGGAGCTGGTGGAGGAAGCAATGTTGGAGGCGGAGCTGGTGTGGATGGCGGTGTTGATGTTGGAAGAGGAGGTGGAGCAGATGGTGAAGAAGGCGCCGCCCTCTTCCTCTTGGTGACGAGGCCATCTTCAGTCGCCTCGTCGTCTTCTTCTTCTTCCTCGTGAACCACTTGAGGGGCTTTCCTCTTTGGTTTCCTAAGGATGAGTTTCTTGCGCTGGTTGGCGGGCTGGGCCTCGGAGGAAGTTGGGCCTTTAGGTGGCGATCTGCCCTGTGCAGCGGCGATCTCCACCACTGAGTTTGGCACGGTCTGGGAACCCGATGCCAACCCGTGGGCTCGGGCGAGCGCCCTCAGTTCAGCAAGTTTTCCCTGGCCCAATATACGATCTACATAATGCGAAGATACATGGGTTAGTCAGAGAGAAAGATAAACGCATAGGTAAGCATGCAGCAGAAAGCAGATCAGTGGTGCAGAAAATAAAACCAAAGTCTTGTGCACAATGCACAAGACGCCCAGAAACAGTTAACAGAGATAGTGTCAAAGTAAAGACTTAGACGTTGAGGTGAGTTCTAACCTATGCGAACTTCGAGTTGATCTTCGAAGAACTCGTAGGAGATGAGTGTAGTAGTGAGGAAAGTAATGTTGGCGTCTGCCACACTCTTCCAGAAGAAGCATAGGTCCTTGTCCAAAGCACCCATGCTGTCTGGACTCCTTGGCCTCCTGAAGCTGCCTTTGGACTCTTTATTCCCCTTGTTTACCCAATACAAGGGGAAACCGTCGAGCAGTGAGGCGTCCTTGTCGTTTGGGCGCACCTGGACGAACTTGCCCTTCCAGTCTTTGTAGGATTGCTGGAAGATAGAGAGGATCGACCTCCCAGCAATCCCATTCAAACTCACCCACAGGCGATCTCCTGGGTGTTTGGCTTCGAAAAGGAAGAGAAAGACGTCCACTGACGCTGGCAGCCCCAGGTGGTCGCACATAATCTGGAACGCCCGCACGAACGCCCAGCTGTTGGGATGGAGCTGGGCGGCGGCGATGTCGAGCTCGGTAAGTAGCTCTCTCTCGAAACGAGTGAAGGGAAACCTAAGTTTCACCTTCTTGAACAGGGTGGTATATATGAAGCAGAACAACCCGCCGGTGTTCCCTTTGTCGTCGACGCACACTGGCAAGTCGGGGGGGTAAGGTAGCACCATCATCTTCTCGTCGTGCTCCTTGTGGAACGATAGGTGAGGCTCGTCCCCTTTCTTCAGTCGAAGAACTGCCCCAACAGAGTTCACGGAGGAGGTTTCCTTCAACAAGGTCGAGGTGGCCAAGGGGTATAATTTTTTGAAGTCTGGGGTAGGAACGGAGGCTCCTCCGGCGACAGGTGGAGTAGCCTGAGCCAGGTTAGAGCGGGAGGGTGCAGGCCTCTCAGCTTGGGAAGAAGAAGCACCAGGTGCTCGTGGTTGGTTGCGTGCTTGAGTTGAGGGGTTTCGTGACGAGGGAGGAGGATTTGGGGTGATCTTTGATCGAGCCATCTGCAAAGGAAGAAGAAAAGAAAAGGTGATCAGGGTTTGCGGAGGCTGACTCGATCGTGGAGGAAGGGTGAAAAACGAACGAACGAAGGTTCGTTGTAACGAAGACGAAGCCCTAAGTTACGAGAAAGGAGAAATAGAAAAAACAACCCACAACGTATGCACCAGACAGTTAAAGGATGATACGAATCGGTTAAAATGCAGGAAAAACCAGCAGAAGAAGTAAAGGAAGTACCTTTTTGTGATCGGAAGAGTGATGAAGGAAGTTGGTGATTCAGGAGGTTGAAGAGTGTCGAGAGCTTTTGCAGAAGAAAGTTGAAGTGTCTGAGAAAACGAAGAAGTGATGGAACAGTGAAGAGAAATGGGTTTAAGGGTTTTTTCGAATGGGTTTGGGAAGCGCAAACGACAATTGAAGGTAACCGTTGATGAAGCCACGTGTCGAGCGATGGGAGGAGTGTTTGGTGGAGCGTCAGGAAAGCAGAAAGTACAACCGCTTGGAATTCTGCGCCAGCGCCACGTAGATCGGTATTGACGTGACTCCTTTAGTCTTTTCGCTGGACAAGTCTTCGCTTAAGACTAGGGGGCTTGTGTACCGCCCTAGTAGTCGGAAGTGATGACGTGGCATCAAGCTACGGTATAGGCGTGTTGACGAGACGCCAGGTTGGCAGAAGGGAAGGAAGTCGGGGGGCTCGTGAAGTCGCCAGTTATTAAGTTGGCGTGCTCCGATCTCCAGCACACCAGAACCGGCGATCACCGGGTTAAAGATGAAGTCGCCAGATGTAAACTCAGGCGACCAAGTGCTTAGAGATCGCCGGAGAAAGCACATCGCCGAAGATGAAGATGGTGCAGATTATGAAGGCGGCCGGCGAGACCACAGGGAAGGTGTGTACGAAGGCACCCTAGCTCGCCAATCCAGTAGAGATCGCACTCCAGGACAGCTATGCACTGAGTAGTATCATGCATAAGTAACTTAGCCAAAGGAGAGTCAGAAGCAGCGCCCAAGTCAAGGAGGCTCCAGATGATGGCACGTGTACGGCTGGATGCGAGCCACGTGTCCAGGTGTGTAACTGCCAGGAGAGAGAAAGTGCCCAGGTATATAAGGGTTTCCAAACGAACTTCTGAGGTATGCACGTTCAGATTGTCTTCTTTACGTTTGCGAGTTCTTGAGTATACTGTGAGAGAAAACATTGCACGGTTCCTTGAGAGTTCTTGAGTGTTACTCTTGAAGTATTTGGTGGTTCAGTCACTGACTTGGGCGTTGGAGTGCGATCGGCCGCAGCGGCGCCGCTCTGTTCTTTTACAGGTTCTTGAGGTGGATCGCGGCGAAGGACGGAGGTTGACGCGGTGCACACGTCGATCCAAGTTTGACGAGGCAAGCTCCAACGTTTTGGTCAACGGGCAGGATCAGAATCAATTGCCACCACCCCTTTATTCTTGGCTGAGCCACCTGCACCAGTAAGTGCCGCTTGACGGCGAGCAATCAGCTCAGCCAGTCTGTTCCTCTTCTCTTCGTTAAGCACCATACCTGCACCAAGATAAGGAAACATGAGGAGATAATCATAGTATACACCCTGCAACAAGAAGCATAAGTAAAGTCAGGCAAGGGGAAGGGAGCAATACCAATATAGCCCTTGAGGTCTGAGGTGCTATACTCATACTTAATCAGTTGCAATGTTAAACACTGCTCCCAAGCTTGCAAGGACCTGACACAGTTCGCCATCAGGGGGAGACAGCTCCTCGAGACCCCTGGGCTTCTTGAACTTTAGCTTCTCCACCCAGTAGAGTGGGAACCCATCTAATAGAGTAGGGTCATGGGCGCTACAACACACCTTAAAGAACTTCCCTTTGAAGCCCTTATAAGATTGTTGGAAGGGGGTTAGGAGGACTCTCCTCGCCACCCCGTTGAAGCTTACCTAAAGATTTTTCCCTGGGCTCTTGGCCTCGAAGAAGTGGAGGAAGACGTCCACTAAAGGGGTGTGCCCTAGATGGTTGAACAAAATGGCGAACGCCCTCATGAAGGCCTAGCTGTTGGAGTGCAGCTGGGCAGGGGCCACGTTGATTTCAGTCAAGAGCGTCCGCTCGAACCCCGTGAGCGGCAAGCGGAGTTTGATCTGCTTGAAGATGGTGGAGTATAAGAAGAAAAAAGGTTCCCCAGCGCTGGTGCGATCGTCAGCACATACCGATTCGCCCTTCTTGCAAGGTCAAACTGATACGTAAACGTCACTTTCCCTCCCAAATACGCGGCCCTTGGGATCAGACTCTTCATCTCGATGTTTCTTCACGTCCTCGCTGGAGGTGAGCGTGGAGGTCTCGGCGAAGAGGTCATCAGAATCTCAAGGGTACAAGGCTTTGTAGTCAACGTTGGAAGGAGGGTTGAAGGTGGTTTTGGTTCTGGCCATCTTGAAGAAAAGCTAAAAAGGGAGAGGAGAAAGGAAGAAAGACGAGGGTTCAGAAGAAGCGATGGTGTGGCTCAATGAACCATAGAAATAGAAGCGAAGAACGCAACAGTGTAAAATGCAGGAAAACCTAAAGTGCAGAAATCTTAAACAGACCCAGAGCAGTTATAACATGTTATGAGCAGCGGAATCATGTAACAAGGGCAGGGCATGAGATAAAAATCATACCTTTAAGCAGTTGAGGGTTGAAGGTCGTTATTGATGAAGAAGAAGAGAGAGCGCTCGAGAGAAAGAGAATGATCGAAGAAAGAGTTTTTAGTGAAGTGATGGAACAATGAAGAAGCACGGGGTTTTGAAAGAGTTAACGTAAATAAGGGAGCGCAAGCGTCAATAAGTCTTGGTCGTTGATCTAGCCACGTGTGTGCAGATTAAAACAAGTACGAAGAGACGTCACTTCGGTGCACTGTTCACGTCCTTTCACACAGTGCCACGTAGGTCGCCAAGGGCGATGACTTAGTCTCTTCGCTGAACAAGTTAACAGCTTGAGACTGGGGGGCTTGTGTACCGACCAATCCTCAGACATCGTTGACTGCTAAGTAATGGTGGGCCACGTAAGCTGGGTCCCACAAGCGGAATGAGCCAATGTCTCATAAGCGGCACGAGCTAGGGTGCCGATTAATGGTCGGATGTCGATCACCAGGGTGTGCCGACGTGTCCTTGGCAACAGAGTAAGGTTGATGTGACATCGGGCATCGGCGATTCAAACAGCTGAATTGGACCATGAAAGGTGGGTCCCAGAAAGCACACCAATTATCAGTAAAACGCCTAGGAGAAAGCCTAGGTCACAAGGTGCCCATGCATGTGGTGTGAATTGCGCAATTGGGCACGACACGAGTAAAGAGCCTTGAAAGCCACGACAGCCCATTAGGGTTAGGGTTTCCAAGGGAAGCCGCATGCATGGCACGTGAATAGTTAGGGCACCCCCAGGACGGATGGCCCTCGAGGTTTGGTGCACAAGTTGATACCCAGGGGAGCCTTACGTGCTAGATTACACAAAGATTGGGTAATAGCGGCGCAAGGGCATTCCTCCATAAACCCTAAATGCGGGTAACGGAAATAGAGAAAACCCTAGACTATATAAAGGGTAGTAAGAAAACCCACAAGGTTCGCAGTTTCTGAGACTAAAACTACTACACACATTTTGTTTCTTTGCCCCAGTATTGACTTGAGCGTCGGAGTGCAAACGGCCTCTAGGGCGCCCCTTTGTCTTTGTAGGTATAGAGTGTTTCGATCCAAGGACAACACGAACCTAGATAGAGATAAGAGGGCGTGTGATCGTCGTTAGAGTCAACCGGCAAGCGAGTCAATCGGCAAGAACAATTCACATCATTATCCGAGAGGTCTCGATTTCTACCATCAGACAATCTTTCAAGAGCTCTTGGTCAGCTCAGGCTTGTGCTTGTAGCCACTTCTGCTCGGCCTTGGCTTCCTCCTGGATTCACTCTTTCTCTCTTCAATATTCTTCGTTCGCTTCTTGGAGGGCTTTCATGGCCTCCATGAGTTGTTGTAAGGTGGGGGCATCGCTTCATTCAGATCCCAACAGACCTTGCCTTGTGTTTCTCATCACATCGAAAAGCTCAATTACAAATGTGGATGGGATCAGGTTTTACCGAGTCCCACGGTGGACGCCAAATGTTCTTGCTGGTTGACCTCAAACGGATTGAATGAGCAAGCTCTTCTTCTTATTTGTCTCCATTCAGACAAAGGGGGCTCTACCTATTGATCACACTCCGACGATCAAGTCAGTGAGAGCATTCAAAAATATCAAATTAGTTTCAGTCTCAAGTATTAAGAAACAACATACCTTTATTTGGGGTCTTAAGCCCCTTTTATAAATATCCCTTCAACAATTTTGTCCAATCTCAACAGAGCAAGATTTCAACAGGGAGAATATAATCTCAACAAAAAACATGTAATCATAACAGAAAAACATATTGCTTACGAGCATCTTTATTCTCGGGTACTAACTGCTTTATTCCTAACAACTTTTATTGGCATTTAATTTGCGTATTTATTATAAACAACCAGAATATTTCTTTTATTTTAATTATCTTTTTCGAGTTGTCTACCTACATCTGGGCGAGCTCATGGCCCACCATTTAGGCCCATACTGGCTCAAAAATCGAGCTTGGACCGAGGTCCCAACCACTCTTGACCAATACAGTTTTAGAATAAACATTTGGAACTTAACGAAAGTTAAAAATCCTAGTTTTGCTAAGGTTTTAGAATAAACCTTGAAACTGAATATTAAAAAACCTCCATTAATTAAATTCATTCATGGGTTATATTAACTTCTGTTAAAACCTTTATTTTTTTAATGTCTGTCGAGTAAACATGAATATGCTCTGTTTGACTATCTGATCGGATAATGATGATCCCTAACTTCTCAACTACTACCACACATGATAAAATTTGAAAATAGATTAAATTTGACAATGATATGTAGAAAAAAAATAGAAAAGAGGACACGGACGATAAATATATAATTCAATTCGATGAAAACAATATAATTCAATTCGCATTAAATATATAAAATAAATTATTTGACTATCATTAAGATTACATAAAAAATATAAATAAAAAAATAAAAAAATAAAATAAAAATATAAAAATATAAAAATAAATAAATATATATATATATATATATATATATATATATATATATATACATACTTACTTACTAGAGGGCATTAAATATAAAAGTATTAAACGCAGAACAAAAATATTTAATGTCATATTATATTATATTGTTATAACTTATAAATAAAGAATAAACTATAATGTACATTAAATATTTATTAAATATATATAATGGGGATTGAATACGAAAATATATTAAATATAAAATGTACAGTTTTTTAAATATCAATCTAACTGCTTAGTATAAGGAACGTTTCAAAAGAAATTGTTGACATTTTTATAAAATGTTTTATAACTTTTATATGCAATTTAAGTTTTTTTTTCTTGTTTATTCCTATTCTGAATATTTATGTTTTGTATTAATAAATAGAAAAAAAAATAGATAAAAAGAATAAAATTTCATTTTGTATATTAGTAAAACATTTAAAATCTTAGTTTAATTAATTTTGTTATTGAAACTAATATGTTCGCGTTTTTTATTATTTCATCTTATAATAATATGTATATTATTTTTATTTTAGATGATTTTTCATTATTTAAAAGTAAGATAATTAAATATATTATGTATTACATATTATGTTAAAGTGATGTTATGATAAAATAAATTACATAAAATTAAATATAGAATTTGAGTGTTTTTTTTAATTTTAAATGGAAGTTTCTATGTATTTTTTTTTTATATTATAGTTCTTCAAGTTTTTATTATAAATACTGGTACAACTATAATTGTATTTTGTTTCTCCAATGATTAATTTTTATGAGAATTTTCAGAATATATATTTTAATATAGATTAAATTCAAATCAGAATTATGTAGTGATGTTTTTCATATTGATTTTTTTTTTTCTTATTTAACAGGTCTTAATGATTTTTTAGGTAAATAAAAAATATTTAAAAATAATAAGTATATTAATGAATAATTTTACAAATACAGTCGTAAACTATTTCATATTTTTATTACAATTATATTTATATTATTAATTTCTAAGTACACACCAGCACTTACCGTTTTAATCATTATTTTTATACAAAGTGTGATGAAAAAGGACTTAAACTAGATTCAAACAATACTATGGACAGAACATTATTTTCTCATTGTAATAAATTATAATTGTGACCACTGATTACTAATTATACACAGTTTAATTAGTTAATTATAGACTCAGTAACAAAATATATATACCAAACTCACTGCACCTCCTTAAATTTAAATAGTGTACCTGAGTCATAACAAAAAAAAAATGTATTTAATATTATATTAGCTATAAATTGTAAGAATTTTATTTCAATATCAAACACTATCACATACCTATAATTTTAACTCAAAATTGTTAATTAAGTTAAAATAATCACACCAATTAATCTATATTTTGTAAACGATGAATTTAATTCAAATTTGATCTAATTAAATAAATAAATAAAATTAATACATTAGAACTAGTATATTTTTTAATATTAAATTATCTGACAAGTATTTAAAAAATATTAATTAAAATTTCAAAATCTTCAACTATTTCTCAACTTGCAAATAAAATTACCCATCATCAAAAACATTTTGTTGCATTATGCGTACATGTTGTATTATGCATATAATAAACATCTATATTATGGTCTTTTTCTCCTAAATACTTTTTTTCAACAAGTCTCCCTCACTTCCAAACTATAAATTCATCCATAAACAAGTCTCTTTTGTCTTTCTCCATCTAAGTTTTTCTCACTACAAAGCACTTCATCTATCTTTTTTTCCATCCATACCTTTTTGTTTTGACACAATGACAAACAACTCTATAGTAGACTTCCCTCCTCAGAACTTTCTCTCTGCTAACTCAGATTCTGAATCCTTTAGGGAGCATCAGATTGGATCATCCTCCCATATACCACCACCACCACCACCCACCACAAGGCTTGTCATTATCAAGGTGGCTTCAGGATGTGACATCATTGAGTCCATTTTTGACGTTGCTCGGAGAAACCAAACTAGCCTTGCCATCCAAAGTGTCTTTGGTACCATTGCCTCTGTGACCCTCCGTAACATCGCTAATGTTGTCCCTGCTATCGTGGCCTACGGGCCATTCAACATACTTTCTCTTACTGGTTGCTACTTTTATGACAACCAATATACCCTTTTTCCCGAAGCCACCCCTCCACCTTCCTTTTTCTTTGGGATTCACTTCTCTACCTCTCATGGTCGTGTCTTTTGTGGTAATGTTGGTGGTCGAGTCATCGCATATAAGGAAGTCATCTTGACCATTTTCACCTTCAAGAACCCTAGAATTCTTAAATATGTTCCTGAAGGCGAAGAAAGCGATGACGAGGATGATGATGAAAATTACAATGAAAATTGTAGTGAGGATCCTATTAATTTTAATAATAACGGAGATGACTTGACAACTTTCAACTATAGTAATTGAAGAATCCATGGTTGATGAACAGTGTGGAAGTGACGATGTTGAACTCAGGACAAACAAATAAATGAAATTGATGAAGATGTCTTTGAATTACATTTTCTTTTTTATTTGTTTTAGTTGATTTGGTTTATGAGTCTTGGTTAAAGTTTGTTAGGAAAGTGTTCTAGAGATTATGCTTTTTGTTGTGTTGTGAAAAGTTGGATCAACATGGTTGTTTCAATTGTTTTTAAATTAAGTTCTTCCATTAATCAATGACTCTCATTTTCTAGTAATTTTTTGTTCATATGATTTTTCTCAGAAAATGCCTACTACTTCTACATTTGTAACATAAGTCAAGATAGAAACTTGAATCAAATTAAGTTTTGGTATAAATGGCGATGCTATAATAAGTATTGTTTCTTCTTTTAATATTAGCAATAAAATGAAATTATATTTTTCTTTTAATATTATGCCTTCATCACTCGTATATTCTGGGAAAAGTTCTTTGTTGTTTATCCTAGAAAAATGTGTTCATACTGTCTTTATTCACGCGTCTATACACTGTAGTATATTTTATAAAAATATTCATATTTTATTTATCTATGCCCTTTACTCTATTGTATATTCTCGCAAGTGTTAGTGCTTTATTTGCTCATGCTTCTTTGCTTTGTCATATATCCTCTGAAAAAGTGTTTGTGTTTTATTTGTGATACGTCTCTACACTATGTGTCTATCTTGGGAAAAGATGTTCATGTTTTATATGTACCCGCATCTTTATTCTGTCACTAAAATGATAATAAAATATTATAATTTAAAAAAATTATTTTCATTAATTTTATTTTCATAAATTTATTATTTTTACGAGTAATTAATTAAAATATATGAAAGTAATATAATTTAAAAAATAAATACAATTTTATAAACATAATATATTTTTTTTGTGGCGGTTGTTTTATAAAAGAAAGATTATTTAATTATTTAAAAATAAACAGAAGTTATTCTACTTATTTTGTTAAATAAATAAATAAATTTGTAGAAAGTTATAAAATATTGTATTCCCTTTACATAATTGTATACCTATAATAAATATACTAATAATTAATAATATGAATTGATATTTATAATTGTTTTCATTTAATTTTTTACCATTTTATTATTATATTTAAGATTTAGCCTATAATATAATGGCAATGCCCGTTACTTTCCCACAGGGATAGCAAAGTGGGTCAGCCCGTCCCGCATATACCTGCTCCGTACTTAGCCTGTAAAATATGGGGCGGGTTAATCTATCCTGCATAATGAACGTGGGTTAGATTATCTGCCCCACCTTGCATAAGGGCCAACCCGTGGGTTTGTGGGTCAGTCCGCATTTGGATTGTTTTTTAGAAATTTAATGAAAATGTTTTTTACCTTGAAAAATTGCCAAATTGAACATGTATATTTGCTACTATCAAACATCAATATTTTTTTCTTCCATTTCACACATACTCAAACATCAATAATTCAATTAAGATAAAAATTGAATATCAATATTCTTTCATTTAAAAAACATTAAAAATAGCTAATTCAAAAACATTAAATATAAACACCACTACAAGTAATATAGTTAATTCAAAAACATTAATATCTTTTTCCAGTCCAAGTTATCACTGTCAAGCCCAACCCAAGTCAACACACAATTTTTCTTTTGCGGGCTAGTGGGTCAGACTACCCCGCCCCGCTGTTGGCCCACGCGGGTTGCGGGTTATGCGGGGCAGGTTGAAGCAAGTTAGCGGGTTGAAAAACTGAGTCCGCCCCGCTTTGCCACCCCTACTTTCCATTCTTTTCTTTACTTTAAAATTATTTCTATTCTATCTCTCTCGATAAAATTGTTCTCTAACTTCTGTCTTTGTCAATATCTAATCATAGATTGCAATAACTAGGGAGCTAAATATCATTTTCAACCAATCTTAATGAGGTTAGTATTATCATCTCAACTTGGTTATGCTTATACTAAATTGAGAAAGGTTCTTTGCTGATAAAAAAAATGCTTCTAAGTTGACTTTTTCGCTGGTTGACTTGAGTGGAAAGCTTCGCTTCTAACCTGTTTTCTCTAGATTCTGTTATGCGTGTTCTCGGTGCACTGGAACGTGGCACTACTGGGATAGAGGGGGCTCTACCTATTGATCACACTCCGACAATCAAGTTAGTGAGAGCTTACGAAAATAAGATAAGTATTCAATTTCAGTTTAATATTCAGAAATATCTTACCTTTACTGAGGATCTCAAGCCTTTTTTATAACTATCTCTTAACAACTTTCTCTTAAGAGAATATAATCTCAACTAAAAGCATAACAAAAACAATATTCTGCCTGTACCAACTAGTCCTCAGACGTCGTTGACCGCTAGTAATGGTGAGCCACGTAAGCTGGGTCCGACGAGCGGCATGGGCCAGTGCCTCGTAAGGCACGTGAGCAAAGGTGTCGAAGAGTGGTCAGACATTGTTCACCAGGATGTGTCGAAGTGTCCTCGACAATACAGTGAGGGCGATGTGACATCGGACATCGGTGAGTCAAACAACAGAGCTGAGCCACGAGAGGTGGGTCCCAGACAACACACCAGTTATCAGTAGGGAGAAGCCTAGATCACGAGGGGTCCATGCGTGTGGTATGAATGACGCGTTCAGGCGTATCACAAGTAATGAGCCCCAGGAAGAGCTAAGGCCCATTAGGGTTACGTTCCAGGGGCAAGCTGCATGCATGGCACGTGAACAACTATGGCACTCCTAGGACAGATTAGGTGCACAAGTTGGTACCCAGGTGGTCATCCCGTTAGAGGTTGCACTCCAGCAAGGGAGCCTTACGTGCTAGATTGCCTTACGAGTGGGTGATAGCGGCGCTAAGGCATGCCCTCAGAAACCCTAAATGCGGGTAGCAGAAATAGCGGAAACCCTAGAGTATATAAAAGGGTAGTATCAAACCTAATAAGGTATGCAACATTTACGCAAATACACACACAAATTTCACAGAGCTTTTACGGCTAAGTGTTTTGATGTTTCCTAGCCTCAGTATTGACTTGAGCGTCAGAGTGCAAACGGCCTCTAGGACGCCCCTTTGTCTTTGCAATTTCAGGTGTTTGATCGGAGGAAAGCACGAACGAAGGTAGAGAGATTTGGGCGTGTGATCGTCGTAGACGTACGAAGGCAATCGAGTCAACCGGCAGGAACATTTGGCGCCCACCGTGGGGCACGATTTAAAACATTCTCCCATTCACAAGAACAAAAAAAAAAGATCCATCAAGATGAGAAACTCGAGGCAAGAATCCGTTGCACCAAATGGAGGTGAGAGCCTCACCCTGCAAGAAGTGGTGGTGGCATCAAGAGCGGATCCAGATTGATTTGGCTGCGTCACAAGCAAGAAACGAAGAATTGCGCATAACCAATGAGGAATTACGCAGGGATTTGTAGAATCAGGCAAGGGAACGTGAGGTGGAAGAGCAAGAACCTACCACACCACCTAGGGATTTCCCAATGCCATTCTCACAAGCGATCATGGACGCCGTGATACCAGCCACGTTCGTGGGGCCCAAAGCCACCTTCACAGGTGTAGAAGACCCAGAGGCTCACCTAACGACCTTCCAAACTCAGATGATGTTGGTTGGGGGCTCTGACGCGATGCGTTGCAAGCTCTTCATGAGCACGCTGGCGGGCACGGTGCTGGATTGGTTCCTCAGCCTCCTTGATCGGCACGTAACATCGTTCGCGCAACTTTCCAAGCTGTTCAGAGAACAGTATATAGCAATCGGGCTCCCCCACCAATTTCTTACGATCTTTTCAACGTAAGACAATATTAGGGAGAGTCCCTGAAAGAGTTCCTCAATCGTTTTGGGGCACAGGTGGTGAAGTTGAACACCAAGGACGAGACCATGATCGTACACGCGTTCAGGAAGGGGATCGTGCCGGGACCCTTCAGCGAATCCCTCATCAGGAACTACCCCAAGACTTTCGGCGATATTAGGCGTCGAGCGGTGGCTCATATTGTCGCGGAGGGAGAAGTCAACAAGAAGCGCACATGCATTGTTCCCTCGCGCCCGCGAGCACCAGGTTGACTTCAACTCATGAGGGTGCATGAGGCAACGACGGAGAAGAGGGCCTCCGCGAAGCAGCAGCCCTACGAGCCCAGGAAGCCCTAGATTAGGGGGCGCACAAGGGAGAATATGCCACCAAGGCGCAACTTCGTAGTAGAATTGAAGGACCTGATCGCCGTCCCCAACATAGCGAAGAGATTGAAGATACCCGCAAAGAATGACAAGAAGTTGGGGCCTAACAAGAACGTCTGGTGCAAGTTCCACCAAGCGTTTGGCCACCCCATACGTAACTGTTTGGCGCTGGGACACCAGTTAGACGAGCTGGTGAAGAACGGGTTCCTGAAGGATTACTTGGTGGAGTGCAGAACTCGACATCGCCAGGAGAAGATCAGGGGCACGAGATGCCCGTGCATGGCGAGGTTCATACCATCTCGGGGGGTTTCTCGGGTGGAGGATGCACCGCTTCTCAGCGGAAAAAGTATGCACGAGCGGTGATGTCAGTAGAGGCGCAAGAGGCAGATCAGGCCCTTGACGTCGACCTTGTCTTCACCAAGGCCGACCTCCGAGATGTCGTCCCCCATGACAATGACCCAGTGGTGATCTCAGTAGTGACCGTAGGGAGAAAGGTACATCGTGTATTAGTGGACCAGGGAAGCTCGGCCAACGATGTTCTGCTGGACCTTCAACAAGTTGCAGTTGTCTCCTGATCAACTGAGGCCTTATACTGGTTGTTTGTACGGTTTTACGGGAGACCAGGTGGAGGTGCGGGGGCACCTAGTGCTAAGAACCACCTTCACAGATGGTGTCGCGTCCCGTACAGTGAACATCAGGTACCTGGTGGTTAACACTCCCTCAGCTTATAACATACTGTTGGGTAGGCTCGCACTGAATAGGTTGAGGGCGGTAGCGTCAATGCGACACATGAAGATGAAGCTGCCTGACTTGGGAGGAACGGTGATCACCATCAAGTCAGACTAGAAAGATGCTACGAGAATAGCCTCAAGACAAAGAGAAGAGTGTTCATAGTTACCACTCGAGCACCAAGTGAAGAAGGGGTCGCCCGTGCAGAGATCGCCCGGGAGAGGCGACCCGAACCAGCTGGCGACGTCCTGGAGAGGGAGATCGGTGGCATAATTTTCAAGCTTGGCAAGTCTCTGGGCCAAACGGCACAAAACCAGATTGCTGAGGTCATAGCACGACATCTGGATGCCTTCACATGGTCCGCCTCGGACATGCCTGACATAGACCCAAACTTTCTATGCCATCGCCTCACCATGGACCCCCAGGTCAGGCCTGTCCACCAGAGAAGAAGAAAGTTCGACGAGGAGAGGCGGCAAGTCATAAAGGAAGAGACGAAGAAGTTACTGAGCGCCAGACACATAAGGGAGATCCAATACCCTAAGTGGCTAGCAAACATGGTCTTGGTGAAGAAGGCCAACAGAAAGTGGAGGATGTGCGTTGACTTCACGGACCTCAACAAAGCTTGCCCGAAGGACTCTTACCCTCTACCAAGCATTGACGCCTTGGTGGACAGTGCCTTGGGCTGCAGGATGCTCAGCTTCCTGGATGCTTTTTTTTGGGTACAACCAGATTAAGATGCATCCAAGGGACGAATGCAAGACAACATTCATGACAGAGCTGTCTTGCTACTGTTACACAGTGATGCCCTTTGGCCTGAAGAATGCAGGCGCCACCTACTAGAAGCTGATGGACTGAGTGCTCGCGCCCATGATAGGGCGAAATGTGCAAGCCTATGTGGATGACATGGTGGTGACCTCACAGGTGAAAGATCAGCATGTAACTCATCTAGAAAAGCTATTTACGACAATACCTAAGTACAAATTGAAGCTGAATCCCGAGAAGTGCGTGTTCAGGGTGGAAGGGGGTAAGTTCTTGGGTTTCCTACTCACCGAGCGTGAGATAGATGTGAACCCCGAGAAGTGCGCTGCAATCCTCGCGACGAGAAGTCCGATCTCAGTGAAGGAGGTGCAACAATTGATAGGGCGAATGGCTGCTCTGTCTAGTTTTGTATCAGCTAGAGGAGACAAGGGTCACCTTTACTTCCAGTGTCCAAGGAGGAACAACAGGTTCCTCTAGAGCAGGGAGTGTGAGGAGGCGTTCCTCAAACTGAAGGAGTACCTAGCCAGTCCCCAGTGTTGTGCAAGCCACAACTGGGTACGCCGCTCCGCCTGTACTTCGCAGTGACAGAACGGGTGATCAGTTCAGTCCTTGTGCAGGAGCAGAACCACATGCAAAAGTCTATATACTTTGTGAGCAAAGTATTGCAAGGGTCTGAGGTAAGAGACCAGGCCCTAGAAAAGGCAGCCCTAGCAGTGGTGTTCTCGGCAAGGAGACTTCGCCACTATTTCCAGAGTTTTACCGTGGTGGTGATGATAGACCTGTCTATCCACAAGGTCCTACAGAAGCCAGACGTGGCGGGAAGGATGGTATGATGGGCAGTGGAACTATCAGAGTTCGATGTCCAATACGAGCCCCGAGGCTCTATCAAAGGCCAAGTCTGCGCATATTTTGTGGTAGATCTCTCTTCGGCAGATGCACACCAAGAGGAAGCCAACTTCCAATGGGTGCTCTCTGTAGATGGGTCCTCTAACCAGCAAGGCAGCGAAGCGGGTGTCATCTTGGAGGGACCGAACGAGCTATTGATCGAGCAGGCCTTACGGTTCGCCTTCAAAGCCAACAACAATCAAGTGAAGTACGAAGCCCTGATTGCTGGCATGCTATTAGCCAAGGAGATGGATGTGCAAAATTTGTTGGCAAAGAGTGACTTCCTACTTGTCACGGGTCAGGTGACAGGAGAATACCAGGCCAAAGACACGCAGATGGCCGCATACCCAGGGTACGTCCAAGTTCTGAAGGGCTCGTTCTCGATGTTCGAGCTGGTGCACATTCCTAAAGAGCAGAATGCCCGAGCTGACTTGCTAGCTAAGCTCACCAGTTCAGGCAAGGGGGGCAGACAGAGGACCGTCATACAAGAAATCTTGAAGACACCTCGAACCTTCACAGTAGATAATCTGGTGAGGGTCCATCAGATCAGCACGTCGAGAGGAGGGGCGAGGAGTCATCGGTCTCTGACCCAGGAGACACTGAAAACTCCCAGGGTAAGCACATATACAGTCATGGGGGAAGAATCATTGCAGGTCTGCCTGGTCGAAGGAGGAGAAACCTGGATGACGCCCTACAAGCGCTACCTGGCTGATGGGATACTCCCGTTGGAACCCACAGAGGCCAGGAAAATAAAGAAAAATTCTGCCAAGTACACTCTCATTGACGGAGAGCTGTTCAGACACGGGTTCACCCACCTAATCTTGGTATGTGTAAGTGGCGACCAATGCGCACGTATAATGGCAGAGCTCCACGAAGGGATATGTGGGAGT
This sequence comes from Phaseolus vulgaris, assembly GCF_000499845.2. Classification (NCBI taxonomy): domain Eukaryota; kingdom Viridiplantae; phylum Streptophyta; class Magnoliopsida; order Fabales; family Fabaceae; genus Phaseolus; species Phaseolus vulgaris. The sequence continues at coordinate 790,399 of NC_023754.2, forward strand.
GATATCGGGGGTCGATCTCTAGCATCGAAGGCCATTCGTGCGGGATACTATTGGCCAACCGTAAGGGAAAACTACACGAGTTACACACATCAGTGCAAGCAGTGTCAGCAACACGCTGACTAGCACAAGGCGCCGCCAGAAGAGCTCAGGTCGATTTACAGCCCTTGGCCTTTCCATACATGGGAAATCGATATCCTGGTACCCTTTCCCTTGGCGATACGACAGATGAAGTACCTCGTGGTCGCCATAGAGTACTTCATGAAGTGGACAGAGGCTGAGCCAATGGCGCAAATCACGACCCACAAGATCCAGCACTTCGTATGGAAGAACATAGTGTGCCGCTTCGGGGTACCAAAGCATTTGGTGTCTGATAATGGCACACAGTTTACAAGCCAACAACTAGGCAATCTATGCACAGAAGTTGGAATAAAGCAGGTGTTCGCATCAGTCGAGCACCCCTTGACGAATGGGCAGGTCGAGTCTGCCAATCGAGTCTTGCTCAGAGGTCTGAAGAGAAGGCTCAAGAAGGCCAAAGGGACTTGGGCAGAGGAGGTCCCTAGAATCGTGTGGGCTTATCACAACACTCCCCAGTCCACCACCAGAGAAACACCCTTCAGCTTGGTGTATGGGTCGGACGCGATGATTCCCGTGGAGATCCAGGAGAGCTCACCATGCTTCCTGAACTTTGTGGCTGAAGAGTCCAACGAAGAGAGGAAGGTGAACCTGGACCTACTGGATGAAGTCAGGGAGGAAACAAGAATTAAAGTTGAAGCTTTAAAGAGAAGGGTGGAGTACAAGCACAGGTCAAAGCTGAAGCCTTGCCAGTTGCAGGTCGCCGACCTGGTGATGCGGAAGGCCCACCCGTACCAGCTAGAGAACAAGTTGTCCCCCAAGTGGACTGGTCCTTTCAGAGTGATAAAGGCCCTTGGGAATGAGGCATATAGGCTTGAGACTTTGGAGGGAGGCGCAATTCCTCGTACATGGAACGCAACCAACCTCAAGTTTTACTTCAGTTGAACTTTAGCATTGTACATAGTTTTTAGGGGACACTCTTATTCCCTTACAAGGGTTTTTTAAGGAGGTCACCCAATAAATTTCGATTGAAGTATATTCTCAAATGTTTTGTACAATATAGCTATGAACCGTTCTCTTGCGTTAGAGGTCTCGAGAGTGGGAAAGGTAGGTTTGTAGAGAACACCTGCCCCTCGAGGGAGAACACCAATGATGTGATTCCAATAGCAAGATATAGATGATTCTTTGACATTTTATGGAATCAACTTGAGTTGGAGAATGAATAGGCACTTTTAATAGAAATGGATCAATGTTCTATGTTTCAAGAACTCACCAAAACTTGCACCAAACACCAAACTCACATGGAAGACCCATTTCTTGCCAATTGAACCGATTAAAAGATGTAAAAATGCAAATGAACCGATTAAAATAGATAACAAATAAAATGAACCGATTAAAATGCTTCAAAACTGAAATGCACCGAACAAATCCAAGGAGAAAGAAGATGAACCGATTGAAACATGAAAATAAGCAAGAACACCGAATAGAAAGCAAGAAAGGAACCTAAGACATGTTTAGGAATTCAAATAGGCACGGAAATGGAATGAGAAGATGGAGAAGAAAGAGGACTTATGTGGTTGTAGTTCTTGGTTGATGAACACGCCACTTGAGAGAACCAAGGCACTCAAGATGAGACTAGGAAGAGGAGAAGACAAGTTCTCACTACACTCAATCACCAAATTGGGAGAGTTTCTTTACTACAAATTCCAAATCTAAATTTTACAAAGGGAGCACCTCTATTTATAGCCTAAGGTGCTGAAATGCAAGCTACACAAATTCAAAAACTCCCTCCTAAAAAGCTTTTAGAATTGGCGCCTAAAACAATGCATGAGGAAGGTTTGACCTCTTCCTTCACTTTGGCACCTCCTTTTCTACTCCTACACCTATCTACTAACACACCCCCCCTAAGACTCCTAACTAAAAACTAAAAGATGCTTTAACAATAGAGGTTTCTAATGTTTCCCTCTAAGCACCTTCAAACAATATTCTTTATTATTTAATACTTGGCCTTGCCCTTCACAGGATGGACTTGGGCTTGGGCTTGGGCTTTGGGCTTGGGCCTCTCTTTATTTTATGTCTTCTTTTAATTTTGAGAAGATTAGAAGGAAGAACTTTAAGTGTGATGGTGAATGGCCTCTTCCTTCATCAATAAAAACCTCCTTTACTTGACTCTCATCATACTCCCCGAGTTGGAGAGAATTCGCCCACGAATTCTGAATCCCTGCATATAACAAAGTCAGTTTACTTTTATAATCAAAAGTGTAAGAAAAAGGAATACATGACTTAGCAGATGGAACCAAAGGGATTGCAGAAAAGGAGGTCCTATAAATCGACCAAGTTGGAAAAATTTGTTTGGAAATGATGATGTTTTTTGGAAAAAGACCTCTTAAATGGTGAAACCCATTAGGAGGTATGAAAAAATCATCCCTAACATATTTTAACCAAGTTGGTGTTGAAATAGGCACCTTGGGTAATGAAAAAGATAAAGAAGAAGAAGACCTTGGAGGGTCAATTTGAGGCATAGCACGAGTCAACATGATAGATTTAGAGGAGAAAATGGTGTGACTCGGTGTAGTACTTACTTCTTTTTCTTTCTCATTTTTTCTTTTAGTTTTCATTTTTATTTGGTCCTCATGAACCTCTTTGGGAGAGAGGGGTTTTAATATAACCTTGCGCCCTAGGAAGGAAAAAGACATTGTATTGGATAGGCCATCATGTAAAACATGTCTATCATATTGCCAAGGCCTTCCTAAAAGAAGATGAGATGCTTCCATGGGCACAACATCACAGAAAACCTCATCTTTATACTTTCCTATTTCAAAGTTAATGAGGACTTGTTTATTCACCATGATTTCACCTACTTCACTAAGCCATTGTAATTTGTAGGGCTTGGTATGAGAGATAGTGGGTAAGGCTAACTTCTCCACAACTCTTGTACTAGCCACATTAGTGCAACTTCCCCCATCAATAATCAAGGAACATAACTTGTTGTTGATAAGACATCGGGTGTGAAAAATATTTTCTCTTTGAGTATCATTCAAAGATTTTGGAATTGTGCCCAACATACGTCTTACCATCAATAAGTCACCTTCACAAGGACTTTCACTCTCATTTTCACTTGATGGTCTAGAAGGTGAAGAATGCCTAGGTGAATTGGAATCATGCTCACTAACTACAATGCCTTCATGCATGTACATACTTCGTTTAGAAGGGCAATTAGCCGCAATGTGACCATATCCCAAACATTTAAAGCACTTTTGACTAGACGATTTAATTGGGGATTTAGGCCTAGAAGTAGATGGCGTAGGATCCTTGGGTTTGAAAGAATCTTTGGAAGGAAATTTTGAAAAAGACTTTTTGTTCTTCCAAGAATTGTTGTAGTAATCATCTTTGGGAATATTTTTAAAAATATTTTTCTTTGCAAGTTGGGCTTCCACCTTCATTGCAAGATGAACTAAAGAGCCCAATGATGAATACTCTTGTAACTCAACAATGTCTTGAATATCCTTCCTAAGACCACTCACAAACCTAGCAATCATAGCTTCCTCACTTTCTTCTAATTCAATTTTAAGCACAAGCGTCTCAAGCTCCTTATAATATTTGATCCTGCCTGTTGACCAAAACGCTGGAGCTTTGCCTCGTCAAACTTGGATCGACTTCTGCGCCATGTTAGCCTCAGTCCTTCACCGCGATCCACCTCAAGAACCTGCAAAAGACGAAACGGCGCCGCTGCGGCCGATCACGCTCCGACGCCCAAGTCAGCGACTGAACCACCAATCACTTAAGAGTAAAACTCAAGAACTTTAAGGAACCGTGACAAGTTCTCTCTCAGTGTACTCTCGTTCTCGCAGTTGTAAAGAAGTAATCTAAACGCGTGCGTACCTTAGAAGTTCGTTGGAAACTCTTATATACCTGGATACTTTCTCTCTCCTGGCAGTTACACATCTGGACACGTGGCTCGCATCCAGCTGTACACGTGCCATCATCTGGAGCATCCTTGACTTGGGCGCTATTTCTGACTCTTCTTTGGCTAAGTTACTTATGCATGGTATACTCAGTGCATAGTTGCCTTGGAGCGTGATCTCTTCTGGGTGGCGAGTTCGGGTGCCTTCGTACACACCTTCCCTGTGGTCTCGCCGGCCGCCTTCATGATCTGCCCTACCTGCTTCACCGTGTATGTTCAAGTGTGCTATCTCCCGAGCTTCATCCTCTGGCTAGCTGGGAAATGACCATCTGCCTTCATCTTTGGCAATGTCCTTGTTTCGGCGATCTCTAATCACTTGGTCGCCTGGGTTCACATCTGGCGACTTCATCTTTAACCCGGTGACCGCCGGTTCCGGTGTGCTGGAGATCGGAGCACGCCAACTTAATAACTAGCGGCTACACGAGCCCCCCGACCTCCTTCCCTTCTGCCAGCCAGGTGTCCCATCAACACGCCTATACAATAGCTTGATGCCACGTCATCACTTCCGACTACCAGGGCGGTACAATATTCATCCACATTTAGCGTGCCTTGTTGAAACCGTTGGAGTCTCAACATGAGGTCTTTCCTAAAATATGGGGGCACAAATCTAGCGCGCATTTGATCCTTTAAAGAGTTCCAAGAGTCCACGGGAGGACCCTTGTGATAGATAATGTCCTTTACAATACCATGCCACCATTTCATGGCATAATCACTAAACTCTAAAGTGGCTAGCTTAAGCTTATGCTCATCTTGGATCTCATGGATCTCAAATATTTGTTCACACTTAGGCTCCCAATCTAAATATACATTAGGATCACTAGAGCCATTAAAACAAGGAAGTTTGACCGAAGGTAACCTAGCCTTTGCATCTTGGTAGTAGCCATTGCCATAGTGTTGTCTTTCCCCTTGGTGATGATGTCTTTGTCCATGGACTTGGGGTGGAGTTCTCCTTCTCCTATGCTCATCTTCACGGCCAAAACCATTGGAAGAAGCTCTTGTTGAAGGTCTATGATGCTCATCATGGATTGAAGGAGATGGTCTATCTTGTTGCACCTCCATCTTTTGCAATTTCTCCTCCAAGCGTCTAATGGTTCGTTGAGCTTCATGTAATTCACCAAGGATTGAAGCTTTGGAAGGAGAATTCTGTTTGTAGGATGCATCACTTTTTTGTTTGTAGGAGAATTCTGTTTGTAGGAGAATTCTGTTTGTAGGAGAATTCTGTTTGTAGGATTAAAGCACTAGAGTAGATGAAGAAAACAAAAATTAGCTACTGGAATTTTTTTTTTTTTTTAATGCAACTGTGCTTGATATTCACTGATTTAACTGGAATGATGAAGAGCGAACTGGATTATGAAATTTAAACCACAGAAACTTCAAGATGTTAACTCAATAATGGCACTGGAATCAATTAAAAACAGTAAGCCAATTAATTGAGATAAATTTCTTAAAATCGCTGCCAGATTACCGTATTCTTTTCGGCAGAATTGTACACTTTTTTTATTTTATTTATCATTTTTTGTGTACTTTGAATTTTTGAATGATTCTTTTTTCTACTCTTTTCTAACACTTTGAATATCACAAATCCAGAATTTCAGAATTTTCCAGTGAGTAAATCAATTGCAATAAGGAAAAACAGTAAGCACTTTTTTTTCAGAAACAGAGGAATCCTAATAGGAATAAAAAACAGAATTATGAACTAGCAAAGACATAATGGAAAATGATGTATTGGAACTTGTATAGGTCTAGAATACAAGTATGAACTCAATTCTAAAAAGAAAATGCACAAAGGATCAATATCAATTCAGAAAATTATATGACACTAAAGCAAGAAACAATAAAAAACAATAAAAGTACTACTAGAAGTAATGACAATTATGGAATAACATGACTAAGACAAAACTTGACATGATTCAAAAAGGAAAATACACAAACATATGATAGGCAAAAGAATTAAAACAGCAAGCAAACTCAAAATAAGCCTAAAACAGAAACTTAAATTGCAAGAAAATTAAAGAGCTCTTGAAATAAAGTGCTACACAACTCAACAATTAAACAAGAACACACCTAAACTCATGATACCACATGATGTGATTCCAATAGCAAGATATAGATGATTCTTTGACATTTTATGGAATCAACTTGAGTTGGAGAATGAATAGGCACTTTTAATAGAAATGGATCAATGTTCTATGTTTCAAGAACTCACCAAAACTTGCACCAAACACCAAACTCACATGGAAGACCCATTTCTTGCCAATTGAACCGATTAAAAGATGTAAAAATGCAAATGAACCGATTAAAATGCATAACAAATGAAATGAACCGATTAAAATGCTTCAAAACTGAAATGCACCGAACAAATCCAAGGAGAAAGAAGATGAACCGATTGAAACATGAAAATAAGCAAGAACACCGAATAGAAAGCAAGAAAGGAACCTAAGACATGTTTAGGAATTCAAATAGGCACGGAAATGGAATGAGAAGATGGAGAAGAAAGAGGACTTATGTGGTTGTAGTTCTTGGTTGATGAACACGCCACTTGAAGTGTGAATGCTCCAAGATAAGTGTGCAATGCCGCCACTTGAGAGAACCAAGGCACTCAAGATGAGACTAGGAAGAGGAGAAGACAAGTTCTCACTACACTCAATCACCAAATTGGGAGAGTTTCTTTACTACAAATTCCAAATCTGAATTTTACAAAGGGAGCACCTCTATTTATAGCCTAAGGTGCTGAAATGCAAGCTACACAAATTCAAAAACTCCCTCCTAAAAAGCTTCTAGAATTGGCGCCTAAAACAATGCATGAGGAAGGTGTGACCTCTTCCTTCACTTTGGCACCTCCTTTTCTACTCCTACACCTATCTACTAACACCCCCCCCCCCCTAAGACTCCTAACTAAAAACTAAAAGATGCTTTAACAATAGAGGTTTCTAATGTTTCCCTCTAAGCACCTTCAAACAATATTCTTTATTATTTAATACTTGGCCTTGCCCTTCACAGGATGGACTTGGGCTTGGGCTTGGGCTTTGGGCTTGGGCCTCTCTTTATTTTATGTCTTCTTTTAATTTTGAGAAGATTAGAAGGAAGAACTTTAAGTGTGATGGTGAATGGCCTCTTCCTTCATCAATAAAAACCTCCTTTACTTGACTCTCATCAACCAAGGTTGAACGAAATGGTTCACCACTGAAATTCTCCTTCTCCTTTGAGCGAAGATGAGGTCAGTTACAAACCGTTCCTTTGGGTTAGAAGTCTCGAGAGTGGGAAGGGTAGGTTCGCAGAGAACACCTCCCCCTCGAGTGAGAACACCAAGAATGAACAAGTTTGGTTCGCCGGTGAAATCCTCTTTGGCCTTTGAGCGGAGATGAGGTCAGTTATAAGCTGTTCCCTTGGGTTCGAGGTCTCGAGAGCGGGAAAGGTAGGTTTGTAGAGAACACCTCCCCCTCAAGTGAGAACGCCAAGGCTGAGCAGTGCAGTTCACAGTTAAATCCTCTCCTGACTTTAAGCAAGGGCGGGGTCAGTTCAGAACCTTCCCACGGGTTAGAAGTCTCAAGGGTGGGCAGGATGGGTAGTAGAGAACGCCTCCCTCCCCCTTTGAGTGAGAACACCAAGGGAAAGAAGTAAGGTTCGCCAGTTAAATCCTCCCTTGACTTTATACAGCAAGAACGAGGCCAATTATGAGTTTTTCCTCGGGCTAGAAGCCTCGAGACTGGGCAGGATGATTCGCAGAGAACACCCCCCTCTCTTGAGTGAGAAAGCCGTAATGGAGACAGTGTGGTCCAGAAGGTGAATTCTCCCCAAACCCATGGTGGACAGATATGGGACACACGCGAATTTCTCCTTGGACCAGGGAACTCAAAGCGGGATAGCGCGGAGTGCGCCTCCCCCTTGAGCAAGAACGTCAAGGCGAGGATAGCGCGGCAACCTGAGCAAGGGCATCCTCGAACCCTGTCACGTAGGCCTCGCCATCGTCTTCGATGAGTTCTACCTCAGTTTTCTTGAAGGCTTCAGCTTGTTAGGTGAGTTCACCCTCCACCCGGCCAAGTTGCACCTCTTGATTGGTAGCCCTCTCTTCAAGTTTGGCCATCTTGGCCTTGGTTTGCTCAGCCTCCTCTTCAAGCTCCACCACCCTGGTGCGCAGAGGCAAGACTTTCGACTCAAGCTCGGTGTACTCTTGAACCTTGTCGAAAAACCGCTTCTTGGCGTCCTTCTCATAGTGGTGGAGACAGCTTAGTTCTTGCATCAAAGCAGTCTCACGAGCAGCGAAGGCCCGTGCTTGTTGGGCCAGCTCATCCTTCTTTTTCTCCTCTGCTAGGGCCAGATCTTCCTTTGCCTTTGCCTCCACTAGAAGACTTGAAGTAACCCAAAAAACAGAGGAACAGAGAAAAACCAGAGAAAACCTAAAATACAAAAATTTAAACAGTCCTAGGCAGTTATCAAGCAGCGGAATCGAAAGACAAGGGTGATAATGCATAAAGGTCATACCTTTTGATCGAAAGAGAGTGAAAGTTTTGGTTTTTGCAGAAAGAAAGTGAGAACATTCGAAGAAGAAGATGAAACATGCAAAGGAGTTGCTGAAAGTGATGGAACAGTGATCGAAGCGCACATTTTTGAATGCTTAACGTAAACAAAGAAGCACAAGCGGCGTTAAGTCCTGACCGTTGATCGAGACACGTGTGCTTAGATTAAAACGGGCACAGAGAAGTGTCACTTCGGTGCACTGTTCACGTCCCGTCACACAGAGCCACGTAGGTCGCCAGGGCGAGGACTTAGTCTCTTCGCTGAACAAGTTAACAGCTTAAGACTGGGGGGCTTGTGTACCGACCAGTCCTCGGACGTCGTTGACCGCTAGTAATGGTGGGCCACGTAAGCTGGGTCCCACGAGCGACATGGGCCAGTGCCTTGCAAGGCACATGAGCCAAGGTGCCAAAGAGTGGTCAAACGTCGTTCCAGGATGTGCAGATGTGTCCTCGGCAATACAGTGAGGGCGATGTGACATCGGACATCGGTGACTCAAACAGCAAAGCTGGGCCACGAGAGGTGGGTCCCAAAAAACACACCAGTTATCAATAGGGAGAAACCTAGTTCACGAGGGGTCCATGCGTGTGGTGTGAATAACGCGTTTAGGCATAGCACAAGTAATGAGCCCAAGGAAGAGCTAAGGCCCATTAGGGTTATGTTCTAGGGGCAAGCTGCATGCATGGCACGTGAATAGCTAGGGCACTCCCAAGACGGATGGCCCCAGAGATTAGGTGCACAAGTTGGTACCCAGGTGGTCATCCCGTCAGAGGTTGCACTCCAGCAAGGGAGCCTTACGCGCTAGATTGCCCTAAGAGTGGGTGATAGCGACGCTAAGGCATGCCCTCAGAAACCCTAAATGCGGGTAGCGAAAACAGCAGAAACCCTAGAGTATATAAAGGGTAGTATCAAACCTAATAAGGTACACAACATTTATGCGAATACACACACAAATTTCTTAGAGCTTTTACGGCTAAGTGTTTTGGTGTTTCATAGCCCCAGTACTGACTTGAGCGTCGGAGTGCAAACAGCCTTTAGGGCGCCCCTTTGTCTTTGCAATTTCAGGTGTTTGATCGGAGGAAAGCACGAACGAAGGCAGAGAGATTTGGGCGTGTGATCGGCGTAGACGTACGAAGGCAATCGGTCAACCGGCAGGAACACTGCCTATGAGCACCTTTACTCATAGTGCTAACTTGCAGAAAACAATTTGGTGCACCCTTATTCTCGGGTACTCACCATTTAACTAATATCACCATATATTCAATTAACAACTTCATGCACATATTTATTTACCAACAACTCTACTTATATTCACATATATTCTATTCTAACAGCTTAATGAATATATTTATATATATATATATATATTTAACTAATAATCTTATATCAACATATGACCAACATGTTATTTTCTCTATCTAACTAATAATCTTATATCAACATATGACCCACCCTTTGGGCCTAATAGCCGAGCTGACCATACCCACATGCCTAAATCGAGGTCCCGAGCACTCAAGCACTCGAGCACTCCTGTTCGGTACAATTATTATTATTATTAATGTTGTTATTAATATTTTTATTATTAATTTTATTATTATAATTATTAATATCATTATTATTATTATAATTAATATTATTAGTATTACTCTTAAAATTATTAATATTAAATATTTATAATTTTTTATTATTAATATTATTACTATAATTATTTATATCATTATGATTATTAATATTGTAATTATTGTTATTATTACTCCTAATATCATTATTATTGTATTGGCCAGGAGTGCTCTGGACCTCGGTTCAAGCGTTTAGGTATGGTCAACTCGGTTGTGTGAGTTATGCCTAGCTCAGCCTAGGCCGGGCATGGGCCCAAAAGTTCATTACAAGGTCAACTCTGGTTTTTTAGTAAGTTTACGTGAAAAAGATAATTAATTAAATACAAGAATAATTGAATTAGTTATAGTATTAAATGCAAGTAAAAGCGGTTAAGAATGTTGGTACTCAAAAGTAACAGGTACACAGTAAAAAAAATTGTTGTTGAATGATATTATTGTTGTTGAAGATTATATTTTGGATGTTGAGATTATATTCTTTTTTATGAAAATTGTTGAATGAATGTTTATAAAAGGGGTTTGGGACCCTGAGTAAAGTTAGGCTTTTCAGAATACTTTAGACTGAAACAATGCTTAGCTTGAATGCTCTCACTGACTTGATTGTCAAAGTGTGATCAACAGGTGGAACCCTTTTGTCCCAGTGGAGTAGTATCTCAGAGCACCAATTGGAGACAGGTCAGAAGTGGACCATTCAATCCAACCGATGTCAATCGGCGAGAACATTTGGCGACATCGTGGGGCCCGATAAAACTTGATCCCACCCATATTCGCAACTGAGCATTCTGCATAACGAGAAATACGAGGCAAGTACCATTAGGATCTGAAGGAAGTGAGGCCCCTGCCTTACAACAAATCATGGAGACCATGATTGTTTTCCTGGAGGCAAATGAAAAATATCGACGAGAGCAGGAGCAAATTCGAGAAGAAGCCAAGGCAGAGCAAGAGCGGCTACGAGCAGAGGCCCGAGCTAACCAAGAACGTCTTCAGGCATGCCTTATGGCAAAGATCGTTTTCTCTCGAATGACTATGGAGAAGCATGCATAGGCTAGTGAGGAGTTGCGTAGGACCAACAAGGAGCTACGGAGAAGCTTGCGCCAACAGGGTCGACGTCCTGTTCGGGAACTGATACACACCAAGCCAACAAGGACATGACCAAGGATGCAAATTACCATTCACACTATGAGAAGTCATCTCCACTTCTAAGTGAAAACCTCACTAGAGGGAGAATTGGACAAAGACCAGAGAATCTAATATTCTTTTTGCTAGTCTTCTTAAGAATAAAACACGTTGTAAATAAATTGTGCTCACTTGAGGGGTCCAAATAGCAAGATAGGCAAAGAATAGGTGCCTTTAGCATAAATAGGAGTGCCCATAGCAAAATGGGCTTAATTCAAGCCCATTTTTTCTAGACAAGGCATTTATGTTTAGGAAGTTGACCTAGTTTCTAGAAGAATGAGCCTTAGGTGCAGTTTTAACTTAAGTCAATGACCTAAGCCGCCCCTTTTAGTCATTTCCATCCTACCCTTTCTCTTCTTGTTTTCCAAGCCACCCATTCCTATAAATAGGTTGCCATACTCCTTGTATTTTCACATGTTGAATTTGAATAGAAAAGTTACTATGTACAAATTGTCTGAGGTGTTTGTGAGGTTTGTTTCCTCTTAGCATTAGGTATCATCTTCCATCACATAATCATTTTCTTCCCTCATCTCTTCCATTTTTTCCATTAGTCCATGTATCTTTGTGTCCTTATGTTCTTGTTTTTCATCCATTGTCAATTCGGCTTCTATCATGCTTTCATGTTTCCTTGCATGCTCATTTAAATTCTTCCTTTCATCATCAATCACCACATACTTATATTTTTCCTTTACCCTCTAGAAGTGAACCTTAACAATTAACCACTTCGTTAAGTTCGTGTCCAGTGAGGATCTTCTTTGGGTTCTCACCATATAATTAATAAAATCTCAATCCTAAGTAAAGTGTCACATCTAAAATGGCTAAATCTAAAATCAACTTAAATCATGTGGTATTCAGAGCTTTGGTTTGTTTTAGCACATTTGCTTTGAGTTGATTTGACACTTTACTTTTCTTGCACCTTTTAATTCTTTCCTTTACATTCCAGAAAATTTAAATTCTTTCCTTTTCATTCAAGCAAATTTAAATTCAGCATTTACTTTCTTGTCTTTACTTTTCGACATTTTTATTCATTAGCACTTCTTTTTCGCTTTTGAATGTTTATGTTATGTCCATTTTTGTTCTTGCACTTTTTGCTTGAGTCGTATGTTCTTAGTGTTTTTAGAAGTCCTTTATTGCTTCTACTCACTTTGCTTTTAATTGTGAAGGTATAAAAGTAACTAGAATTTGTTTGAGTAGCAGTAGATTTAAGTTCCAAACATAATTTTCAAGTGTTCATTTAATTTGAATCCCAAACTTTTTTTTTCATAATTGGAGGTAAATGAAAATATGCATGACAAAAATTATGGAAATCTTATTTCCATAAACCAAAAACAAGTATAAAAAAGAGAAGAAGAGAAGTTGCGCAAGTTATTTGTTCCAATCTTTTCAAGACCAACATTTCCAAAAATAGTGAATTCATTTTATTTGGCAAATTGATTTCAACCTTGCGGAATTTTTATCCTTTTGCTTTGACAATTTCTAAAGATAGGATAACTTCATTGTTAAAGGTTTAATAAGTGTCTTAGATTCTTTTTGGGTGCTTTTCTTGCTTGTCTTTCTTTAATGTTTTGTCGTCATCTTTTTTTTTTCCCAACTTGGTTTAGCTTCTTTGTTTTGAGCTTTTCTTATTTGTGTTTTAAAATTATTTAGTTTTGTTGTGGTTCTTTTGATATCAAGTGTTAAGGGCTTTGTCCTTTTTCATTTGAGAGCTTGCAACACCAAGATAGACCTTTGTTGAGAGAAATTTCTTTTTGAGTGCTGTACCGTCCCGTATCCGGGCGTTGACTAAGTCAAGGTCAAAGTCAACGACTGGAGAGTCAAAGTCAACGCAAGGCATCGCCTAGGTGGAGAGACGCCAAGTGCCAGCATCGCCAAGAGGAAGCGTCACCAGGACAAGGCGTCGCCTAGGTGATGGCGTCGCCCAACCAGGGCGTCGCCAGATCAAACAGTGCTAAAGCAAGGCAATCACGGTGTGGTTCCCCGATACCCATGGGTAGGAAAGACCATGGAGGGAGCAACGCTGTGGGGAGGCCTCAGGTCCCGATAACCCAGGGCAGTGATAAAGAGAAGGAAAAGGTGGTTTCAAGGCCATAGTAATAGTACCAGTGTAGGGCAGCCTGACTCGTGAAGTACTCCTGCCGCCCCAGAGACGCCTGTGGGACAGATACGACTCAAGAGGAAGGTCACGCCCATGGTAGCCGGGTGCAGGGTACAAGAGGAAGGCAGATACGCTCTCAAAGTAAGTGACTAGATAATTGGGGGCATGAGTTGGCACCCAAAAAGTCACCCCTAGCGCAGTAGCACTCCCAAGCAGGAGGACTCACACGTAGAAACGTCCCCAGATGGGCAGAAACGCCCCCAGATGGGGTCACGGCGTCGTGAGGACCTCCACGTGTACGACAGCCATGCCAGAATAGAAACACCCTTTAGTCAGGTGCTAGGTAATTAAAGTCATTCAATACAGTTTCCCTTTCGAGCATTCAGGTGTTATAATGGCTCCCAAGCGTTTCAACGTCTTAAATGCGCTACGTTTTCTAATTAAATACGCCGATTGAGTGCGTTACATTTGTAATTAAAGGCGCTTTAAATGCTTGGGTAGTTTAAATAGCGCGGAGAATGTTGGAAAGAGGGTTCGAACTTTTGGCAAATTGACCAGAACTCTCTAAGTTGCTTGCTCGTGCGTCAAGGTTACGAACAAGGGACTGGGGAATATTTTTGCCTGAGAGAGAGAACACAGACACTATACACAGTTATTTTTACCGCCTTCAGAGTGCCATACGCGGTGCTCAGAGACGGAGGTGAACAGTTTTGGTGTTTCTTGCTGGCTAACTTGAGCGTCGGAGTGCAAACGGCCGCTAGGGCGCCTCTTTGTCCTCTTTTTTGCAGGAATCCACAGGTAATTAGTGGGAAGGAGTCCCTAGTTGACGGTTGAGGTCGCGCACGAAGACGTCCTGGTCAACCGGACGGAACATTTGGCGCCCACCGTGGGACCGATATAAAACATCAGTCCCATCACAAGTTCGAGGAAATCCACTAAGTCGCAGTAACGTTGGAGGAGGTTGGAGTGACAATGGCCCCCACCAGACGAAGTACAGCACGCGCAGCCCCGGCAGAATTATCCATGCAACAGGTCCTGGAGATAATGAGGGGGCTGCAGCAGGACATGGCGGAGTCGAAAATGGAACAGGAACACATGCAGGCAGATCTCGATGCCACGCATGAGCGAAATGAAGAGCTCCACTGTGTAAATGAGGAGGCGGCCTGGACATGACGAGATGGAGAACCATTCCCCACCAAGGGAGTTTTCCACCCCTTTCTCGCAGGAGATCCTAGATGCAGTAATCCCGAACACGTTCGCGGGGCCTAAGGTGATCTTCACCGGGATGGAGGACCCAGAGACGCACCTTGCTGCATTTCACACACAGATGGTCCTGATAGACGGTTCTGACGCTGCCAAGTGCAAGCTCTTTATGAGCACCCTGACCGGGATGGCCATGGACTGGTTCATCTGCCTTCCAGATGGTCATATCACATCTTTCCGCCAATTGTCACGATTGAACAATACTTAGCAAACAAGGCCCCGCCGCCGGTCTCTTACGATCTGTTTGATGTGAAGCAGTATCAAGGGGAGACCCTGAAGGAGTATATCAATCGCTTCGGGGCCCAGGTCGTGAAGGTTGGTACGACGGAAGAGCCTATGATCGTGTACGCATTTGTGAAAGGCGTATGCCCCGGTCCTTTTGGAGAATCCATCATCCGCAACCGCCCTAGGACTTTCGCTGAACTACGGCGTAGGGCGGTAGAACATATTGCTTCTGAAGGGGAGGTGTGTGTGAAACGCACCAGCGTCGCGCCCTCACGCCCGAGGGGACCGGCGCGAGCTCAACCCGTCAGGGTCAATGAGACCACAACGGGAAGAAAGAAGCCAGAGGCGAGACGCCCCTACGAGGCCAGAAAGCCCCAGCCCCGCGGGTCCAGCAGGAGGCGATCGCCCGGCCAGAGAAAGAGCGAGACCGGCGAGGTACAACTTCGTGGTTGAGTTGAAGGATTTGATCGCCGTGCCTAACATAGCTGAGAGGCTGAGGCGACCGGCGAAGACAGACAAGGTGTTGGGGCCTCGTAAAGACTCTTGGTGCGAATTCCACGAGGCTTTCGGGCACCACATTGATAATTGCCTGTCGTTGGGCTACCAGCTAGATGAGCTGGTGAGGACTGGGTTTTTGAAGGACTATGTCGCAGACCCCACAACGACCGCCACCTTGTCGCCGCCGGCGGAAGAACCAGCACACGAGATGCCTGTGCTTGGTGAGGTCCACACCATTGCTGGAGGTTTTTCCGGCGGGGGACCCACCGCCTCCCAGCGGAAGAAATACGCGAGGGGGGTAAATTCAATCGAAGAGAGGCTCTCGGGGGAGCCATGGGAGTCGGATCTCGTGTTCAAGAGAAGAGACCTCCGAGATGTGGTACCCCACGACAACGACCCCGTTGTCATCTCAGTCGTCACAGCCGGAAGGAAGGTGCACAGGGTGCTTGTCGACCAAGGAAGTTCGGCAGACGTCATGTTTCTGTCGACCTTTAATAAGTTACGGCTGTCCCCCGATCTGTTGAGTCCCTATACGGGGTGCCTGTATGGGTTTGGGGATAACCAGGTGGAAGTCCGGGGGTACCTGGAGCTGAGGACTACGTTCACAGACGGAGAGGCCTCCCGTACCGAAAGCATCCGGTACCTGGTTGTGAACGCCAACTCTGCTTACAATATTTTGCTGGGCAGACCGGCGTTGAACCGTCTGAACGCGGTGTCCTCCACACACCACATGAAGATGAAGCTGTCGGACCTCAATGGCCAGGTGGTAGTCATCAGGTCAGACCAGGAGGAGGCAAGGAAATGCTATGAGAACAGCCTGAAAACGAAGAGAGGCGTGTTCATGGTGTATGAACGTCCGCCGAGCGCGGACATGACGATGATTGAGGCGACGCCCGCTAGGTTGACGCCTAAAGAGGCCATAACGGAGAGGGCGATGCCCGAAGCAGATGCGCTTATGGAGGAAGGCCCTGACGACGCGGCGCCCGTGGTAGAGGCGACGCCCGTCGAAGATGATAACAGGGAACAGCCCGCGGTTAACGCCGTAGAAAGGGAGATTGGCGGCAAGACTTTCAAGTTAGGAAGTTCGCTGAGCCCGGAAGAACAGGAAGGGGTGGCGGAAGTGATTTCACGCCACCTGGATGCCTTCGCATGGTCCGCCTCGGATATGCCAGGCATTGATCCCGATTTCCTGTGTCACCACCTCAGCATGGACGCCACGGTCTGCCCCGTGCGTCAGATGAGGAGAAAATTCAATGAGGAACGACAGCAGGTGGTGAAAGACGAAACGCAGAAGCTGCTGAGTGCTGGCCACATCAGGGAGATTCAATACCCTGAGTGGCTCGCCAACGTTGTCTTGGTGAAAAAGGCGAACGGAAAGTGGAGGATGTGTGTTGACTTCACGGACTTGAACAAGGCATGCCCAAAGGACTCGTATCCGCTGCCCAGCATCGACGCCTTGGTAGACAGTGCGTCCGACAGCAAGGTGCTGAGTTTCCTGGACGCCTTTTCGGGATACAACCAAATCAAGATGCACCCAAGAGACGAGAGCAAGACTGCATTCATGACTGAGACCTGCAGTTACTGCTATAAGGTGATGCCTTTTGGGCTGAAAAATGCGGGCGCCACGTACCAAAGGTTAATGGACAAGGTCCTGGCGCCAATGCTCGGGAGGAATGTGTACGCCTATGTAGACGACATGGTGGTGGCGTCGCAGAATAGGGCGCAACACATGGCGGACCTGGAGGAGTTGTTCGTCACAATATCCAAGTACCGCCTCAAGTTAAACCCTGAGAAGTGTGTTTTCGGGGTAGAGGCCGGTAAGTTCTTGGGTTTTATGCTCACAAAGAGGGGGATAGAGGCGAACCCCGACAAATGCGCGGCGATTATCGCCATGCGGAGCCCGACGTCGGTAAAGGAGGTGCAACAGCTGACAGGGCGGATGGCGGCGCTCTCGAGGTTTGTTTCCGCCGGAGGAGAGAAGGGGCACCCGTATTTTCAGTGCCTCAAGAGAAACAGTCGCTTTGCATGGACTGATGAATGCGAAGCGGCTTTCATTAAGCTGAAGGAGTACCTGGCGACGCCACCGGTCCTCTGCAAGCCAGTAGCGGGCGTGCCCCTCCGGTTATATTTAACTGTAACGGAGCGGGCCATCAGTTCCGTGTTAGTCCAAGAGCAGGACCAGGGTCAGAAGCCCATCTATTTCGTAAGTAAGGCCTTACAGGGAGCTGAGACGAGGTACCAAGCGCTAGAGAAGGCGGCGCTGGCGGTAGTATTTTCTGCCAGGAGGCTCCGTCATTACTTCCACAGCTTTACGGTGGTGGTGATGACCAACCTCCCTATACAGAAAGTGCTGCAGAAGCCGGATGTGGCGGGAAGAATGGTGCGCTGGGCGGTAGAACTGTCAGAATTCGACATCCAGTACGAGCCTAGAGGATCCATCAAAGGGCAGGTGTACGCAGATTTTATAGCGGAACTTTCGCCCGGAGGTGAGCAAGAGGTGGAGGTGAGTTCGCAGTGGCTGCTCTCGGTTGATGGTTCTTCCAACCAACAAGGGAGCGGTGCGGGAATAGTCTTGGAGGGACCCGACGGCATACTGATCGAGCAGGCCCTGCACTTCGCCTTCAAGGCAAGTAACAATCAGGCAGAATATGAAGCCCTGATAGCAGGAATGCTCCTAGCCAAGGAGATGGGCGCACAGAACCTCCTGGTGAAGAGCGACTCCCAGCTGATTACCGGGCAAGTGTCGGGTGAGTTCCAGGCGAAGGACCCACAGATGGCGGCGTATCTGAAATACGTCCAGTTGTTGAAGGGAGCCTTCAACGCTCTTGAGCTGATACATGTCCCGAGGGAGCAGAATGCCAGAGCTGACCTGCTTGCAAAGCTGGCCAGCTCAGGCAAGGGGGGTAGACAGAGGACAATGATCCAGGAGACTCTCAAAGCTCCGCGTAGATTCCTGGAAGACAACAGGGTGGATGTCCTCCAGATTTATACATCAAGGGGAAGGGCGAGGAGTCATTGCTCTTTGACCCAAGATACGCAGAGGGCGCCCCGCATCAGCATGTACGCGGGTGTGCCTGAGGAAGAGCAGATGCAGGTATGCGTTTTGTCCAAGGGAGACACCTGGATGACGCCCTATAAGCGGTACCTGGCGGATGGGGCTCTCCCAGTGGAGCCTGAAGAAGGTAAAAAAGTCAAAAGAAATGCCGCAAGATATACTTTGGTGGATGGGGTGCTGTTCAGGCACGGTTTCACTCACCCTATCCTAACATGCGTCAGTGGCGATGAGTGCACCAGGATAATGGCGGAACTACACGAAGGCATCTGCGGGAGCCACGTAGGGGGAAGATCCTTAGCCTCCAAGGTAATACGCGCAGGTTTCTTCTGGCCAACAGTGAAAGAGGACTGCACACGGCACGCCCAGCGGTGTAGGCAATGCCAAAAGCACGCCGACTGGCACAAGGCGCCGCCAGAAGAGTTGCGATCCATATACAGCCCGTGGCCTTTCCATACATGGGGAATCGACATCCTGGGCCCCTTCCCACTGGCGATCAGGCAGATGAAGTATTTGATCGTTGCCATCGAATACTTCACCAAATGGATAGAGGCAGAGCCCGTGGCACAAATCATAGCGCACAAAGTACAACATTTTGTGTGGAAGAACATTGTGTGCC
The DNA here is from genome assembly GCF_000499845.2 of Phaseolus vulgaris. NCBI lineage: Eukaryota > Viridiplantae > Streptophyta > Magnoliopsida > Fabales > Fabaceae > Phaseolus > Phaseolus vulgaris. The sequence goes on from NC_023754.2 coordinate 809,494, forward strand.
GTTTTGGCGTACCTAGGCGGCTGATATCCGACAACGGAACCCAGTTCGCCAGTCAACAGTTGAGAAACCTATGTGCTGAGGTAGGCATTAAACAGGTGTTTGCATCAGTTGAGCACCCCCAGACTAATGGGCAGGTAGAATCGGCAAACAGAGTTCTGCTGAGGGGGTTAAAAAGAAGGTTAGAGAAAGCCAAAGGGGCGTGGGCGGAAGAGGTACCAAGGATCGTATGGGCATATCACACCACGCCCCAATCCTCTACTATGGAGACGCCTTTCAGTTTGGTTTACGGGTCGGACGCGATGATCCCGGTAGAAATACATGAGAGCTCGCCACGTTTTCAAAACTTTGTGGCGGAGGAATCCAATGAAGAGAGGCGGGTAAACCTGGATCTACTAGATGAGGCCAGAGAAGAAGCCAGAATCAAAGCGGAAGCAGTAAAGAGAAGAGTAGAGCGACAATACAGCTCTAAGGTAAAGCTCACCCATACGAGTTGGAGAATAAGCTGTCTCCCAAGTGGACCGGACCCTTCAGAGTTACTGAGGCTAAGGGCAACGGTTCGTACAACCTGGAGACTTTAGATGGAGGTCCTATCCCGCGCAGTTGGAATGCAGCCAACCTAAAATTTTATTTCAGTTGACTTATGTAAGCAGTTATGTAACAATTTAGTTGAAGGGGACGCTCTTTTTCCCTCTCGGGGGTTTTTTAATGAGGTTACCCTAATAAAAGGTAAAACCAATTTGAGAAAAAGAAGTGTCTTGGTTTTTATCCTGTATCTTTCTCCGTTTGAAGTAAGGTAAGGCGTCGCCAAGAGAAGGCGTCGCCAAGAAAGAAGGCGTCGCCAAGAAAGAAGGCGTCGCCAAGAAAGAAGGCGTCGCCCAGAAAGAAGGCGTCGCCAAGAAAGAAGGCGTCGCCTAGGTCAAGGCGTCGTCAAGAAAGAAGACGTCGCCTGGATGGAGGCGGGCGCCGTTGATGAACATGGCGAAGGAAAGCGCACAATATGCGAAATGTATGCAGAGTAAAGTGACGTTGCAAAAATCAATTGATATAGAAAAAGTTGGTGTTACAAGCAATGTTCAATACAATGGAAGTAGCCCAAATGGGGCGAATATTACAACTCATGCAAGTCACAAAAGAGCCACTTTTCAGTGGTCATCAGAATCAACACTGGAGGAAGGCGAAGCCCCTTTCCCAGCCCGCAGAGCTCGAGTAAGTCGTGTCCTTCTTTCTTGGTTTATTTTCGAACCTGCACCAAGGGAGATAAATGTGTCAGAGATACCATGAGGCAAGACATGCACGTACAGAAAACAACGAAGGCCGGAGTTTCTAGGGCAACGACTCTTACATATGTACTTTTCGAGAGCTCCAGCGTTGAACTCCAGGTTGATCAGAGTGGCAGAGTCAAAACCTCCCACCTCAGCAAGAATCCGGCAAGCTATTTGATCACTTGGAGCCAGCTTCTCGAAGGGTTTGGTTTTGAGGGCCCTCGTCTCTCTCACCCAGTACAGTGGAAACCCGTCCAGAGCGTCGGGAACAAGGTCAGTACGGCAGATCTTGAAGAACCGGCCTTTCCATCCGGTGAACGAGCTTTGGAAGGGTGTGAAGAGAACTCTCCCGGGTACGTTACTGAGAGTTACCCAAAGGTTGTGTCTCTGCCTCTTCACCTCAAAGAAGTGAAGAAAGAGGTCAACCGAGGGCGCACAACCCAGAAACCCGAAGAGAATGTCGAAGGCTTTGACAAAGGCCCAGCTGTTGGGGTATAACTGGGCCGGAGCAACGTTGATCTCCGTCAGCAGTTCCTTCTCGAACCAGGAGAAGGGTAGGCGCACTCCGATGGTCTTGAACACCACCTGGTAAAAGTAAAAGAAAGGGACCCCTTCGTTGGCCCGTTCGTCTCCACATACTGGCTCCCCTAGAGTGCAAGGGAGCACAGCGATGTCGTCGTCATGCCTCCTCGCGAAGGCCCGGTGGTCATAAGAACACGAATCCCCTTTGTGCTCCCTTATGGCCCTGGTAGCGAGTAAGCATGAACACTCGTCAAGAAGTTCACTCGAAGCCCAAGGGTATAAGTCCTTGGGACTGACCCTGGACGAAGCAGCATGAGAAGACATTCTTTAACAAGATCAGGGATTGTCAAGGGTGTAAGGACTGCCGGAAATGCAAGAGTCGAGCGAGGGGAGCGAATGCTGGAACAACCCTTCGTGAGAAAAGAAAGGGTGCAAGAAGGAAGGGTGCAAGAAGAGAGAACGTAAGTAGGTTATGAAGAGTGGGAAAATGATGAGGATAGTTTCAGAGTTTGAAGAGTTAAATAAAGCGGTTAGAGCGCCAAACGACGTGAATGGATGCACCGCACGATTGATCCACGTGGCGGAAGATGAAAAGATGACCCTGGCACCGCTGGTTAAAATCAGAGAGCGTCGTATCAACAGAGTATCCAGTGGTACGATGCGCCGTCGAAAGTGGGTCAGGGGCACAGCAGGAGTCAGGACTCAGTGAAATGACTGAATGTCCCATCATCCATACAAGCAGCGCCACATGGATCAAATCGAATGATTGGATGTCCCATCAGCCATACAGGGAGCGCCTCGTGGAAGATACGGGAAGGGCCTTGAGCTCTTCGCTGCCCCCAGGCATCGACCAAGCCCAAGGTCAAAGTCAATGTCAAGTTAGGGACGACGCCCAAGGCGACACTAGCATGAGACGCCCGAGGCGTCGCCTGGAATCATAAAGGACGACGCCAGCATGAGACGTCGCAGGCGTCGCCAACCCAAATATCAGCAGGGTCGCCTCCCCGATACCCTGCTGGGCGGCGCCTTATCTCGGCGATGCCCTGCTAGGCGACGCCTTACCTTGGCGACGCTTTCTCTTGGCGAGGCCTGCACTTGGCGTCACCCCCACCTAGGCGACGCCTTACGTTGACTTTGACCTCGATGTTGACTTTGACCTTGACTTTGTCAACGCCCGGGTACGGGACGGTACACAAGCCCCCCAGTCTTAAGCTGATGACTTGTCTTCAGCGGAAAGACTAAGGCTTCGCCCACGCCATCCACGTGGCACCCGGTGATGTGTCATTCTTGCTGACGTAGCAACCTTGAAACCATTGACGTGACACTCTCCGAACCCTTAGGGTGCTCTTAATGGCTGATTGGACATCCTCTGAAACGGGGAAAGCAACGCTTTTTGGGGCCATGCTTAATCGCGTGCCACGTGGTTCATCACGCGGTCATCCTTAAGAGCCTCTTGCGCTCCCCTCGAGCGCCCAATCCTTTGACACGCGGCACCATCGCACGGTCTCCAATTAACGCTCCTTGAGTTGCAAGTGTAACGTTTAAGTTACCCAAACCCCGCGCTCGGAACCACTGTTACATCCACTTTCTCTACCTTTCCTCACTGTTCATCTTCTTCGAATTCCTTCTCTCGCGACCCTTGCCCTTTCGTGCTTCCGCTCTCCACGCCCTTCGACCCCCAAAGGTACGATTTTTCCTCTCCTTGATGATTCCCTTTACTGCATGAACTGCCTGGGACTGTTTATGTTACTGCATTTCTTTGGATGTCGTTCTTGTGCTTCTTCGTTCTTCTCGTTCCTCTTTTCTCTTGTGTGGGCAGGGTTCGCCTAGGATTCCTCCATTTTTTTCCCCTTTTCTCCTCCAAACCCTTTTTCTCTGAACCCTTTCTTTTCTCTTTTGCTCTTCAGCTTTTGCATCAATGGCGAAAACTAAGACCACCGCGCCTCCTCCGCTCCCTAGGTCTTACTATAAAGGTGAGTATGACTGGGCCCCCGACGATCTCCTCGACGAATGCTCCACCCTAAACTCTATTGATGACGTGGAGGCCCACAGGGGGGACCTTGCGCTTTACAACTTCAACGCCTTCCATAAAACTCACGACTCCCACGTCTTGGTATGCGGGATGAAACCCGGGGTACCCGTTTGTGTGGACTCAAGGGACACTGGGAGAAGCCCCTTCTTCTTCCTTTACCAAATGGTACTCAAAAGAGTGGGCCTGCGTCTACCTCTCACTTCCTTCGAGAGGGAGCTGCTCACAGAGATAAACACCGCCCCAGCCCAGCTCCACCCCAACAGCTGGGCTTTCGTAAGGGGGTTTCAAATTCTCTGCGGATATCTGGGTGTCCCCTCTTCCGTGGACGTTTTTCTTCATTTTTTCGAGGTAAAGAAACAGGGGAAGAGCCTATGGATGAGCTTCTCTGGCGTCGCCGGGCGCATCATCCTCACGCTCTTCCAAAATTCGTTCAAAGGGTGGAAAGGGAAGTTCTTCAAAGTACGTGCGACCAAGTACGATCCTACCGCCCTAGAAGGCTTCCCCCTATACTGGACGGATAAGCCCATAACCATGAAGGCCCTGGCTTTGGATCAGCTCGCCCCCGCTGATCGGGACGTGTGCAAAGCCTTGGCGGGGCTTGGGGTAGTCTTTGATACTGCCAAGCTCATCGCAAATGAATTCAACGCCCATGGACTCTCTACCTACTTTGGTACCTGCCCTTGATTGTTTATACTGCATTAGCTGTCGTGGTTATACGGATTCGCTTGCTTGCTTGAACCCTTGTGGTTATCTGCGCGTGTCTGGCTATAAATACTCCCCTTCTGCTTTATCTGGATTGATCTTTGCTCTGTTATTCTCGCTGCTGCAGGTTCAGTGATGACTTCTTCGAGGCGACTTGCTCTTGCCAAATACTTGAAGAAGGCATTCCTGCCTTGTCAGTTGCGTCTCCCGGTGGTGGGAGTTCTCTCAGGGACGATCCTCCAAGTGCCACATCACCTCCACCTCCACCAACCCACGAGGAACGAGAGGAAAGGATTGATTCGGTTCCCCCGCTCTCGCCGTTGCCGCTTCGTGACGCAGCTGAGGCCTCAGGCTCTGCCCCTCCTGCATCAGTTCCGGCTTCGACTTCTCGCAAACCCCGAATTCCTCGCCCCATCCATAGGGAGTTGACGCAGGGTTTCACCGAAGGAATGTCGCCAACTGATCCTCACAAGGGGGGAGGCATGCCTTATTATATGGGGGCATTCCTGGCGGTGGCACTCAAGTGGCGCACCCAGGCCCGAAGCGCTATCAAGGGGAGGGAGGCTCTCCGCAAACTGAGACAAGAAGTGGGAGCGTTGAAGGAGGAGAAACAAAATTGGGGGCTCAAGGAGGAAGCTTCCCAATCCTTGCTAAAACTGGCCCACGAGAGCAGGGAGGGGGCCGAGGCGTACGCGCGCGAACTTGAACAGGCGCATGTCGATCAGCTGGCCCAGCTCACTTCCTACCAAATCCAAAGCATTGGCCTTCAAGAGGCGGCTCTTGCCTCCGAAGTACAGCGGAAAAAACTTGAAGAACTGGATGCTGCTTGGAGGCAGAAGTTAGGTGAGAGAGAGGACGCCTTGGCTGCGAAGGTCGAAGCCTTGAGCCTTCTCCAAGCCGAGGCTAACAAGCTATGCGTGGAGAAAGAATTCCTGGAGAAACAGTTGATATCCAAGGACTTTAGGGTCGCGGAACTAGAAGGGGAGGTCCAAGAACTGACTGGGGAGATGGCGGGCGCGTTTGAAGAGGGGTTCCAAGAGGCTCTAACTCTGGCGTCCTGCGAGAACCCTGGCGTCAATATTTCAAACTGCGACCCCACACACCATGTCGTCGACGGGAAGGTCGTGCCCATCGACTTGGATGACTGAATCGCTGTCTCTCACCCGCCACCTTTACCTTTCGAGCTTTATAGTTGTTTTTGCCACCTTGTGATAAACTTGTAACTCCCTTGCACTTTCTATCTGAACTTTGGGTTTTGCATGACAAATTTACACTCGTCTTTCACTTTCACATGCTTCGATTACTTTGCCCCTATCGTGTTTGTTCGTAACTTGTTCCGCCTTCGTATCTATGAGGCCTTTGCCTCGTGAAGGCGTCAGTGGCTTTGCCATTGCTGTAACGCAAAAGTTGAGACCTACTCCAGGCCTCAAACGCTCGGGATAAGGCCACGCATCAATGCCTACGCCCACGAAGAGGCTTACCTAACGGCGCTGTATTGTCCGTGGGGCGTCTCAAACACCTAAGCGGCCTGTCCCCTGATTCTCGGTGCCCGGCGCCGACGCCCGAGGAGAGGCCTGCTACCGCAGCGCCGTATCGTCCTTAGGGTGTCTAGAAACGCCAGACGCTGAGAAAGCTCAAAGCCCTCCAGGGGTCGCTCCCTCCACGATCTTTCCTCCCCATGGGTATCGGGGAACGACCCTGCCAGCAATTCACTCAGCATTTAGCGACTCCCTCCGCAGTCTTTCCTACCTGTGGGTATCGGGGAGGCGACGCCGCTAGTGATTAGCTTTAACTCCTTCCATTTCCTCTCCCTCCACAGTCTTTCCTACCTGTGGGTATCGGGGAGGTGAAGCTGCTGCTACTTGTATTGACGACGCCTTTACACGTTTCACAATGGTAATTCCTTCTACTCTGGCTACGCTTTCTCTCGGCGACGCCCTCTTGTATTGGCGACGCCCTCGATGTCTCGTGGTGGCAACGCCATCTACGCCTTCCACTGGCGACGCTCGGGGCGGCCAAACCGTTGACTTTACCTCGACGTCGACTTTGACTTTGGCTCAGGTCGTCGCCTGGGGTGGCGAGGGGCTCTAGGTCTCGCCGTGCCATCCACGCGACGCTTTCGTATGGCTGATGGGACGTTCCCTCACTTGACTAGGTCCTGACATCTCCTGAGCCTCTGACCCATTCTCGACGGCGTGTCGTACCCCTGAGCATTCTGTCGATACGACGTTTTCTGAGTGTTAACCAGTGGTGCCAGGACCATCCTCTCAGTCTCTGCCACGTGGCTTAGTTGCATGGTTTACCCATTCGCGTCGTTTGGCGCTCTAACCGTAACATTTAATTCTTCGAAATCTTGAAACTGCCTTCATCGTCTTTGTGCTTTCGTAACCTACTTACACCATCTTCCTCCTTTTAAAGAGTCACTCTAGTGTCTTCTCTAACCAACGTATTACCCCGCCTTTCCAGCGAACCATCCTCTTTCGACCCTCCAACTTTCCTTCCGACACCGTTCCGTCATGTCTTCTCGTATTCCTTCCCCCAGGGTTAACCATAAAGATCTGTATCCCTGGGCTTCGAGCGAGCTTCTGGACGAGTGCTCGTGCCTTCTTTCCACCCTGGCCATCCGGAGACATAAAGGAGAGTCGTGCTCTTATAATCACCGTGCCTTCGCGAGGAGGCATGACGATGACATCACCGTGCTCCCTTGCACCCCGGGGGAGCCGGTGTGTGGGGACGAGCGCGCCAACGACGGGATTCCTTTCTTTTACTTCTATTAGGTGGTGTTCCAAAGCGTTGGCGTACGTCTGCCCTTCTCCAGGTTCGAGAGGGAACTTCTGACGGAGATCAACGCTGCACCAGCCCAGCTGTACCCCAACAGCTGGGCTTTTGTTAAGGCCTTTGACGTACTGTTCGGGTTCCTGGGGTGTGCGCCCTCGGTTGATATCTTTCTTCACTTTTTCGAGGTGAAACGTCAAAGGAGCAACCTCTGGGTGACCCTCAGCAACGTTCCTGGTAGGGTTCTCCTGACTCCCTTCCAAAGCTCCTTCACGGGGTGGAAGGGTAGGTTTTTCAAGATCTGCTGTTCTGATATCGTGCCTTCCGCCCTGGAAGGGTTCCCACTGTACTGGGTGAGGGAGACACGAGCTCTCAAGTCCAAACCCTTCAAGAAACTAAGCCCGAACGACCAGGTTGCGTGTCGGATTCTGGCTGAGGCGGGAGGTTTTGACTCCGCCACCCTGATCAGTTTGGAGTTCAACGCCGGAACCCTAGAGAAGTACATATGTACGAGTGGCTATCTCAGAAACTTCTGCTTTTTACCTTCATTAGATCTCTACTTGGTCTAACTCATGGTGCCCTCACTGCTCTTGTTTCCCTTGGTGCAGGTTCAAAGATAAACCCCCAGCGGAGGTCACAGCTCACCCAGGCGTTGAGGGCTGAGACTGAAGCGTCGTCCTCCCCCCTGCCACGGTCTGAAGGCCACTGAAGAGTGGTTCGTTTGTACTTTTTCTCTTTCTGTATGAGCACTGGGCCTGTAATGTCTGCCCTATTCACCTTGCTCCCGTTCCTTTCGAGCATACATGTAAATTTAACTCCGCTATGCCATGCTTGATTTCTTTAACGCTGTTTTACATTTGCACACGCTTTATATACTGCGCGTTTTTCCTCTGTCACCTTTCTTGGCGACGCTCTGCGTTTCTTGGCGACGCCCTGCTAGGCGACGCCTTTTCTTGGCGACGCCTTCTTTCTTGGCGACGCCTTCTTTTTTGGCGACGCGTGTGCTTGGCGATGCCTGTCACCACTTCGAAAGGGAAAAAGATAAAGACTGGAACCAAGACAAAGGTTTTTCCTCGAACTTCTTTTCCTCTTTTATTTGGGTGACCTCGTTAAAAAACCCCCGAGAGGGAAAAAGAGTGTCCCCTTCAACTAAATTGTTACATGGCTGCTTACATAAGTCAACTAAAATAAAATTTTAAGTTGGCTGCATTCCAGCTGCGTGGGATGGGACCCCCCTCCAAGGTCTCTAGGTTATACGAACCGTTGGCCTTAGCCTCGGTAATCCTAAAGGGTCCGGTCCACTTGGGAGACAGCTTATTCTCCAACTCGTATGGATGAGCCTTCCTCATAACTAGGTCGCCAATCTGAAACTGTTGCGGCTTTACCTTAGAGCTGTATTGTCGCTCTACTCTTCTCTTTACTGCTTCGGCCTTTATTCTGGCTTCCTCCCTGGCTTCGTCCAGTAGGTCCAGATTCACCCGCCTTTCTTCGTTGGATTCTTCCACCACGAAATTTTGGAAACATGGTGAGCTTTCGTGAATCTCAACTGGGATCATCGCGTCCGACCCATACACTAAGCTGAAAGGCGTCTCCATGGTGGAAGATTGGGGCATGGTGTGGTATGCCCACACGATCCTTGGCACTTCCTCCGCCCACGCTCCTTTGGCCTTTTCTAGCCTTCTCTTTAGCCCCCTCAGCAAAACTCTGTTTGCTGACTCTACCTGCCCATTAGTCTGGGGGTGTTCAACTGATGCGAACACCTGCTTGATGCCTACCTCAGCACACAGGTTTCTCAACTGCTGACTGGCGAACTGGGTTCCGTTATCGGATATCAGCCAACTAGGTACGCCGAAACGGCACACAATATTCTTCCACACAAAGTGTTGGACTTTGTGCGCAGTGATCTGGGCCACGGGCTCCGCCTCTATCCACATGGTGAAGTACTCGATGGCGACGATCAAGTACTTCATCTGCCTTATCGCCAGCGGAAACGGACCTAGGATGTCGATTCCCCAGGTTTGGAAAGGCCATGGGCTGTATATGGATCGCAGCTCCTCTGGCGGCGCCTTGTGCCAGTCTGCGTGTTTTTGGCATTGCTTACAACGCTGGGCGTGTCGCACGCAATCTTCCTTTACTGTTGGCCAATAAAAACCTGCGCGCACCACCTTAGAAGCTAAGGACCTTCCGCCTACATGGCTCCCACAAATGCCTTCGTGGAGCTCCGTCATTATTCTGGTACACTCGTCGCCGCTTACGCATGTTAAGATAGGGTGAGTGAAACCGTGCCTGAACAACACTCCGTCTATCAGGGTGTACCTTGCAGCGTTTCTCTTAACCTTCTTACCTTCTTCAGGCTCCACTGGGAGAACCCCATCCGCCAGGTACCGCCTGTATGGCATCATCCATGTGTCTCCTTCGGCTAAAACATGTATCTGCGCTCGCCTCCCTCCTTCGGGCGTGTCCGTGTATACACTAATGTGAGGCGCCTTCAACGTATCCTGAGTCAAGGAACGATGACTCCTTGGCCTTCCTCTCGCGGTGCTTATATGGAGGGCATCCACCCTGTTATCCTCTATGAATTTCCTCGGAGCCTTAAGCGTCTCTTGGATTACAGTCCTCTGCCTGCCCCCCTTGCCTGAGCTGGCCAGCTTGGCGAGCAGGTCAGCTCTGGCATTCTGCTCCCTTGGGACATGCACCAGCTCAAGAGCACTGAAGGCTCCCTTTAGCGATTCGATGTACCTTAAATATGCCGTCATCTACGGGTCTTTCGCCTGGAACTCACCCAACACTTGCCCTGTAACCAGTTGAGACTCACTCTTAACTAAGAGGTTTCGCGCGCCCATTTCCTTGGCTAAAAGCATTCCTGCAATCAGGGCTTCATACTCAGCCTGATTATTACTGGCTTTGAAAGCGAAGCGCAGGGCCTGCTCGATCAGTACACCGTCTGGTTCTTCCAAGACTATTCCCGCACCACTTCCTTGCTGGTTGGAAGAGCCGTCCACTGAGAGCGACCACTATGAGCCTGCCTCCGCCTCCTGTTCGCCTCCGGGCGAGAGTTCTGCCACGAAATCTGCGTATACCTGCCCTTTGATGGACCCTCTGGGCTCATACTGGATGTCGAACTCTGAAAGCTCCACCGCCCAACGCACCATCCTTCCAGCTACGTCGGGCTTCTGCAGTACCTTCTATATAGGGAGGTTCGTCATCACTAACACCGTAAAGCTGTGGAAGTAATGACGAAGCCTCCTGGCGGAAAACACCACCGCCAGCGCTGCCTTCTCCAACGCCAGGTACCTCATCTCCGCGCCTTGTAGGGCCTTGCTTAGGAAGTAGATAGGCCTTTGAACCTGGTCCTGCTCTTGGACTAACACAGAGTTGATAGCTCGTTCTGTCACCGTGAAGTACAGCCGGAGGGGCACGCCTTCTACCGGTTTGCAGAGGACCGGTGGCGCCGCCAGGTATTCTTTTAGCTTGATGAAAGCCGTTTCGCATTCGTCTGTCCATGCGAAACGACTATTCCTCTTAAGACACTGGAAATATGGGTGCCCCTTCTCTCCTCCGGCAGAAACAAACCTCGAGAGCGCCGCCATCCACCCCGTCAGCTGCTGTACTTCTTTTACTGACGTCGGGCTACGCATGGCGATGATCGCTGCGCATTTGTCGGGATTCGCCTCTATTCCCCTTTCCGTGAGCATGAAATCTAGGAACCTCCCGACCTCTACCCCAAAGACACACTTCTCGGGGTTTAGCTTGAGGCGGTACTTGGATATAGTGACGAATAATTCCTCCAGGTCTGCCACATGCTGTGCCTTATCCTTCGACGCCACTACCATATCATCCACGTAGGCGTATACGTTTCTTCCTAACATGGGTGCTAGGACCTTGTCCATCAGTCTTTTGTAGGTGGCACCCGCATTTTTCAAGCCGAAAGGCATCACCTTGTAACAATAACTGCTGGTTTCCGTCATGAATGCAGTTTTACTTTCATCTCTCGGGTGCATTTTAATCTGGTTGTACGCCGAGAAAGCGTCCAGGAAACTTAGCACCTTGCAGCCGGAGGCGCTATCTACCAACGCGTCAATGCTGGGCAGTGGGTACGAGTCCTTCGGGCACGCCTTGTTTAGGTCTGTGAAGTCCACGCACATCCTCCACTTCCCATTCGCCTTCTTTACCAGGACGACGTTGGCTAGCCACTCGGGGTATTGGATTTCCCTAATGTGGCCAGCCCTTAGCAGCTTTTGCGTTTCTTCGCGTACCACCAGCTGCCTCTCTTCATTGAATTTTCTCCTCCTTTGGCGCACGGGGCGAACCGTGGTGTCCATGCTGAGGTGATGACATAAGAAATCAGGGTCGATGCCGGGCATATCCGAGGCAGACCATGCGAAGGCGTCCAAATGGCGTGAGATCACCTCTGCCACCGCCTCCCGCTCTTCTTGGCCCAGCAGATGCCCTAGTTTAAACGTCTTGTCACCAATGCTCCTATCCACCACGTTAGTCGCTTGTTGGTCACTGCTGTTATCCTGAATGGGCGTCACCTCTTCCGCTGGCGCCGTGCCATCGGGACTCTCCTCCATGAGCGTGTCTGCTTCGGGCGTCGCCCCCACGGGTGTGGCCTCAACAGGCGTTGACCCGGAGGGCGTCGCCTCTACCATTGTCGCGTCGACACTTGGCGGGCGCTCAAACACCATGAACACGCTTTTCTTCGATTTTAGGCTGTTTTCATAACACTTCCGCGTTTCCTCCTGATCCGACTTGATAACTATTACCTTGCCGCTGAGGTCTGGCAGCTTCATCTTCATATGACGCGTGGAGGATACCGCGTTGAGCCTATTCAGCGCCGGTCTCCCCAACAAGATGTTGTAGGCGGAATTGGCGTTCACGACCAAGTATCGTATGCTTTCGGTGCGCGAGGCTTCTCCATCTGTGAATGTCGTCCTCAGCTCCAAGTAGCCTCGGACTTCCACTTGGTTGTCTGCGAACCCATATAGGCAGCCTGTGTAAGGCCTCAGAAGGTCAGGGGACAATCGCAGCTTGTTGAATGTCGACAGAAACATGACGTCTGCGGAGCTCCCTTGGTCGACAAGGACCCTGTGCACCTTACGGCCCGCTGTGACGACTGAGATGACTACAGGGTCGTTGTCGTGGGGTACAACGTCTCGGAGATCCTCTCTCGTGAACACGAGGTCCGACTCCCATGGCTCACCCGAGATTCTCTCTTCAATTGAATTGACCCCCCTCGCGTATTTCTTCCGCAGGGAGGCGGTGGGTCCCCCGCCGGAAAAACCTCCAGCAATGGTGTGGACCTCGCCGAGTACAGGCATCTCGTGTGCTTGCTCCTCTTTTGGCGCCGGCGGGGCGGCGGTCGTGGCGGGTTCTGCGACGTAATCCTTCAGAAACCCGCTCCTCACCAGCTCATCAAGCTGATAACCCAACGAGAGGCAGTTGTGAATGTGATGACCGAAAGCCTCGTGGAACTCGCACCAGGAGTCTTTCCGTGGCCCTAACACCTTGTCGGTTTTCGCCGGTCGCCTCAACCTCTCAGCTATATTAGGCACGACGATCAGGTCCTTCAGCTCCACCACAAAGTTGTACCTCGCCGGTCTTGCCCTCTCTCTGACTGGACGATCCCCTCCTGCTGGACCCCTGGGCTGGGGTTTCCTGGTCTCATAGGGGCGTCTCCCCTCTGGCTTTTTTCTCCCCGTCGTGGTTTCGTTGACCCTGACGGGTTGAGCCCGCGTCTGTGCTCTCGGGCGCGAAGGTACAACGCTGGTGCGCTTCTCACACACCTCTCCTTCAGAGGCGATATGTTCCACCGCCCGACGCCGTATTTCAGCAAAAGTCCTTGGACGATTGCGAATAATGGATTCGCAGAAAGGGCCGGGACACACGCCTTTCCTGAAGGCATACACAATCATGGGCTCCTCCGACGTGCCCACTTTCACCACTTGGGACCCGAAGCGGTTGATGTACTCCTTCAAACTCTCCCCTTGGTATTGCTTCACGTCGAACAGATCGTAGGATACTGGCGGAGGGGCCCTGTTCGCCAGGTATTGCTCTCTGAACAACTGGGACAGCTGTTGGAAAGAGGTGATATGGCCACTAGGAAGGCTGATAAACCAATCCATGGCCATTCCTGTCAAAGTGCTCATGAAGAGCTTGCACCTTGCGGCGTCAGAACCGCCCACTAACACCATCTGTGTGTGGAACGCCGTGAGATGCGCCTCAGGGTCTTCCATCCCAGTGAATATCGCCTTGGGCCCTGCGAAGGTGTTGGGGATCGCTGCATCTAGGATCTCCTGCGAGAAGGGAGTGGAAAACTCTCTCGGTGGGGTGAGATGCTCCACCTCTTCATTCTCGCGTTGCACCTGGTTGTTCCTCAGACTCCGACGCAACTCCTCATTAACGCGACGGAGCTCGTCGTTTCTCACATGCGAGGCGTCGAGATCCGCCTGCATGCGCTCTTGCTCTATCTTCGAGTCCACCATATCATCTTGCAGCCCCCGCATTATCTCCAGCACCTGCTGCATGGACATTTCTTCTCCCGCAGCGCGTGCGGTACCTCGTCTAGTGGTGGCCATTCTTCACTGTTTTCTCAAATGCGATCGTGACTTGATAGATCTTTTCGAACTTGCGATGGGACCAATGTTTTACATCGGCCCCACGGTGGGCGCCAAATGTTCCGTCCGGTTGGCCTGGGACGTCTTCGTGCGCGACCTCAACCATCAGCTAGGGACTCCTTCACACTGGTTACCTGTGGATTCCTGCAAAGAAGGACAAAGGGGCGCCCTAGCGGTCGTTTGCACTCCGACGCTCAAGTCAGCCAGCAAGAAACACCAAAACTATGCACCTCCGTATCGGAGCACCGCGCGTGGCACTCTGAAGGTGGTGAAAAGGGAACTGTGTCTGGTGTGTATTTCTCGTTCTGGCAAAGCTCTTTCCCTAGTCCCTTGTGCGTAACCTCAAGGCTCGAGCAAGCAACTAGAGAGTTTCTGGTCAGTTTGCCAAAAGTTCGAACCCCGTTCCCAACATTCAAAGCGCTATTTAAGCTCTTCCCGTATTCAAAGCGCCTTAAAGCGCATTTAATTATAAAACGCTCAGCGCATTTAAGACGTTCGAAACGTTCGGGAGCATTTATAGTACCTTAAACGCTCGAAACGGAAAATGTATTAAATAACCCTAATTACCTTGCACCTGACAACGTGGCGTTTCCATCCTGACTTGGCTGTTGTACACGTGGAGGGCCTCACAGCACCGTTACCCTATCTGAGGGTGTTCCCTCGCGTGAGTTCTCCTACCTGGGAGTGCAACTGCGCAAGGGGTGACTTTTTGGGTGCCAACTCATGCCCCCAAGCCTCTAGTCACTCACTGTGAGAGCGTATCTACCTTCCTCTCGTGCCCTGTGCCTGGCTGCCCCCGGGCGTGACCCCTCTCCTGGGTCGTATCTATCCCAAGGGTGTTTCTGGACGGCAGGGGCACTTCACGAGGCAGGTTGCTCTATACTGGCGCTATTTCTATGGCCTTGAAGCCACCTTTCTCTTCTCTTTATCACTGTTCCCTGGTTATCCGGGGTTTGGGGCCTTCCCACGGCGTCGCCCCCTCCATGGTCTTTCCTACCCATGGGTATCGGGGAGCAGCGCTGTGGTCACCTTGCTCTTGTGTCATTCCATCTTGGCGACACCCTGCTGGGCGGCGCCTTATCTCAGCGACGCCCTGCTAGGCGACGCCTTACCTTGGCGACGCTTTCTCTTGGCGAGGCCTGCACTTGGCGTCACCCCCACCTAGGCGACGCCTTACGTTGACTTTGACCTCGACGTTGACTTTGACCTTGACTTTGTCAACGCCCGGGTACGGGACGGTACACCTATCAACAACAAGGGTTGGTTCGTTTGGGTGAGGAGCAGAAGTAGCTGAGGTTGGAGGGGCTATGGGCGTCGAAGTACCCACCCCACCAGCGGCTGCCCTGCGTTTGGCGAGCAGGTCGGCTAGCTTCTTCTTGTTGTTTTTGTTAAAGCCCATATCTACACGAAAACAACAAGTTAACACAGGAAATCACAAAGGCAAGTGAGCAAGAACCAAATGAGATAAGAAGCATGGGAACGAGAAAATACCGATGTATGTCTTATGGTTTTTGGGGTTAAACTCGCGTTTGAGTAAGTGCAAGGTGATGAAGGGGGCAGGGAGTCCAGAGAAGAGCTCACATACTCCTCGCTCCTGAAGGGAAAGGTCCTCAAGCCTCCGAGCCCTTTGGAGGTTTGGCTTCTCCGTCCAGTATAGGGGAAACCCATCTAGAAGGGCAGGGTCCCTCCGATTGCTCCGAACTTTGAAGAAGTTCTTCTTGAACCCCTTGTATGATTGTTGCAATAGCGTTAAAAGTACCCTCCCAACCACACCATTGAAACTAACCCACAACTTCTTCCTAGGGTCTTTAACTTCGAAGAAATAAAGGAAAGTGTCTACAGACGGCGTAAGGCCGAGGCTGTAGCAAAGAATGGAGAAAGCCCTTACGAACGCCCAAGTGTTGGGATGCAGTTGGGCGGGGGCAACATTCACTTCGGTTAGGAGCGTGCGCTCAAAGGGAGTGAGCGGTAATCGACGCCTGAGCCTTCGGAAGATGGTCGAATAGATGAAGCAGAAAGGGCCTTCAGGACCAGAGGCTTCATCAGCACATACTGGCTCACCCTCGCGGCAAGCCACTACCCTCATGAACTTGTCATGATCTTTGCCAAAAACACGCGACGGGTGGCAAGTTTGTTTCTTCCTATAGGTCGCTATGTTCTCAAGGGATGTAAAGGTGGATGTTTCCCCTAAAAGATCCGCTGGAGCCCAGCGATACATGGACCTGTAGAACGAGGCAGAAGGAGGGGGAACTGGCGAAGAGGTTGGAACAGGGGATGAAGTTGAAGTTGAATTGGAGTCTGAGGGAGAAGCTGGAGAAGGTTCTTGATTGGTCATCTTTGATAAGGAAGCTAAAAAAGAGAAGAAAAAGAAAATCTTTAGAGTAAGGGATGGCGTAACTCGACAAAACCAGGGAAAAACAGAAAAACAGAGACTCGAGACATGAACAATAGAAATGAATGCGCGAAGAAATGCAAGAATCTTAAACAATCCTAGGTAGTTATAAGCATGTTACAAGCAACGAAATCATAAATGGTAAAGTGATCGAGAAATAAAAACCATACCTTTCGAATGTTGAGTTTGGAGGGTTTGAGTTTTGGAAGAAAGAGAAGAGAGCGTTTTTCGCATAAATGCTAAGCGAAGGTTCGCGTAAGTGAAAGTAATGGAACAGTGGGGAAAGCGTAAGAGTTAAAGTGTTTGAACATTGCACGAAGAAGTTCGAGTGCCAACAAGTCCCAACCATCGATTTTGACACGTGTACGTTGATTAACAAAGAATGGTGAGATGTCACTTCGGTGTACTGTTCACGCCCGTTACCCAGTGCCACGTAGGTCGCCCAGCACAATCACCTAGCCTCTTCACTAAGAGACTGACCTCAGACATCGTGCACCGATGCTTGGTGATGGAAAGGGGCCGCGAGGTGGACCCCAGACGCACTTACCAGATGATTGGTTAGTCTTTGGACATTGGTATCCTAAGTCCGTTGTTGTAGATAAATATCAGACCTTGCCAGTAGAGGGAGAAGATCAGACATCGGTCGTCTGAACGTTGTAGAAGGCCACATAAGGTGAGACTAAGAGTTACGATAAGTTAACAGTTAAAGGACATGAGATATGTGGAAAGCCTAAGTCACGAGGTTTCCATGCACGTGGTGTGTATGACGCATGAAGGCGCAACACATGAGGATAATCTTGGGAGGCGTTAAAGTCCATTAGGGTTAGGGTTTCCATGGAAGTTCATGCATGGCACGTGAATACTTAGGGCATCCACGAAGCAGATGGCGCTAGAGAATAGGTGCACAAGTTGGTACCCAAGCGGCCACTCTGTTATTCATTGCACTCCAGTTAAGGAAGGTTCCATGTGCCAGATACGCTAAAATTACCTAAGTAGCGGTGCAGGGACATTTTCCAAGGAACCCTAGATAGGGGTAACAACACAAAGGTAAACCCTGGTTTCAGCCTATATAAAGGGTGCGAAGAACCCTAGTAAGGTACGTAATTTTTTTAGACTGAAGCTGATACACACACTTGGTGTTTCTTTGCCCTAATACTGACTTGAGCGTCGGAGTGCGCACGGCTGCTAGGGCGCCCCTTTGTCTTTGCAGGTGAGAGGTTTCTTGATCAAGAAAACACGATCCAAGGGCCAAAGCAGCTGTTGGAGTCAACCGGCGAAGCAAGTCAACCGGCAGGAACACCATGCAATGGTGGCACAAAGTTGTAATGGACATTGGGCTAAACAAGAGGTCAACCATGGTCTTTTGGGACAATTTAAAATTATGCATGCGCGCGGTTTGTTGCTCCTCACTATAGGAAGGAACTCTTGTTGAAGCTCCAACGACTTCAATAAGGACCTAGAAGTGTAGATGAGTACTTTAAAGATTTTGAAATTACTTTAACTCAAAATGACATGCATGAAAGTGAGGAATCTAAAATAGCTAGATTTGTAAGTGAATTAAGAAGATAAATCCAAGATGTGGAAGAACTTTATGAGTATTCCTCATTAGAGAAAATGGTTCACCTAGCCATCAAGGTTGAATCTCAACTTTCAAAGAAAATTCATTTCAAAACCACTCATACTGATGACTTCTACAAATCATGTTGGAAAGAAAAAAATAAAGTTTCTTCAAAAACTTTTCCTTAAATTTTTGTGAAAGATTCCACTTACAATCCAAGAAATTCTAAACCCTCCACTTCTACACCTAAGTCACCCACCAAAACCTCAAGTCAAAAATGTTTTAAGTGTCTAGGTTTTGGGCATATTGCAACCAATTGTCATTCTAAGAGAAATATGATGGTTAAGGATTCAAATTACCGTTCACACTATGAGAAGTTATCTCCACTTCTAAGTGAAGACCTCACCAGAGGGATAAATGGATAAAGACTAGAGCATCTAATATTCTTTCTGCTAGTCTTCTTAAGAATAAAACAAGTTGTAAATAAATTGGGCTCACTTGAGGGATCCAAATAGCATGATAGGCAAAGAATAGGTGCCTTTAGCATAAATAGGAGTGCTTATAGCAAAATGGGCTTAATTCAAGCCCACTTTTTCAAGACAAGGCATCTAGGTTTAGGAAGTTGACCTAGTTTCTAGAAGAATGAGTCGTATGTGCGGTTTTGACTTAAGCCAATGACCTAGACCGCCCCTTTTGGTCATTCCCATCTTACCCTTGCTCTTCTTGTTTTCCAAGCCACCCATTCCTATAAATAGGGTGTCATACTCTTTGTATTTTCACATGTTGAATTTGAATAGAAAAGTTACTTTGCACAAATTATGTGAGGTGTTTGTAAGGCTTGTTTCCTCTTAGCATTATGTCTCATCTTAAGTGATTGCAGAGCCCTCAAGTGGCGGCAATCTCACTTATCTTAGAGTAAGACCACACTCCAAGTGGTGTGACCAACTCTCTTCCATCACATAAGCATTTCCTTCCTTCACCTCTTCCATTTTTTCCATTAGTCGGGGGTAGCGGATAAGCTGAAGTTTCCCCTAAAGAGAGATCAATTTTTTGGGATCACGAAGAGATGCGTGGTGCGAGTTTCACAGGGCATTTGGGCATAGCGTCGAACGATGCATAGCCTTAAGTTACCAACTGGCCAGTTTGGTCAAAGAAGGTTTCTTAAAGGAGTATCTTGAGGCTAACCAGGAGAAACTAAGAGGAGAAGTTGCAACCGATGATCAAACGCATGAAACCCTAATCCATGGGGAGTTGAACACTATCCCAAGAGGGTTTTCTGGAGGGGAAAACTCGACCTCCAAGCGAAAACGATATGCACGAGCAATAATGTCCTTGGATACGAGGAGGTCTGACTGCTCTGCAGAGCCTTCTCTCTATATCACCAGTTCCGACCTGGAGGATGTGTTCCCCCATGAGGATGATCCAGTGGTGATATCTGTTGTTACGGTAAGACGAAAGGTGCACAAAGTCCTGATCGACTAATGGAGATAGAGATCAAGAAGAGGTAGAGGCCGAAGATCAAGGTCAAGAGGGGGTAGAGGCCGAAGTTGAAGAGGCTCAAGAAGTCATTAGCCTACCTCAAAGGCTTACAAGGAGCAAGTTTAAAGAATTAGGAAGTGTACCGCCCTGGTAGTCGGAAGTGATGACGTGGCATCCCGCTACAGTATAGGCGTGTTGACAAGGCGCCAGGTTGGCAGAAGGGAAGGAAGTCGGGGGGCTCGTGAAGTCGCCAGTTATTAAGTTGGCGTGTTCCGATCTCCAGCATACCAGAACCGGCGATCACCAGGTTGGAGATGAAGTCGCCAGATGTAAACTCAGGCGACCTTGAGATTGGAGATCGCCAGAGAAAGCACATCGCCAGAGATGAAGGTGGTGCAGATTATGAAGGCGGCCGGCGAGACCACAGAGAAGGTGTACGAAGGCACCCTAACTCGCCAGTTCCAGTAGAGATCGCACTCCCAAGTTAGCTATGTACTGGGCAGTACCATGCATAGGTAACTTAGCAAAACGAGAGTAGAAGCAGCGCCCAAGTCAAGGAGGCTCCAGATGAAGGCACATGTACGACTAGATGCGAGCCACGTGTCCAAGTCTGTAACTGCCAGGAGAGAGAAAGTAACCAGGTATATAAGAGTTCTTAACGAACTTTCTGAGGTACGCACGTTCAGATTATACTCTTTACGCTTGCGAGTTCTAGAGCACACTGTGAGAGAGAATTTGCACGGTTCTTGTTCTCTTAGTATTTGGTGGTTCGGCTACTGACTTGGGCGTTGGAGTGCGATCGGCCGCAGCGGAGCCGCTCTGTTCTTTTGCAGGTTCTTGAAGTGGATCTCGGAGAGGGACGGACGTTGGAAGCGGTGCGCAAGTCGATCCTGTGACGAGGCAAGCTCCTACGTTCTGGTCAACAGGCAGGATCATCAGGCGCCCACCGTGGGGCCGTGTAAAACTTGCTCCCATCCACAGCGTGAGTTCTTGAAGGTTTTCGAAGTTTTCTGCGTGGTTGTGTGCTGGTGCAACCATCGTTCGCTTTTTGCTTGAAATTTGTTCGGTAAATTCGCGTTTTATACCGTTCGTTTGGGTTTTCGATCGGTGAAGAAAGGTTTTCCTGCTGTTTACGCGTAGTTTGTTCGGTGGAGTTGAGTTCTTCCGCTCGTTGGGTTATCCGTGGGAAGAGCAGTGGTTTCCGGTGGAGTTGCAGGTTTCTTTGAAGGTTGCGGTGTTCTTGAGTTTCCTTGCGGAGTTTCGCGCGGTTTCCTTCCGATTGATCGCTGAATCGATCGTAGCTGAAGCAAGTGTTGTTCGCTGCATTCTGTGATTCGTTAAGTTCATGAGAAAAATGAGAAGCAATCGTTCGAGCCCCGTGGCGCCTGTCGCTGCTGAAGGCGACGCCGCCATGACCATGGCGCAGATGGTAGACATTATGCGCTCGTTGCAGGCGACTGTGGAAGCCTCGCGCATAGAGCAGGCGCGAATGCATGAGGACCTGGCCGCCTCCCGGGCCAGGAATGATGAGCTTACCAAGGTAACTGAGGAGCTGTGTCAAGCTCTTCAGGAGCAGCAAGGGCGTCCTATTGCTGAAGAGGTCGCGCCGTCGTCGCCACCTCGGGTTTTTCCTATGCCTTTCGCTCAGGCGATTACTGACACGCCCATTCCTACGAGCGTGGTCCCTGTCAAGGCTGTCTTTACCGGCGTGGAGGATCCAGAGGCCCATCTGACCACGTTCCATACGCAGATGATGCTGTCGGGAGGGTCATACGCCGTGTATTGCAAGATGTTCGTAAGCACGCTCCAGGGAACGACGTTGGAATGGTTTGTGAGCCTACCTAACGGTCACATAACCAGTTTTCAGCAGTTCTCGAAGGTTTTCGTCGAGCAATACATCGTGAACAAGGCACCGCCCAGGGTGTCTTATGATTTGTTTGATATAAGGCAGTACCAGGGAGAGTCCCTCAGAGACTACCTGAATCGCTTTGGAGCGCAGATGGTCAGATCGCCGGCCAAAGATGAAGAAATGCTGGTCTATGCATTCAAGAAGGGCGTGCTGCCAGGACCATTCTGCGAGGCCTTGATCAGGGCTCACCCTGCAACGTTTGCTGAGGTCAGGCGACTTGCGGTGGCTCACATCGCCGACGAAAGTGAGGTCGCTGAGAAGAGAGGGAGCGTGGCTCCCGCTAGGCCACGCGCCCAGACCAGGATCCAGCCGCAAAGGGTGCTGGAAACAGCGGCGGCGGCCAGGAAGGACCAGAGGACTCGCCATCCTTATGATAGGAGGAACAAGGGGAGGGGCCAAGGACGCCAGCAACCAGCACGCCGGGAATACAATCGCCCGCCTAAGCACAAGTTTGTTATGGGATTGGCGGACTTGATCGCCATTCCCAATATATCTGCCAGGTTGAAAGCGCCTGAGAAGGTGGGCGACAAGGTGCTGGGACCAAAGCCAGACGCCTGGTGTGAGTTTCACCAGGGCTTTGGCCACACTTTGGACTCGTGTTTGTCCTTAGGGTATCAGCTCAATGATCTGGTTAAGAGCGGGTTCCTAAATGACTATCTGCTGGACAGAAGAACGGGGGGAGCGTCGAGTTCCCAGCCAGCAGGTGGAGAAACCCAGCAACACGAGATGCCCATCCATGGGGAAATCTACACCATTGCAGGAGGCTTCTCAGGTGGTGGATGCACCGCATCGCAGAGGAAGAAGTACGCGCGGTCGGTGATGACAGTGGATATGTTTGAAGATCACTCGCCGGAGGTGGACATTACGTTCACCAAGCAGGATCTTCGGGACGTTGTGCCCCATGACAACGATCCCATAGTCATTTCGTTGATTACGGCGGGAAGGAAGGTCCACAGAGTTCTGGTGGACTAGGGAAGCTCGGCAGACGTGATGTTTTGGCCGACTTTCACGCAGCTGGAATTGCCCCTTGACCAGCTAAGGCCCTATGGAGGGTGCCTATATGGGTTCGCTGGTGATCAGGTGGAGGTCAGGGGGTACATTGAGTTGAGAACCACGTTTACAGACGAGGCTGGTTCGAGGACGGAGAAAATCAAGTACCTCATTGTAAACGCCCCTTCAGCATACAACATCCTGTTGGGAAGGCCCACGCTTAACAGGATAGGCGCTATACCGTCGACTCGGCACATGAAGGTGAAGTTGCCGTCTATGGAGGGGGTGGTGATCACGATCAAGTCTGATCAGAAAGAAGCAAAAAAGTGCTATGAGAATAGCCTGAAAAACAAGAGATCAGTGAGTTATGTAACAACCACCCCACCTCCCGGCGTGAAGCCCAGATCGACGGTAACGGAAGAGACCGCTGGGAGGGATGTGGAGATGGTGGACGCTGAGCTGGGAGAGGGGAACGCTGGTCTGGAGGAGGAAGAGGCGCGGAATCGCCCTGAGGAAGCGAGAGAACAGGGAATCACCAGGGCGGTGATCGCCAGGGAATCCAGGCCAAAACCTGTCGAGCAGTGGCTTGAGAAAGAGATCGGGGGAAAAATCTTCAAGCTGGGAAGATCTCTGGAGGTCGAGCTCCAGGACCAGATCGCCAAGGTGATTGAGCGCCATCTGGACGCGTTTGCATGGTCCGCTTCGGACATGCCCGGAATTGATCCCGACTTCCTGTGCCATCATCTGGCGATGGACAGCTTGGTGAGACCAGTGCGACAAAGAAGAAGAAAGTTCAACGAAGAAAGGAGGCAGGCGATTAGAGATGAGACACAGAAACTCCTTGCTGCAGGTCACATCAGGGAAGTCCAGTACCCTGAGTGGCTGGCGAATGTCGTGCTGGTGAAGAAGAGTAACGGGAAATGGCGCATGTGCGTCGATTTCACCGACCTGAACAAAGCTTGTCCAAAGGATTCGTATCCTTTACCAAGCATAGACGCCCTGGTAGATAGTGCCACAGGGTGTAAGTTGCTGAGTTTCCTGGATGCCTTCTCGGGGTATAACCAGATTAAGATGCATCCCATGGATGAAGAGAAGACAGCCTTCATGACGGAGAGATTGTGCTACTGCTACAAGGTGATGCCGTTTGGACTGAAGAACGCGGGGGCCACGTACCAGAGGTTGATGGATCGAGTACTTGCACCGATGCTGGGAAGGAACGTGCAAGCGTACGTCGATGACATGGTCGTGACCTCACCGGAAAAAAGCAAGCACGTTGCGGACTTCGAAGAATTGTTCACGACGATCGCCAAGTTCAGGTTAAAGCTTAATCCAGAGAAATGCATTTTCGGCGTGGAGGCTGGAAAGTTTTTGGGTTTTCTCTTAACTGAAAGAGGCATAGAGGCCAACCCTGATAAGTGTGCCGCCATCCTGGCGATGAGGAGCCCAGCTACGGTGAAGGAGGTTCAACAGCTAACAGGACGGATGGCAGCCCTGTCTCGCTTCGTGTCAGCTAGCGGAGAGAAGGGACATCCCTATTTTCAATGCTTGAGACGCAATAACAAGTTTGCCTGGACGAAGGAGTGCGAGGAAGCCTTCGTCAAACTGAAGGAATATCTGGCGAGCCCGCCGGTCCTGTGCCAACCGCTGGTGGGAACCCCTCTTAGGTTGTATTTTGCTGTGACTGAGAGGGCGGTGAGTGCGGTGCTCGCCCAGGATCAAGATCAGGCTCAGAAGCCTATTTATTTTGTTAGCAAGGTGTTGTAGGGCCCCGAAACGAGATATCAGGCCCTGGAGAAGGCTGCGCTGGTTGTGGTGTTTTCGGCGAGGAGGTTGCGCCACTATTTCCATAGCTTCACCATACTGGTGATGACTGACCTGCCCATCCAGAAAGTTTTGAAGAAACCCGATGTTGCGGGAAGGATGGTGAAATGGGCAGTGGAGCTGTCAGAGTTTGACATCAAGTATGAGCCCCGAGGCCCGATCAAGGGGCAAATCTTTGCAGATTTCGTGGTCGAGCTCTCGTCTGAGGAGACACGAGTTGAGGGGGACGACTTCCGTTGGGTACTCTCGGTTGATGGATCGTCGAACCAGCAGGGTAGCGGTGCTGGGGTCATTTTAGAAGGGCCCAATGGCGTGCTGTCGAGCAATCTTTGAGATTTGCCTTCAAAGCCAGTAACAATGAAGCAGAGTATGAGGTGTTGATCGTCGGAATTTTGCTGGCCAAGGAGATGGGAGCTAGGGTGCTGATGGCTAAGAGTGACTCGCTGCTAGTCACAGGGCAAGTAACAAGTGAGTTCCAGGCTAAAGATCCGCAAATGGCGGCCTATCTGGAATATGTGCAGGAGTTGAAGAGTTCTTTTGCCTCCTTCGAGGTAGTGCATGTGCCCAGAGAGCAGAATGCCCGAGCTGACTTGCTAGCTAAGCTCGCCAGTTCAGGCAAGGGGGGTAGGCAGAGGACGGTGATTCAAGAAACTCTGAAGACGCCGAGAGCGTTTGTGGCAGATCACCTGGTCCTTCAGATAAGCAGATCTGTACAGGTTTGGGTTCACTCACCCGCTCCTGGAAAGTATACATGGCGAGAAGTGCACGAGAATCATGGCGGAGCTCCACGAAGGTATATGCGGAAGCCACGTCGGGGGTCGAGCTCTGGCCGCAAGGACTCTCCGTGCAGGCTACTACTGGCCAACGATGAGAGAAGACTGCAAGAAGTATGCGCAGTGTTGCAAACAGTGCCAACAGCACGCCGATTGGCACAAGGCGCCTCCCGAGGAGTTGAAGTCGATTTACAGCCCCTGGCCGTTTCATACATGGGGAATCGACATCCTGGGACCTTTCCCAATGGCGATCAGGCAGATGAAGTACTTGGTGGTGGCAATCGAGTATTTCACCAAGTGGATCGAAGCCGAACCAGTGGCCCAGATCACCGCACACAAAATCGAAGGTTTCGTGTGGAAGAACATTGTGTGCCGGTTTGGTGTGCCCAAGCGCCTGGTGTCGGACAATGGGACTCAGTTTGCAAGTCACCTGTTGAAGAAGCTTTGCGAAGGGGTGGGAATTCAACAAGTGTTTGCATCCGTCGAGCACCCTCAGACGAATGGGCAAGTGGAGTCAGCCAATCGGGTGTTGCTGAGAGGATTGAAGAGGAGGCTCGAGAAAGCCAAGGGAAGTTGGGCTGAGGAGGTACCCCGTATAGTCTGGGCATACCACACCACCGAGCAGTCAGGAACCCATGAGACCCCGTTCAGTTTGGTCTATGGGTGTGATGCGATGATTCCAGTAGAGATCCAGGAGAGCTCGCCGAGGTTCCAGAACTTTGTAGAGGAAGACTCGAATGAAGAGAGAAGGCTGAACCTGGACCTACTGGATGAGGTCAGGGAAGAGGCGAGACTGAAAGCTGAGGCGGTGAAGAGAAGGATTGAACGAAGGTACAACTCGAAGGTGATGCCAAGGCAATTTAGAGAAGGCGACCTGGTGATGAGAAAAGCCCACCAGTACGAGATGGAGAATAAGCTGTCGCCTAAGTGGACGGGACCGTTCAGCATAACCGAGGCGCTCGGGAACAGCGCCTACCGCTTAGAGACGCTGGAAGGAGGGGCGATTCCTCGCACTTGGAACGCCACGCACCTGAAGTGGTACTATAGTTAAGAGCTTTGTAAGTAAAGACAAACACAAAAGTTACATTACAATGTCTCTGATAAAACAGTTTGAAGGGGGCACTCTTTTTTCCCTAAGGAGGGTTTTTAATGAGGTCACCCAATAAAAGAAGAGTTTACGAAGTATAAGGCGTTTTCAGATTGCATGCTTGCTGTTTTCCAAAAAGGTTTTGAAGAAAGACCTTGTCACTTGTACGTGACTCGAGGCGAGTTAAAGATATATTGCATGCTTTCTAAAAAGTTTTTAAGTCCTCATCGTTTTTCGGCGATTGGAGGCATCAGTTAAAGTTTTTAAGTCCTCATCGTTTTTCGGCGATTGGAGGCATCAGTTAAAGTTTTTAAGTCCTCATCGTCTTTCGGCGATCGGAGGCACCAGTTAAAAGACCTCAACGCCCTCGCGCGTCCTGAGGCAAGTTAAAGACCTCCTCGTCGCTGAGCGAGTGAAGGCAAGGAAGAGTAAAAGTCCTCAGTGTTTCTGGGGGCGAGAAGATGTAACCCCTGGGGCAATGTAGAGGCAAGTAAAAGACCTCCTCGCCGTCGAGCGAGTGCAGGCGAGAAAGAGTAAAAGTCCTCAGTGTTTCTGGGGGCGAGAAGATGTAACCCCTGGGGCAATGTAGAGGCACCAGTAAAAGTCCACAGTGTTTCTAGGGGGGGAGGAGATGTAACCCCTGGGGCAATGTAGAGGCACGATTTAAAGACCTTCTCGCCTATGAGCGAGTTCAGGCGAGTTAAAGACCTTCTCGCCTATGAGCGAGTTCAGGCAAGATAAAATCCTTCTCGTCTCGAACGAGTTCAAGTATGGTGTATAGGGTGGAAGAAGTTCTGAGGGTGGCTAAGGCAGGTTCGAAGAGAACGCCTAGCCACCCAGTCTCTTGCTCTGAAGCACAAGGAGGTGGAGAAGGATCCGAAAGGCGCCTCTACCTCTAGATGAAAGAGCAATGGCCAAGGTGTGAAGGCAGGAAGAAGCTGGTGTTGCCAAGAGTCTCTGGCGACCAGGAAACGATCAAGCAATGGAGAGAAGTCAAAAACCCGCTTTGATGAAGCAGATCGGGTGCAGCGGTGTTATAAAGCCAGGGGTTGAGTTAAAGTCCATTGCTTAAGGTATCATTTTACGCTAAGGTTTATTGCCTTAAGTTACGAGTTGATAAATGTGATTATTATTCGAAGTTGAGATGGTTCGAAACAGCCAAGTACAAGATCGTGCCTACGAGATTACTAAGTTATTTCGTTGAAAGTAAATCATGCAAGGAAAGTTAAAGGTAAACAAAGGGGTTACAAGAAGAAATGCGAAAGTAACTTCATTAAGCAAAGTATCAGTTCAAAAAAATACACGCCAACTTGATAAATACATGTCCAAGAAAATGTGAGTTTATTACAGAAGTATATGCAAGGGAAAGGCACGAAGGTAGCAGATGGAGAGAATCGATTAATCTTCAGCAGGAACCACCTTTCCATCCACTACCTCGTTATCAAGAGACACCATGTTGAGGTCCAGGTCGGGGAACAAGCAGGCAAATTGTTCCCGCGCAGCTTCGAATCCAGCAGCTAGAATTTGAGCAGAATTCAGCTTGAGTTCTTCAATCTGTTTCTGAAGTTCCTCAATCCGCTTCTTGAGATCTTCAGTTTGCTCTTTCAGCTCCTTATTCTGCTGCTCCAGCTCTTCAACTTGTTTCTTGAGTTGTTCATTGGTTTCTTGAGCCTGGAGAAGGTCTTCAGCAACCTTCTTGGATTCTGCTTGCGCTTGTCCCAATTCGGCGGCCAGCTCCCCATTTTTCTTGTTGGCTTCAGCAAGCTCAGCCATGGCGTCATCCCTCGCCTTTTCCACCTTTCCAAGGAGGGTCTCTCGGTCGGCTGACCTTTGCTCCAATTTCTTCACCTTGGCGGCGTCAGTTTTTATGAGAGCCTCCAGGTCAGCCACCCTGACGCGATAAGGCACAATCTTGCTCTCCAGTTCAATCTTTTCTTGAGCCAGTTGTTGCACCTTATGGCGGAGATCAGTGGCCTCCTTGCGCGCCAATCTGAGCTCAGTGCTCATTGCGTCTTCTACTCGGGAGTGTTCAATCTCCGCGAGCGTCAAGTTGAAGGACAACTTCTCCACCTTAACCTTCATGGTGCTGTTCTCTGTTTTGAGGTTGAAGAGGTCGTCCTGGAGCTTCCTGGTGGAGCTCTGCACCGCCCTAGTTATGATGGCGGGAATGTCTTCCGCTATCGTCTTCAGCTTAGCGGACAAAGGCTCCCACATCCTCGTGACCTCGAGAGGGAGGTTTGCTGCTTGGGGAGGCGCTGGTGGGGCCTGTTGTTGGTTTCCGTCGCCACCCTCTTTGGTTGGTTCTTCAGTGGGTGCTTCTGCGCGTGGTGGCGACGTCGGGGACTCGGTGATCAGAATCGGAGAGGTATGGGCAACCTCATCCCCGGTTGGAGCGGCATCTGCAGCTGAGGCGTTAGAGGGAGGACCCCCTCCAGCTGATGCATGTGGCGTGGAGGCGCTTGGGGGGTCCTCCAAGAAGTTGTCTTCGGCGGCCTCGACCGCAGGTGGCGTAGTTGCCAATGGAATGGCTTGGACTGGGGAGGCGGGAGCTGGTGGAGATGGCATTGTTGGAGGCGGAGCAGGTGTTGATGGCGGTGTTGAGGTTGGAAGAGGGGGCGGGGCAGGTGGTGAAGAAGGTGCCACCCTCTTCCTCTTTGTAACGAGGCCATCTTCGGTGACCTCATCATCTTCTTCCTCATCCTCTTGGACTATCTGGGGAGCTTTCCTCTTAGCCCTCTTGAGGACAAGTTTCTTCCGCTGGGCGGCAGGTTGGACGTCGGAGGGTGCTGGGCCCTTAGGTGGCGATCGGCCCTGAGTGGCGGCGATCTCCACCATAGAATTTGGCACTGTTTGAGAGCCCGTCGCCAACCCGTGGGTTCGGGCGAGCGCCCTCAACTCAGCGAGCATACCCTTGCCCAGCATGTTATCTGCATAGAACGAAAATGCATGGGTTAACTCAGAAAGAAAATAAGTGCATAAGGCAGTGTGCAGCGAAGCAGATGATCGGTGCAGAAAAACAAACCCAAAGTCTTGCGCATAACGCACAAGACGCCAGAAACAGTTAAACAGAAGCAGTATTAAAACAACAGTTTAAATGTTCTAACCTATTTGAATTTCGAGTTGGTCCTCGTAGAATTCGAAGCAGATCAGGGTGGTGGTAAGGAAGGTGATGTTGGCATCCGCCACCCTTTTCCAGAAAAGGCAGAGATCTCTGTCCAACGCTCCCATGCTATCAGGACTTCTGGGTCTCCTGAAGCAGCTCTTGGACTCTTTTTTCCCCTTGTCCACCCAGTACAAGGGGAAGCCGTCGAGTAGGGAGTCGTCTTTGTTGTTAGGGCGCACTTGGACGAACTTCCCTTTCCAGTCCTTATAGGATTGCTGGAAGATGGAGAAGATTGACCTCCCAGCAATCGCATTCAAGCTAACCCACAGGCGGTCTCCTGGGTGCTTGGCTTCAAAGAGGAATAGAAACACGTCTACGGATGCGGGCAACCCTAGATGGTCGCACATCACTTGGAACGCTCGCACAAACGCCCAGCTGTTGGGATGGAGCTGGGCGGCGGCGATGTTGAGCTCGGTAAGGAGCTCCCTTTCGAAACGGGTGAAAGGGAACTTGAGCTTTACCTTCTTGAATAAGGTTGTGTAGACGAAGCAGAAGGGCCCGTCAACGCTCAACTTATCGTCGGTGCAAACGGGCAGATCGGGGGGGCAAGGTAGCACTATCATCTTTTCATCGTGCTCCTTATGAAATGATTGATGAGGCTCATCCCCCTTAGTCAATCGCAAGATTGCTCCAGCAGTGTTCACGGAAGACGTTTCCCTCAACAGGGTCGAGTTGGCCCATGGGTAGAGTTTTTCGAAGTCTGGCGGGGAAATGGGGGCTCCTCCGGCGATAGGTGGAGTCGCCTGGGCCAGGTTGGGGCGGGAAGACGCAGGCCTCTCAACCTGGGAAGATGAAGCGCCACAGACTCGTGGTGGGTCGTGTGCTTGTGAAGAAGGGTTTCGTGATGAAGGAGGAGGATTCGGGGTGATCTTTGTGCGAGTCATTGTTGCAGCTGCAAAGGAAGAAGAAAAGGAAAAAATGGTCAGGGGTCACAGAGGCTGACTCGATCATGGAAGGAAGGTGAAAAACGAACGAACGTAGGTTCGTTGCGATGATTGACGAAGCCCTAAGTTACGTAGAGGGAGAAATGGAAAAAGTAACCCACAGCGTATGCACCAGACAGTTACAGGATGATGCGAATCGGTTAAAATGCAAGAAAAACCAGCAGAAGAAGGAAAGTAGGTACCTTTTGATGATCAGGAAGACGATGAAGGATGATGGTGATTCAGAATGTTGGAGAGCGCTAAGATTTTTTTGCAGAAGAAGGTTAGAGCGTTTGTGAATACGAGGGAAAGTGACGGAACAGTGTGGAGTGAAAATGGGTTTAAGAGTTTTTTCGAAATGGGTTTGGGAAGCGCAAACGGTAGCTGAAGGTAACCGTTGATGAAGCCACGTGTCGAACGATGGGTGAGGGGTTTGGTGGAGCGTCAGAGAAGCAGCAGGTACAACCGCTTGGAATTCTGCGTCAGTGCCACGTAGACCGGTGTTGACGTGACTCCTCTAGTCTTTTCGCTGGACAAGTCTTCGCTTAAGACTGGGGGGCTTGTGTACCGCCCTGGTAGTCGGAAGTGATGACGTGGCATCCCGCTACAGTATAGGCGTGTTGACAAGGCGCCAGGTTGGCAGAAGGGAAGGAAGTCGGGGGGCTCGTGAAGTCGCCAGTTATTAAGTTGGCGTGTTCCGATCTCCAGCATACCAGAACCGGCGATCACCAGGTTGGAGATGAAGTCGCCAGATGTAAACTCAGGCGACCTTGAGATTGGAGATCGCCAGAGAAAGCACATCGCCAGAGATGAAGGTGGTGCAGATTATGAAGGCGGCCGGCGAGACTACAAAGAAGGTGTACGAAGGCACCCTAACTCGCCAGTTCCAGTAGAGATCGCACTCCCAAGTTAGCTATGTACTGGGCAGTACCATGCATAGGTAACTTAGCAAAACGAGAGTAGAAGCAGCGCCCAAGTCAAGGAGGCTCCAGATGAAGGCACGTGTACGACTAGATGCGAGCCACGTGTCCAAGTCTGTAACTGCCAGGAGAGAGAAAGTAACCAGGTATATAAGAGTTCTTAACGAACTTTCTGAGGTACGCACGTTCAGATTATACTCTTTACGCTTGCGAGTTCTAGAGCACACTGTGAGAGAGAATTTGCACGGTTCTTGTTCTCTTAGTATTTGGTGGTTCGGCTACTGACTTGGGCGTTGGAGTGCGATCGGCCGCAGCGGCGCCGCTCTGTTCTTTTGCAGGTTCTTGAAGTGGATCTCGGAGAGGGACGGACGTTGGAAGCGGTGCGCAAGTCGATCCTGTGACGAGGCAAGCTCCTACGTTCTGGTCAACAGGCAGGATCAGGAAGTAGTGGTAGAATGTTTTCTCTTTTTATAGTGTCTTTTGTATAATGTTTAAATATATAGTTTTTAGGAAGGTGCTTAGAGGGAAACATTAGATACCTCTTTTGTAAAACATCTTTAGGCTTTAGTTTAGAATTTTCTAGAAGGTGACTCTTCATGACTCTAGGCGCTAGAAGTGAGTGAAAGGGGACTTTTGGTTAGCTTGTGGTGCAAGCTTTGTAGCTTTATGACCGACCCTTGCTCCTATAAAAGGAGAGCTTAGGTCCTTCAAATAATAGAATTGATTTTTGATGTAATGAAACTCTCCCAAATTGGTGATTGAGTGAAGTGAGAACTTGCCTTCTCCTCTTCCTAGTCTTATCTTGAGTGCCTTGGTTCCTCAAGTGGCGGCAATTCACACTTATCTTGGAGCATTCACACTTCAAGTGGCGTGTTCATCAGCCAAGTTCTTCAACCACATAAGTCTTCTCTCTTTTCCATCTTTTCCTTTCATCTCCATGTCCATATGAACTCATAAACATGTCTTAGGTCCTTTCTTGCAAATTCTATTCGGTGTTTTAGCTTTAATTCATATTTTCTTCGGTTCATCTTTTTCCTTGCTGAGTTTAATCGGTTCATCTTCATTCTTTCTTGCTTTTGTTCGGTGCATTTCAATTGATAAGCATGGTGAGTTCTTGAATGATAGAACATTGATCCAATTCTAGAAAAGTGCCTAATCATATTCCAGCTCAAGTTGATTCCATAAATTGTCAAAGAATCATTTATATCTTGCTATTGGAATCATATCATCGACCAAGGAAGTTCTGCCGATGTGATGTTCTGGGGGATGTTTACAAGTTTGCAAATATCCCCTGACCAGTTAAGGCCTTATGATGGTTGTCTGGTCGACTTTGAGGAGACCAGGTGTAAGTGCGAGGATACGTTGAGCTGAGGACAACTTTCTTAGATGAAAATGCGACCAGAACGATTATTGTCAAGTACATCATTGTCAATGCATCCTTTGCATACAACCTACTTTTAGGGCGACCTTCTTTGAATAGGTTGGGTGAAGTAGCCTCAACCGCCCACATGAAAATAAAGTTGCCCTTGTTGGGAGAAGGAGTAATCACTATAAAGGCCGACTAGAGGACGACACATAAGTGTTACGAGAGTAGTTTGAAAAATCACAGGGGAACCTACGCAGTTACTATCCAACCCGGAGAGCTAGAATGGATAGCAGAGGCAAAGATTAGTAATGAAAGATGACCTGGACCAAAAGGAGAGGTCTAGGAGAGGGAGATAAAGGGGAAGAAATTCAAGCTCGGCACCACGCTGGGCAAATGATTAGAAGATAGAATAGCCGGTGTTATCTTGGTGAACATGAACGCTTTCGCATGGTCGTCCGCCGACATGCCTAGAATAGATCCAGACTTTTTGTGCCATCGGCTTACCATGGATGAAAAGTTCAAGCCCATGGTCCAGAAAAGAATGAAGTTCAATGAAGAGAAACGATTCGTCATCCGGGAGATCCAATACCCTGAGGGTTGGTGAATGTTGTGTTGGTGAAAAAGGTAAATGGGAAGTGGAGGATGTGTGTTGACTTCACTGACCTGAATAAAGTGATACAACTCAAGTAGCCAAGAAGATGACCAAGGACTCAAGAGAAAATTCACATTGTGAGTAGTCAAATGTTCTTTCTTCTGGTCTTTTTAAAAGACAAAAAACATGTTTGTAAATAAATTAGGCTCACTTTGGGGGTCCAAATAGAAAAATAGGCTAGAGTAGGTTCACTTAGCATAAAAGGGAGTGTACTTAGCAAAATGGGCTTGTACCAAGCCCACTTTTTTCAAAATAGGGCACCTAGAATTAGGGTTTTTAACCTACCTTCTAGAAAATGTGCCTAAAGGTGTAGTTTTGACCATGGTCAACACCCTAGGTAGTTCCTCTGCCTTTGTCCATTTTACTTTTCCCCATCTTGCCCACTTGGAAGTAAAGAAACTATATAGGAGTGATTTTGTGAGACTTGTGCCTCTCATGTTGGGTCTTATCTTAGGTGGGTAATATCTCAAGTGGCGGCTCTTGCATCACTCATCTTGAAGTCCCACTACTCTAAGTGGCATGACTTCATTTCTTCCCAAAATCTATCTTCATCTCTTCCTCTTTTAATCTTTATGTTACGCCATCCTTTCCATTCCATATACATCTTCTTCCACTCTTTAATTTGTTCTTTACTTTGTTGTTCTTCTTTAACTGTTCCTTGTCTCTAATTCCACTGCACCTTTTTTCACCTTATAATTGTCTTTTCATTTTTCCCTTCTGAAGTGAACCTTCACACTTACTTAACCATTTGGTTAAGTTCGTGTCCAATAGGAATCTTCTTAGGGTTCTCACCATAATTGCTAAATAAAAAATCATAAACAAAGAGCAACCAATAAAATGTGCAATCCTAAAATCAACTCACATCAAAAGGCCGACTCCAAGGATTTTTACCCTCTACAGAGTATAGATTCCTGGGTGGACAGCGCCTTAGGATGTCGACTGTTAAGTTTTCTAGATGCATTTTTAGGATACAATCAGATTTGTATGCATCCAAAGGACTAATGCAAGACATGGTCGTCAGCTTGAAAAATGTGTGTTTGGTGTTGAAGCAAGGAAGTTTCTCGGCTTTTTGTTGACTAAGAGAGGAATAGAGGCGAATCCAGATAAATGTGCAACAACTATAAAAATGAGGAATCCAGCCAATGTGAAAGAAGTGTTTGTCTCGTCTTTTGTTAGCCATTGGAGATAAGGGGTATCCTTATTTTCAATGCCTCAAGAAGACTAACCATTTTGTGTGGATCGATGAATATGAGAGGGATTTCATCAAGATCACGAAGTATTTGGCTAGTGCTTCAGTTCTTGGTAAGCCAATTCCTGGAGTTCCCACTCTAGTGTATTTCTCAGTAACAGATCGGGCTATTAGCTTGGTCATTTTGCAAGATTAGGAAAAGATCCAAAGGCCGATATACTTCATGAGAAAAGTGGGTATCAAGCTATTGAGAAAGCCGCTTTAGCTATGGTGTTCACAACTCAACGATTGCGACATTATTTGAAAGCTTTACTGTGATCGTAATGACTAACCTGCCCATTCGTAAGGTACTTTAGAAGCCCGACATCGCAGGTCAAATGGTTCATTGGGCAATTGAGTTGTATGAATTCAACATACAG
This sequence comes from Phaseolus vulgaris, assembly GCF_000499845.2. Classification (NCBI taxonomy): domain Eukaryota; kingdom Viridiplantae; phylum Streptophyta; class Magnoliopsida; order Fabales; family Fabaceae; genus Phaseolus; species Phaseolus vulgaris. Next base: position 844,045 of record NC_023754.2, read on the forward strand.
TATGAGCTACGAGGGCCCATCAAAGGTCAGGTATATGCAAATTTTATGGTGGAGCTTATGTTCGAGAGTTCCCAACCCGACCCTAACCGTTTTCAATGGGTCCTCTCTATTGATGGATCCTTCAACCAGCAAGGAAATGGAGTCGGGGTTATTCTAGAAGGACCAAACAGGCTCTTGATCGAACAAGCCCTCAAGTTTGCGTTTAAGGCAAGCAACAATGAAGCTGAGTATGAGGCCTTAATAGTAGGGATGTTGTTGGCCAAGGAATTGGGAGCTTAGAGCTTGTTGGTGAAGAGTTACTCATTGCTTGTAACTAGACAAGTCACAAGCGAATATCAGAATAAGGACCCGCAACTAGCCTCATATCTCATGTACGTAAGAATCTTAAGGGCGACTTTCTCTGCATTCAACCTTATTCATGTTTCTAAGAGCAAAATTCTCGAGCAGACTTATTGTCCAAATTGGCTAGCTCGGGAAAGGGAGGTAGGCAGAGGTTGGTAATCCAAGAGACCTTGAAGCAACCTAGGAAAAATACAGATGAGTTGTCGAGGGTAGGTCACCTAGAGATTGGGTAGGTCATCCTGGAGCAAGGAAGAAGACATGTTGAAGGTCCCGAGGATAACTACATGCGAGTCCCTTGAAGATGAACATTCTAAGGTCATGCATGTTGTACCGCCCTGGTAGTCGGAAGTGATGACGTGGCAAGCTACGGTATAGACGTGTTGACGAGACGCCAGGTTGGCAGAAGGGAAGGAAGTCGGGGGGCTCGTGAAGTCGCCAGTTATTAAGTTGGCGTGCTCTGATCTCCAGCACACCAGAACCGGCGGTCACCGGGTTAAAGATGAAGTCGCCAGATGTAAACTCAGGCGACCAAGTGATTAGAGATCGCCGGAGCAAGCACATCGCCGAAGATGAAGGTGGTGCAGATTATGAAGGCGGCCGGCGAGACCACAAGGAAGGTGTGTACGAAGGCACCCTAGCTCGCCAATCCAGTAGAGATCGCACTCCAGGACAGCTATGCACTGAGTAGTATCATGCATAAGTAACTTAGCCAAAGGAGAGTCAGAAGCAGCGCCCAAGTCGAGGAGGCTCCAGATGATGGCACGTGTACGGCTAGATGCGAGCCACGTGTCCAGGTGTGTAACTGCCAGGAGAGAGAAAGTGCCCAGGTATATAAGGGTTTCCCAACGAACTTCTGAGGTACGCACGTTCAGATTGTCTTCTTTACGCTTGCGAGTTCTTGAGTATACTCTGAGAGAGAACTGGTTCACGGTTCCTTGAGAGTTCCTGAGTGTTACTCTTAGTATTTGGTGGTTCCGTCACTGACTTGGGCGTTGGAGTGCGATCGGCCGCAGCGGCGCCGCTCTGTTCTTTTACAGGTTCTTGAGGTGGATCGTGACGAAGGACGGAGGTTGAAGCGGCGCACACGTCGATCCAAGTTTGACGAGGCAAAGTTCCAACGTTCTGGTCAACAGGCAGGATCATCAGGCGCCCACCGTGGGGCCATGTAAAACCTGTTCCCATCCACAGCATGAGTTCTTGGAGGTTTTCGTAGTTTTCTGCGTGGTTGTGTGCTGGTGCAACCACTGTTCGCTGATCATCTAAGTTTTGTTCGGTGATTTCGCGTTTTCCACCGTTCGTTTGGGTTTTTGTTCGGTGAAGTGAAGTTTTCTGCTGGTTGCACGAGTTTTGTTCGGTGAGGTTTGAGCTCTTTGGCTTGTTTGGTTTTTCGTGGAAGAAGCGTTGGTTTTTGGTGGAGTTGCAGGTTTCTGTGGAGATTTTCTGTGTTCTTGAGTTTTCTTGCGAAGTGTCGCGAAGCTCTGACCGATTGATCGCTGAATCGATCGTCGCTGAAGGAAGTGTTGTTCATTGCACTCTGTGATTCGTCAAGTTTCATGAGAAAAATGAGAAGCAACCGTTCAAGTCCAGTTGCGCCCGTTGCTGCTGAAGGCGCCTGCGCCATGACCATGGCGCAGATGGTGGAGATTATGCGTTCGTTGCAGGCGAATGTGGAAGCCTCGCGCATAGAACAGGCGAGAATGCATGAGGACCTGGTCGCCTCTCGGGCCAGGAATGATGAGCTTAGCAAAGTGACTGAAGAGCTGCGTCAAGCTCTTCAGGAGCAGCGAGGGCGTCCTATTGCTGAAGAGGTCGCGCCGTCGACGCCTCCTCGTGTTTTTCCTATGCCTTTCGCTCAGGCGATTACTGACACGCCTATTCCTGCGAGTGTGGTACCTATTAAGGCTGTTTTTACTGGCGTGGAGGATCCTGAAGCTCATCTCACCACGTTCCATACGCAGATGATGCTGTCAGGAGGGTCAGACGCCATGTACTGCAAGATGTTTGAAAGCACACTCCAGGGAACGACGTTGGAATGGTTTGTGAGCCTGCCTACCGGTCACATAACCAACTTCCAACAGTTTTCTAAGATTTTTGTCGAGCAGTACATCGTGAATAAGGCACCGCCGAGGGTGTCTTATGATTTGTTTGATATAAGGCAATATCAGGGAGAGTCCCTCAGGGACTACTTGAATCGCTTTGGGGCGCAGATGGTCAGATCGCCGGCCAAAGATGAAGAAATGCTGGTCTACGCATTTAAGAAGGGCGTGCTACCGGGACCATTCTGCGAGGCATTGATCAGGGCTCACCCCGCCACGTTTGCTGAGGTTAGGCGACTTGCGGTGGCCCACATCGCCGAAGAGAGTGAAGTTGCCGAGAAGAGAGGAAGCGTGGCTCCCGCCAGGCCACGCGCCCAGACCAGGATCCAGCCACAGAGGGTGCTGGAGACAGCGGCGGCCAGAAGGGATCAGAGGACTCGCCATCCTTATGATCCAAGGAAGAACAAGGGCAGGGGCCAAGGACGCCCGCAACCAGCACGCCGTGAGTACAATCGCCCGCCTAAGCACAAGTTTGTCATGGGATTGGCGGACCTGATCGCCATTCCCAATATATCAGCTAGGTTGAAAGCGCCCGAGAAGGTGGGCGACAAGGTACTGAGACCAAAGCCAGACGCCTGGTGTGAGTTTCACCAGGGCTTTGGCCACAGCTTGGACTCATGTTTAGCTTTAGGATACCAGCTCGACGATCTGGTTAAGAGCGGGTTCCTAAACGACTATTTGCTGGATAGAAGGACGGGGGGCGCGTCGAGCTCCCAACCAGCAGGTGGAGTTGCTCAGCAGCACGAGATGCCTACACATGGGGAAATCCACACCATTGCAGGAGGTTTCTCGGGTGGTGGATGCACCGCATCACAGAGGAAGAAGTACGCGAGGTCTGTGATGACGGTGGATATGTTTGAAGACCACTCGCAAGAAGTGGACATTACGTTCACCAAGCAAGATCTTCGGGACGTTGTGCCTCATGACAACGATCCCATAGTCATCTCGTTGATCACAGCAGGAAGAAAGGTCCACCGGGTGCTGGTGGACCAAGGAAGCTCGGCAGACGTGATGTTCTGGTCGACTTTCACGCAGTTGGAGCTACCCCTTGACCAGCTGAGGCCTTATGGAGGGTGTTTGTATGGTTTCGCTGGTGATCAGGTGGAGGTCAGGGGGTACATAGAGTTGATGACCACGTTTACAGATGAAGCGGGTTCGAGAACAAAGAAAATCAAATACCTTGTCGTCAACGCTCCTTCAGCATACAACATCCTGCTGGGAAGACCCACGCTCAACAGAATAGGCGCTATACCATCAACCCGGCACATGAAGGTGAAGTTGCCGTCTATGGAGGGGGTGGTGATCACCATCAAATCCGACCAGAAAGAAGCGAAGAAGTGCTATGAGAATAGCCTGAAAATCAAGAGATCAGTGAGTTACGTGACAACCACCCCGCCTCCGGGTGTGAAGCCCAGATCGACGGTAATAGAAGAGACCGCCGGAAGAGACGTGGAGATGGTGGATGCTGAGCTGGGGGAGGGGAATGCCGGTCTGGAGGAAGAAGAGGCGAGGAATCGCCCTGAGGAAGCGAGAGAGCTTGGAATCGCCAGGGCGGTGATCGCCAGAGAAACCAGACCAAAACCCGTCGAGCAGTGGCTCGAGAGAGAGATCGGGGGAAAGGTCTTCAAGCTGGGAAGATCCCTGGAGGTCGAACTCCAGGACCAGATTGCCAAGGTGATAGAGCGGCATCTGGATGCGTTTGCATGGTCTGCTTCGGACATGCCCGAGATCGATCCCGACTTCTTGTGCCATCATTTGGCGATGGACAACTTGGTGAGACCAGTGCGGCAAAGGAGAAGAAAGTTCAACGAGGAGAGGAGGCAGGCGATTAGAGACGAAACCCAGAAGCTCCTCGTTGCAGGTCACATCAGGGAAGTCCAGTACCCTGAATGGCTGGCAAATGTCGTGCTGGTGAAGAAGAGTAATGGGAAATGGCGCATGTGCGTCGATTTCACTGATCTGAATAAAGCTTGCCCAAAGGACTCATATCCTTTACCAAGCATAGACGCCCTGGTGGATAGTGCTGCAGGGTGTAAGTTGCTGAGCTTTCTGGATGCCTTCTCGGGGTATAACCAGATCAAGATGCATCCCATGGATGAAGAGAAGACTGCCTTCATGACCGAGAGATCGTGCTACTGCTACAAGGTGATGCCGTTTGGGCTGAAGAACGCGGGGGCCACGTACCAAAGGTTGATGGATCGAGTACTTGCACCGATGCTGGGAAGGAATGTGCAAGCGTACGTAGATGACATGGTCGTGACCTCGCCAGAGAAAAGCAAGCACGTTGCAGACTTGGAGGAGTTGTTCACGACGATCGCCAAGTTCAGGTTGAAGCTGAATCCAGAGAAATGCATCTTTGGCGTGGAGGCTGGAAAGTTCCTGGGATTTCTCTTAACTGAAAGAGGAATAGAGGGCAACCCGGATAAGTGTGCCGCCATCTTGGCGATGAGAAGCCCGACCACTGTGAAGGAAGTGCAACAGCTCACAGGTCGGATGGTCGCCCTATCTCTCTTCGTGTCAGCTAGCGGAGAGAAGGGTCACCCATATTTCCAGTGTTTAAGGCGCAATAACAAGTTTGCCTGGACGAAGGAGTGTGAGGAAGCCTTCGTCAAGCTTAAGGAGTATCTAGCGAGCCCGCCGGTTTTGTGCAAACCGCTGGTGGGAACCCCTCTCAGGTTGTATTTTGCTGTAACTGAGAGGGCGGTGAGTGTGGTGCTCGCCCAGGACCAAGATCAGGCTCAGAAGCCTATTTATTTTGTTAGTAAGGTGCTGCAGGGCCCCGAAACGAGATATCAGGCCCTGGAGAAGGCTGCGCTGGCTGTGGTATTTTCGGCGAGGAGGTTGCGCCACTATTTCCATAGCTTCACGATACTGGTGATGACCGACCTGCCCATCCAGAAGGTCTTGAAGAAGCCCGACGTGGCGGGAAGGATGGTGAAGTGGGCGGTGGAGCTGTCGAAGTTTGACATTAAGTATGAGCCCCGAGGTCCGATTAAGGGACAGATCTTCGCGGATTTCGTGGTCGAGCTCTCGTTTGAGGCGACACGAGTTGAAAGGGACGACTTTCGTTGGGTGCTTTCAGTGGATGGATCGTCGAACCAGCAGGGTAGCGGTGCTGGAGTCATCTTGGAGGGACCCAACGGAGTGCTGATCGAACAATCTTTGAGGTTTGCCTTCAAAGCCAGCAACAATCAAGCAGAATATGAGGCGCTGATCGCTGGGATCTTGCTGGCTAAAGAGATGGGAGCCAGGGTGTTGATGGCAAAGAGTGACTCGCTGCTAGTCACGGGGCAAGTAACAGGCGAGTTCCAGGCTAAAGATCCACAAATGGCGGCTTACCTGGAGTATGTACAGGAATTGAAGAGTTCCTTTGCCTCCTTTGAAGTGGTGCATGTGCCCAGAGAGCAGAATGCCCGAGCTGACTTGCTAGCTAAGCTCGCCAGTTCAGGCAAGGGGGGTAGGCAGAGGACGGTGATTCAAGAAACTCTGAAGACGCCGAGAGCATTTGTAGCAGATCACCTGGTCCTTCAGATAAGCAAGTCGACGGAGAAAGCGGCGAGGAGTCACAGATCCCTGACTCAAGAGACCTTGAGGACGCCAAGAGTAAGAGCATGTCGGGGAGAGAGGGTGAACATGACGCAGGTCTGCGCTACCCATGAGCCAGACACCTGGATAACACAGTACAAGCGGTGCCTGGCAGATGGCCTTCTCCCGCTGGATCCGACAGAGGCTAGGAAGATAAAGAAGAATTCTAGCAAGTTCACATTGATCGATGGCGAGTTGTACAGGTTTGGGTTCACTCACCCACTCCTGGAGTGTGTGCACGGAGAAAAATGTACGAGAGTTATGGTAGAGCTCCACGAAGGGATATGCGGAAGCCACGTCGGGGGTCGAGCTCTGGCCGCAAGGACTCTCCGTGCAGGGTACTACTGGCCAACGATGAGAGAAGATTGCAAGAAGTATGCGCAGTGTTGCAAACAATGCCAACAGCATGCCGATTGGCACAAGGCGCCTCCCGAGGAGTTGAAGTCGATCTATAGCCCTTGGCCGTTTCATACATGGGGAATCGACATCCTGGGACCATTCCCGCTGCCGATCAGGCAGATGAAGTACTTGGTGGTGGCGATTGAGTATTTCACCAAGTGGATCGAAGCAGAACCAGTGGCCCAGATCACCGCACACAAAATCGAAGGTTTCGTGTGGAAGAACATTGTGTGCCGGTTTGGTGTGCCCAAGCGCCTGGTGTCGGACAATGGGACTCAGTTTGCAAGTCACCTGTTGAAAAAGCTGTGCGAAGGGGTGGGAATTCAACAAGTATTTGCATCCGTCGAGCACCCTCAGACGAATGGCCAAGTAGAGTCAGCCAATCGGGTGTTGCTAAGAGGCTTGAAGAGAAGGCTAGAGAAAGCCAAAGGAAGTTGGGCTGAGGAGGTACCCCGTATAGTTTGGGCGTACCACACCACCGAGCAGTCAGGAACCCATGAGACCCCGTTCAGCTTGGTCTATGGGTGTGACGCAATGATTCCAGTGGAGATCCAGGAGAGCTCGCCGAGATTCCAGAACTTCGTAGAGGAAGACTCGAATGAGGAGAGAAGGTTGAACCTGGATCTACTGGATGAGGTCAGGGGAAGCGAGATTAAAAGCTGAGGCGGTGAAGAGAAGGATTGAACGAAGATATAACTCGAAGGTGATGCCGAGACAGTTCAGAGAAGGCGACCTGGTGATGAGGAAAGCCCACCAGTACGAGATGGAGAATAAGCTGTCGCCCAAGTGGACGGGGCCGTTCAGAATAACCGAGGCGCTCGGGAACGGCGCCTACCGCTTAGAGACATTGGAAGGAGGGGCGATTCCTCGCACTTTGAACGCCACGCACCTCAAGTTGTATTACAGTTAAGAGCTTTGTAAGTAAAGACAAACACGAAGTTATATTACAATGTCTCTGTTAAAACAGTTTGAAGGGGGCACTCTTTTTTCCCTAAGGAGGGTTTTTAACGAGGCCACCCAATAAAGAAGAGTTTTCGAAGCTTAAAGTTGTTTTAGATTGCATGCTTGCTGTTTTCCAAAGTTTTGAAGAAAGACCTTGTCACTTATATGTGATTTAAGGCAAGTTAAAGATATATTGCATGCTTTCTAAAAAGTTAAAGTCCCCATCGTCTATCGGCGATTGGCGGCATCAGTTAAAGTTAAAGTCCCCATCGTCTTTCGGCGATTGGCGGCATCAGTTAAAGCTAAAGTCCTCATCGTGTTTCGGCGATCGGAGGCACCAGTTAAAAGACCTCAACGCCCTCGCGCGTTCTGAGGCGAGATAAAGACCTCCTCGCCGTCGAGCGAGTGCAGGCGAGGAAGAGCAAAAAGTCCTCAGTGTTTCTGGGGCGAGAAGATGTAACCCCTGGGGCAATGTAGAGGCGCCGGCAAAAAGTCCTCAGTGTTTCTGGGGAGAGGAGATGTAACCCCTGGGGCAATGTAGAGGCACGAGTTAAAGACCTTCTCACCTATGAGTGAGTTCAGGCGAGTTAAAGACCTTCTCGCCTATAAGCGAGTTCAGGCGAGTTAAAGACCTTCTCGCCGATGAGCGAGTTCAGGCAAGATAAAATCCTTCTCGTCTCGAGCGAGTTCAGGTATGGTGTAAAGGGTGGAAGAAGTTTGGAGGGTGGCTAAGGTAGGTTCGAAGAGAACGCCTAGTCACCCGGTCTTTTGTTCTGAAGTTCAGGAAGGTAGAGAAGGATCCGAAAGGCGCCTCTACCCCCAGATAAAGGAACAATGGCCAAGTTGTGAAGGCAGGAAGAAGCTGATATCGCCAAGAGTCTTTGGCGACCAGGAGAAATTCAGGCAATGGCGAGAAAGTCAAAGACCCGTTTTGATGAGGCAGATCGGGTGAGCGATGTCTTAAGCCATTAGTTGAGTTGAAGTTTGTTATTTGAAGAGCGATTCTACGCTAAGGTTCATTGCCTTGAGGTTACAAGTTGTTAGAGTGATTATTATTCGAAAGTCAGTGGTTCGAAGTAGTTAAGTATATAATCGCGCTTACGAAATTGCTAAGTTAATTTCTTGAAGAAAATTGTGCAAGCAAAGATAAAGCAGACAGAGAAGTTACTAGAAGAATACAAGGACTTTATCATTAAGTAAACATCAGTTTAAGGCACATGTACAGAAAAAGGGAAAGTTCATTACAATCATATGTAAGGAGAAAGCATAAAGGTAGTGGATGGAGGGAATCAATCAGTGTTCAGCAGGAACAACCTTCCCGTCCACCACCTCGTTGTTGAGAGACACCATGGTAAGATCTAGATCGGGGAACAGGCAGGCGAACTGTTCCCGGGCGGCCTCGAATCCAGCAGCAAGAATCTGGGCAGAGCTCAAGTCAAGTTCTTCGATCTGTTTCTTCAGCCCCTCGTTCTGCTGCTTCAGCTCTTCAGCTTGTTTCTTAAGTTCTTCAACGGTTTCCCGAGCTTGAAGAAGGTCTTCAGCAACCTTCTTGGATTCTGCCTGCACCTGGCCCAGTTCAGCGGCGATCTTCCCGTTTTCTTTGTTGGCTTCAGCGAGCTTGGCCATGGTGTCGTCTCTTTCTTTCTCCACCTTCCCCAAGAAGACCTCCCGATCGGCTGACCTTTTCTCGAGGTTCTTCACCTTGGCAGCGTCAGCTTTGATCAAGGCCTCCAGGTCAGCCACTTTGACGCGATAAGGTACTATCTTGCTCTCCAGCTCAATCTTCTCTTGAGCCAGGAGCTGCACCTTATGGCGTAGATCGGTGGCCTCCTTGCGCGCCACCCGGAGCTCGGTGCTCATGGCATCTTCTACTCGGGAGTGTTCAATCTCGGCGAGTGTAAGATTGCAGGATAACCTCTCCGCCTCAATCCTTATGGTGCTATTCTCAGTTCGGAGTGCGAAGAGGTCATCCTGGAGCTTCCTGGTAGAGCTCTCCACAGCTTTAGAGATGATGGAGGGGAAATCCTCCGCCATCATCTTCAGTTTTGCTGAAAAGGGCTCCCATACCCTTTTGACCTCAAGAGAGAGGTTTGCTGGTGGAGGCACCAGGGGGGCTTGTTGTTGGTTTTCGCCGCCACCTTCTTGCGTTGGTTGCTCAGTGAGTGCTTCTTGGCGTGGTGGCGACGTCGGGGATTCGGTGATGAGGATTGGAGAGTTGTGAGCACCCTCATCCCCGACTGGAGCAGCCCCTGCGGTTGAAGCATTTGAAGGAGGATCCCCTCCCGCTGATACATAAGGCGTGGAGGCGCTCGGGGGTTCTCCAAGAAGTTGGCTTCGGCGGCCTCAGCCACAGGAGGTGCAGACGCCAATGGAATCGCTTGGACTGGCGAGGCGGGAGCTGGTGGAGGAAGCAATGTTGGGGGCGGAGCTGGTGTGGATGGTGGTGTTGATGTTGGAAGAGGAGGTGGAGCAGATGGTGAAGAAGGCGCCACCCTCTTCCTCTTGGTGACGAGGCCATCTTCAGTCGCCTCGTCGTCCTCTTCTTCTTCCTCATGAACCACTTAAGGAGCTTTCCTCTTTGGTTTCCTAAGGATAAGTTTCTTGCGCTGGTTGGCGGGCTGGGCCTCGGAGGAAGTTGGGCCTTTGGGTGGCGATCTGCCCTGTGCAGCGGCGATCTCCACCACAGAGTTTGGCACGGTCTGGGAGCCCGATGCCAACCCATGGGATCGGGCGAGCGCCCTCAGTTCAGCTAGTTTGCCCTGGCCCAACATACGATCTGCATAAAGCAAAGATGCATGGGTTAGCTCAGAGAGAAAAATAAACGCATAAGTCAGTATGCAGCAGAAAGCAGATCAGTGGTGCAGAAAATAAAACCAAAGTCTTGTGCGCAACGCACAAGACGCCCAGAAACAGTTAACAGAGATAATGTCAAAGTAAAGACTTAAACGTTGAGGTGAGTTCTCACCTATGCGAACTTCGAGTTGATCTTCAAAGAACTCGTAGGAGATGAGTGTGGTAGTGAGGAAGGTAATGTTGGCGTCTGCCACACTCTTCCAAAAGAAGCATAGGTCCTTGTCCAAAGCACCCATGCTATCAGGGCTCCTTGGCCTCCTGAAGCTGCCTTTGGACTCTTTGTTCCCCTTGTTTACCCAATACAAGGGGAAACCGTCGAGCAGAGAAGCGTCCTTGTCATTGGGGCGCACCTGGACGAACTTGCCCTTCCAGTCTTTGTAAGATTGCTGAAAGATAGAGAGGATTGATCTCCCAGCAATCCCATTAAGGCTCACCCACAGGCGATCTCCTGGGTGTTTGGCTTCGAAGAGGAAGAGAAAGACGTCCACTGATGCTGGCAGCCCCAGGTGGTCGCACATAATCTGGAACGCCCGCACGAACGCCCAGCTGTTGGGATGGAGCTGGGCGGCGGCGATGCCGAGCTCGGTGAGTAGCTCTCTTTCGAAACGAGTGAAGGGAAACCTAAGTTTCACCTTCTTGAACAGGGTGGTATATATGAAGCAGAACAACCCGCCGGTGTTCCCTTTGTCGTCGACGCACACTGGCAAGTTGGGGGGGCAAGGTAGCACCATCATCTTCTCGTCGTGCTCCTTGTGAAACGATAGGTGAGGCTCGTCCCCTTTCTTCAAACGAAGAACTGCCCCAACAGAGTTTACTGAGGAAGTTTCCTTCAGCAAGGTCGGGGTGGCCCATGGGTATAGTTTTTTGAAGTCTGGGGTAGGAACGGAGGCTCCTCCGGCGACAGGTGGAGTGGCTTGAGCCAGGTTAGAGCGGGAGGGTGCAGGCCTCTCAGCCTGGGAAGAAGAAACACCAGGTGCTCGCGGTTGGTTGTGTGCTTGAGATGAGGGGTTTCGTGACGAGGGAGGAGGATTTGGGGTGATCTTTGAGCGAACCATCTGCAAAGGAAGAAGAAAAGAAAAGGTGATCAGGGTTCGCAGAGGCTGACTCGATCGTGAAAGAAGGGTGAAAAACGAACGAACGAAGGTTCGTTGTAACGAAGACGAAGCCCTAAGTTACGAGAAAGGAGAAATAGAAAAAACAACCCACAACGTATGCACCAGACAGTTAAAGGATGATGTGAATCGGTTAAAATGCAAGAAAAACCAGCAGAAGAAGTAAAGGAAGTACCTTTTTATGATCGGAAGAGTGATGAAGGAAGTTGGTGATTCAGGAGGTTGAAGAACGTTGAGAGCTTTTGCAGAAGAAAGTTGAAGCGTCTGAGAATACGAAGAAAGTGATGGAACAGTGGAGCGAAATGGGTTTAAGGGTTTTTCGAATAAGTTTGGGAAGCGCAAACGTCAATTGAAGGTAACCGTTGATGAAGCCACGTGTCGAGCGATGGGAGGAGTGTTTGGTGGAGCGTCAGGAAAGCAGAAAGTACAACCGCTTGGAATTCTGCGCCAGCGCCACGTAGATCGGTATTGACGTGACTCCTTTAGTCTTTTCGCTGGACAAGTCTTCGCTTAAGACTGGGGGGCTTGTGTACCGCCCTGGTAGTCGGAAGTGATGACGTTGCATCAAGCTACGGTATAGGCGTGTTGACGAGACGCCAGGTTGGCAGAAGGGAAGGAAGTCGGGGGGCTCGTGAAGTCGCCAGTTATTAAGTTGGCGTGCTCCGATCTCCAGCACACCAGAACCGGCGGTCACCGGGTTAAAGATGAAGTCGCCAGATGTAAACTCAAGCGACCAAGTGATTAGAGATCGCCGGAGCAAGCACATCGCCAAAGATGAAGGTGGTGCAGATTATGAAGGCGGCCGGCGAGACCACAGGGAAGGTGTGTACGAAGGCACCCTAGCTCGCCAATCCAGTAGAGATCGCACTCCAGGACAGCTATGCACTGAGTAGTATCATGCATAAGTAACTTAGCCAAAGGAGAGTCAGAAGCAGCGCCCAAGTCGAGGAGGCTCCAGATGATGGCACGTGTACGGCTGGATGCGAGCCACGTGTCCAGGTGTGTAACTGCCAGGAGAGAGAAAGTGCCCAGGTATATAAGGGTTTCCCAATGAACTTCTGAGGTACGCACGTTCAGATTGTCTTCTTTACGCTTGCGAGTTCTTGAGTATACTCTGAGAGAGAACTGGTTCACGGTTCCTTGAGAGTTCCTGAGTGTTACTCTTAGTATTTGGTGGTTCCGTCACTGACTTGGGCGTTGGAGTGCGATCGGCCGCAGCGGCGCCGCTCTGTTCTTTTGCAGGTTCTTGAGGTGGATCCTGACGAAGGACGGAGGTTGAAGCGGCGCACACGTCGATCCAAGTTTGACGAGGCAAAGTTCCAACGTTCTGGTCAACAGGCAGGATCACATGTCAAAGCTGAGGAGACCTGGTTGACACCTTATAAACGGTACCTCACTGATGGATTAAGCCCTTCTGAACCCGCAAAGGCCAAAATTGTCAAGAGAAACTCGCAAAGGTACACCCTGATAGATGGGAACCTATTTCGTTACGGTTATACTCACCCACTCCTCACATGTGTGATTGGGGACCACTGCACTCAGATCATATCCGAGCTCCGTGAGGGTATTTGCGGCAACCACATAGCAGGACAAGCTCTCTTGCTGAAAGTCATCCGAGCAGGGTACTATTGACTGACCATGAAGGAGGACTGTGGGAGATATGTCCAGCGTTGTGAGCAATGTGAAAAGCACGTTGATTGGTGCCATGCACCAGCTGAAGAGTTGCGATCTATTTATAGCCCATGACTTTTACATACATTAGGAATAGATATTTTGGGTCATTTCCCTCTGGCCATACATCAAATGAAGTACCTCATATGCCATTGAGTACTTTCCTAGTGGATTGAAGCTGAGCCGGTTGCACAAATAACTGCTCACAAAGTCCAGCATTTTGTATGGAAGAGTATTGTGTGTCGCTTCAGGATTCCAAAGCATTTAGCATATGAAAATGGAACCCAATTCTCTAGTCAACAATTGGGAAAGTTGTGCACAAATGATGTAGTTGATTTTAGGATTGTTCATTTTATGGTGTGACACTTTACTTAGATTGAGATTTTAAGCAAGTATATGGTGAGAACTCTAAGAAGATCCCCATTGGACACGAACTTAACCAAGTGGTTAAGTAAGTGTGAAGGTTCACTTCACAAGAGCAAAAGGAAAAGACAATTACAAGGTGAATATGATGCCAATAGGTGCAGAATTGAAGAACATGTAAAGGAAAGACAAATAAGAATTTCCGAATGGAAGAATGAAACAAAGCAAGAACATAACACAAGAGTAAAAAACGGAATGACAAATGGAAGAAGAGATGAAGGAAGGAGAAAGCTTATGTGATGGATTTGAGAAGTGGAACATGCCACTTGGAGTGTGATTGGCCTCTAAGATAAGTGTTGCTAGCTGCCACTTGAGAGCTCTCAATTACACAAAAGATAAGACCTAAATGCTAAGAGGAATCAAGCCTCACTAAAACCTCACACAATTTGTGCAGAGTAACTTTTCTTCTATTTATTTCAACATGAAAAATACAATAGGTAGGCCTCCTATTTATTGGTGAAGGAGCCTTGGAGAACAAGCTAAAGGGGTAGGATGGGAAAAGGGATAAAAATGGGCAGCCTTAGGGTTTGACTAAGTCAAACCCGCATCTTAGGTTTGTCCTTCTAGAAACTAGGTCAAAATGCCTTCCAAAAGGGCTAGGAACAAGCTAAAATGCTACCTACACCCCCTATTATACTAAAGGCACCTTATTCTAACTTATCTTTGCTATTTGGACCTCTAAAGTGAGCCAAAATTATTTACAAACATTTCTATTTTTTAAGAAGACCAAAAAGGAAGAACTTCTTATATTCGGGTTTATAACTTCTTTTTCTTTTGTTGATTCTTTCTCGAGGCTTGGTGGGCCTGACCTTGTATCTTGAAATGACTGACCCTTTTGGGAAGTGTTTGTTGTGTCCTTAGTTATCTGTCGGTTTGTATCAACAAAGCTTAGAATAAAGTAGGTATTCGCCTTGGTAGAACACCAACAAACAAATGGGCATGCAGAGTCGGCAAACAGGGTCCTTTTGAGGGGTTGAAGAGGAGATTGGAAAATGCAAAGGGAAACTGGTTGGAGGAAATTTCGAGAATCTCGTGGTGTTATCACACCACCCTGCAATAAACAACGAAGGAGACACCATTCAGTTTGGTATATGGGTCGGATGCCATGATACCAGTCGAAATACAAGAGAGTTCTTGTACCGATCAGGTGATCGGAAATGATGATGTGGCAGCAAGCGATAATATAGGCGTGTTGAACGGGACACCTGGCTGACAGAAGGGAAGTACATCGGCAATCCTGTGTAGTCGCCAATTTTTGGCTTGGCGTTCTCCGATCTTCAGTATGTATAACCGGCGGTCACCAGGCTTGCGTCATAGTCGCCGTATGTAGGTTCTAAGAGATCAGGTGGCTAGAGACCGCCGAAAGGGGCACGTCACCGAGAGATCAGGAAGGCTTGTTTAAGGCGTTCAAGAGGTACAAGAACGGAGGATGAGGTTATCAGATGATCATTGTCTAGCCAGAGGTCGAGGCAAGGGAACAGTTTCCCAGAACATGCATGATGTGCAAGTGAAGCAGATCGTGATAGCGGCAGGCGAGACCACAGAGGAGGTGTGCATGGTGACACCCCGTGCTCGCCACTTAAAGGGGTCGCGCTCCAAGGAAAGTTGTGCACCAAGTTACTCCTTGCATGGGTAACTTAGTCGAATAGCTTGAAGAGTAGAAGTGACGCTCAAGTGGAGGGGGCTCCAGATGGTGACACGTGTACAGCTGGATACGAGCCACGTGTCCAGAGGTGTAACCGTCAGGAGAGAGAAAGTGCTCAGGTATATAAGGAACTCTAACAGACTTTTGAGGTACGGATTTCTAGAACACTTCAGTACACTGAGATTCACTGCGCACGGTTCCATAAGTTTAGATATTCTCTCTGAGTTTTTGGTGATTCCGTCACTGACTTGAGCGTCGGAGTGCGATCGGCCGCAGCGGCGCCACTCTGTTTCTTTGTTTTCTTCAGGTTCTTACGAGGAATTGAGACGTGAAGATCGAAGGCTAGCGTGGTGCGAAGCTGATCGAGAGAAGCATCCTTGACTTGGCAAGACTCTTGCACTCAGGTCAACCGGCAGGATCAGTTCTCATAGGTTCTAAAGTTTTGCTGTTGAAGAATCCAATGAGTGAAGAAAAGTGAATCCGGATTCACTGGACGAGGTACGCGATCACGCTCGTATCAACTCAATAGCTTTGAAGAGAAGGGTGGAATTAAGGCACAAGACCAAGACGAAACCTCGACAGTTCAAGGTTGCCAACTTGGTGATGCGAAAGGCCCACCCCTATCAAATTGAGAATAAGTTGTCTCCAAAGTGGACTGGTCTGTTCCGTGTAGTCAACGTACTAGGAAACTGTGCATACAAGCTGGAAACCTTGGAGGGAAGAGCCATCCGCGAACGTGAAATGCAACAAACCTCAAGTTTTATTTCAGTTAAGACATTTAGATCTTTATTCTTTTCCTTTGAACATTATGCTTTTGAGGTGACGCTTTTTTTCCCCAAAAAGGAGTTTTTAACGAGGTCACCTAGTAATAAATTTGTTCTTGGAAAATGATGTGTGATATAAGTTTAGCTCGAATTAAGTAGTGTATATAGTATTGGTAAGACGACCTAACTCGACATAAGTACGACTGCCCGAGTATAGGCTCTTTGTGAGATGAATTTATTTGATTTAAGTGCACGGTAAGATGACCTAACTCTGCCTAAGTACGATTGCCCGAGTATAGGCACCCTGTGAGATGAATTTATTTGATCTAAGTAGATGGTAAGATGACCTAACTCAGTGTAAATATGACTGCCCGAGTATAGGCGCACTGTCAGATGAATTTATTTGATTTAAGTACATGGTAAGACGACCTAACTTGGCATAAATACGACTGCCCGAGTATAGGCGCCCTGTGAGATGAATTTATTTGATTTAAGTACATGGTAAGACGACCTAACTCGACGTAAGTACGACTGCCCGAGTATAGGTGCCCTATGAGATGAATTTATTTGATTTAAAGTACATGGTAAGATGACCTAACTCAGTGTAAGTACGACTACCCGAGCATAGGTTCCCTGTGAGGTGAATGTATTTGATGATTTAGTACACGGTAAGACGACCTAGTATAGGCGCCCTGTGAAGATGGATTTATGTTGGTGCATAGTTGGACCACTTAGCTTGGTGTATGTCCGACTACCCGAGTATAAGCACTATGAGACATATATTAGTTAAACAAGGGAATTATTTGAGATGACGCACGATAAGACAACCGAGCTCGGAAAAGGTGCAGCTATCCGAGCAAGTGCCTTGTGAGGTGATATATCGTAGAACAAATGCTAGATTCACATTGGAAAATATCTTGACTCAAAGGACATGGTGACTCAACCATGCCCGAGTTTGGAGTGATATAGAGAATTCAAGGTATCATGCCCTTTACCTTTACCTAACATGAGAAATAAAGTTATGAAGTAAATGCGCAGATAGAAAGAGGGCGCATGTCAAGTTGAAGTTAAAGGTTGTCTTAACCACGAAGGCGTTGCTTATCAAAGGTTAGACTTTTCTATCAAGAGAAATAAGTTATTGTTTTCCACGCTTAAGTTGGCAAAACACTGTTATATTTTTTGTGTTAAGTGGGTTAAGTTAATTGACAAAAGCATTAGTGCATGCATTTGTTGAGATGAAAATAAACTCTTTTGAAATCCAAAAGGCAGTATGTGTAAAAGAAGTTAAGAGCATTGGATAAATATAAGTAAAGGTTCAATGTATCAGATAAGTGTGAGAGATGAACAAATATTACAGTCCATAAAACTTAAAGTTAATCTCCACAAGTTTGTCGTCGACCACGGTCTTGCCCGGGTCTAGCTCAGAGAGATTGATAGTGGGTTGGACTATCGTTGCTTGCTTTAGAGCGGTTTGAAAACCGACCAGAAAGGACTGGGTGGCATTTTCATTGAGAGAAATGATTTTGGCAGAGTTTTCTTCCTTGAGAGCCATCTCTTTCTTTAAGCCTTCAATCTCACCCAAGAGCTTGCTCCTCTCTTCGGATAGGCTCAGGGCCTCTTGAGTCTTCTCCATTTGGATACGCTTGGCTTTTTGATGGAGACGCTAAACTTCTTGGTTCAGTTTATTCATCCGGCTAATCTCCATTTAAAGATGTTCCATGCCTTTGCGAAGCTCCATGATTTCCTTGGCCTTTTGATCTTCGGACGCCTTTCAATCCTGCGCCTTGTTGTCAACTAGGCAAGCTAAGGCAAACGCTTGGCCTACAGCTTCAAGGTGTCATGACGAAGGTGGTTTCGTCATGCACCATTAACCTAACTTTGTCTTTGCTGGGCAAAAAGAAAGCTTTTCCATGAGTTGGGACGTCGAAGTAAGGGTCCCACAGGCTTTTCTGTTGTAAGTTGATTTTAGGATTGCACATTTTATTGGTTGCTCTTTCTTTATGATTTTTTATTTAGCAATTATGGTGTGAACCCTAAGAAGATTCCCACTGGACACGAACTTATCCAAGTGGTTAAGTAAGTGTGAAGGTTCACTACAGAAGGGCAAAGAGAAAAAGATAATTATAAGGTAACAAATGAAGCAACAGAAATAAGACAAGGAATAAGTAAAGAAGAAGAACAAAGAAAAGAACAAATTAAAGATTAGAAGAAGACATGTATGGAATGGAAGGAGGCGTAAATTAAAGATAAAAGAGGAAGGCATGAAGAGATCTTATGGGAAGAAAGTGTTGAACTTGAAGCTTTGATGTCTCCAAATCTATGAAGTTTGCTTGAAGACTAGGTTGTTGCTTGTGGGCATGGGTCTTGGGTATATTAGAATTTGTCAATCCACTGATCCAAAACTAAATGAATCATGTTCTTTAAAAGAAAAAGTGTTTTTCAAAGTAAGTGAAAAACAACCTGTTGATTTGTCGTTTCAATCGTTTGATTTACACTTGGCAGTTTTGGAAAGGATTTGAAAGCTGAAATTCGCTAACCTCACTGTCAAAGCCATTTCAATCGATTGATTCACACTTTCAATCGATTTATTTTTTGGAAAACATAACAAAATTGGTTAAATCTGTTAAAACTGTTTTTGCTTATTTCAAATCTGTTTTGGACTCTGATTGATAGTCTAAAATAGTTATTTTTTAAGGCAATATAACTGGTTTTTGAATCTCTAATTAAGAGACAGACCAGATTACAAAAGATCAAAGAGATTTTCCAAAGATTGCAAGATTGCTAAAAGCTTTGCATTGGTTAAGAGTGAAGTAGGTTTGCTATATTCATTTTTGTATCAGGTGTGATGCCTCCTATTCTTTGTTGTTCTTTAATTCCTTTAGTAAAAGTGTGAGAAACTGGTGTTTACAGTCAGAGGGTGTTCTGACCTGTAGTGGTTGTATTTCAAAGAGGGTGAGTGTTCTTGAAGGGTTCAAAATCACCTCTTTGGTGCTTGTGTTGTGTAATCTGTATTTGATTGCTTAGTGAAATACCTAGGGGTTTCTGGGGACTGGATGTATCTCATATTAAGAGTGAACCAGTATAATCCTTGTGTGTTCAATCTCTATATCTCTCACTGCTTGTAAAACTGTTTGATCTGTCATTTTCAAAGTACTGATAAAAACAATCGATTGATTCGTGATCCTGCCTGTTGACCAAGACGCTGGAGCCTTGCCTCGTCAAACCTGGATCGACTTCTGCGTCGTGTTAGCCTCCGTCCTTCACCGCGATCCACCTCAAGAACCTTGTTCCGTCCGGTTGACCGGGACGTCTTCGTGCGCGACCTCAATCGTCAGCTAAGGACTCCTTCCCACTGATTGCCTGTGAACTCCTGCAAAAAAGAGGACAAAGAGGCGCCCTAGCGGCCGTTTGCACTCCGACGCTCAAGTCAGCCAGCAAGAAACACCAAAACTAATCACCCCCGTCTCTGAGCACCGCGTATGGCACT
This sequence comes from Phaseolus vulgaris, assembly GCF_000499845.2. Classification (NCBI taxonomy): domain Eukaryota; kingdom Viridiplantae; phylum Streptophyta; class Magnoliopsida; order Fabales; family Fabaceae; genus Phaseolus; species Phaseolus vulgaris. The sequence goes on from NC_023754.2 coordinate 863,364, forward strand.
CTGAAGGTGGTAAAGAACTGTGTATATGTGTGTGTGTGTTGTCTCCTTCAAGCAAAAATCTTCTCCGGTCACTTGTACGTAACCCTAAAGCACGGGCAAGCAACCAAAGAGTTTCTCGTCAATTTGCCAAAGGTTCCAACCCTTTTTCCGACATTCTCCGCGCTATTTAAACTGCCCCCAGCATTTAAAGCATCTTAAAGCGCTTTTACTCCCTAACGTAACGCACTCTTTAAAGCGCTTAATTACGAAACGTAGCGCATTTAAGACGTCTGAAACGCTTGGGAGCTCTAATAGTACCAGAATGCCCGAAAGGGAAACTGTATTGAATATCTTTAATTACCTGGCACCTGACTAGAGGGTGTTTCCATTCTGGCATGGCTGTCGTACACGTGGAGGGCCTCACGACGCCATGACCCCATCTGGGGGCGTTTCTGCCCATCTTGGGACGTTTCTACGTGTGGGTCCTCCTGCCTGGGAGTGCTATTGCGCTAGGGGTGGCTTTTTGGGTGCCAACTCATGCCCCCAAGTATCTAGCCACTTACTCTGAGAGCGTATCTGCCTTCCTCTCACACCCTGCACCCGGTTATCCTGGGCGTGACCTTCCTCTTGGGTCGTATCTGTCCCGAAGGCGTCTCTGGGGCAGCAGGGGTACTTCGCGAGTCAGGCTGCCCTTCACTGGTACTATCACTATGGCCTTGAAGCCACCTTTTCCTTCTCTTTATCACTTTCCCGAGATATCGGGACCTGAGGCTTTCCCCCGACGTCGCTCCCTCCATGGTCTTTCCTACCCATGGGTATCGGGGAACCACACCGTGATTGCCTTGCTCTTACACTGTTTAATCTAGCGACGCCCTCACCTGGGCGACGCCTTCACCTAGGCGACGCCTTCACCTAGGCGACGCCTTCGCCTAGGCGACGCCTCCTCTTGGCGTCCTTACATCTGGGCGACACCTCGAGCTGACTTTGACTTTCCAGCCGTTGACTTTGACCTTGACTTAGTCAACGCCCTGATACGGGACGGTACACAAGCCCCCCAGTCTTAAGCCGAAGACTTGTCTTCAGCGCAAAGACTAAAGCCTTGCCCCCGCCATCCATGTGCCTTCCTGATGACGTGTCATTCTCTGCTGAATCAGCAAATTTTCGAATTACTGACGCGACATTATCTGAACCACAGGGGTATTCTTAATGAGCGATTGGACATTCCCTGAAATGGGGATGATTACACCCTTTGGGCTACCCTTGATCGCGCGCCACGTGGCCCATCGCGTGGCCCTCCTTTAGAGACCTTTGCGCTTCCCCTGGGCAATCGACCTCCTGACGCGTGGCCTGATCCTGCGGCCCTTAGTTAGCGCCTCTTGGGTTACGAAATGTAACGTTTAAGTTACCCCAAACCCCGCGCTCACTCTACTGTTACATTCATTCACTCTGCCATTTCGCACTGTTCATCGCCTTCAAAACCCCTTTCTCTGCAAACGCGATTCTCTCCTTCTTGCGCTCTCCTACTGCCTCCAAAGGTACGGTTTTTCCCTCCTTGATGATTCTCTTTACTGTATGAACTGCCTGGGACTGTCCATATTACCGCATTTCTCTGGATGTTGCTTGTATGCTTCGTTATTCCTCTTGTTTCCCTTCGTTCTTTTACGGGTAGGGCGCTCCTAGGGTTCTTCCGTTTTCCCCTTTTCTTCTCTCCCAACCCCTTTTCTCTGAACCCTTTCTTTTTCTTTTGATCTTCAGCATTGGTGTTGATGGCAAAAACCAAGACCACCGCGCCTCCCCCACTCCCCAAGTCTCATTATAAGGGCGAATATGACTGGGCCCCCGACGAACTTCTGGACGAATGTTCCCTTTTGAACTCCGTTGAGGACGTGGAGGCCCACAGGGGGGACCCTGCCCTCTATAACTTCAATGCTTTCCACAAGAGTCATGACTCCCAAGTCCTGGTAAGCCGAGTGCGACCTGGGATACCTGTTTGCGTGGACTCACGGGATACTGGGGGATGCGCTTTCTTCTTCCTCTACCAAATGGTGTTAAAAAGGGTGGGCCTGCGTCTGCCCCTAACCCCCTTCAAAAAAGAGCTATTAACAGAGATAAACACTGCTCCCGCCCAACTCCATCCCAAAAGTTGGGCTTTCGTGAGGGGGTTCCAAATTCTCTGCGGCTACCTAGGAGTTCCCTCCTCTGTGGACGTTTTTCTTCACTTCTTCGAGGTAAAGAAACAAGGGAAAAGTCTCTGGATGAGCTTTTCTGGCATCGCCGGGCGCATCATCCTGACGCTCTTCCAGAATTCGTTCAAAGGCTGGAAGGGGAGATTTTTCAAGGTACGCGCGACCAAGCGCGATCCTACTATTCTAGAGGGCTTTCCCCTGTACTGGACAGACAAGCCCATAACTATGAAGCCCTTGGCTCTGGACGAACTTGCCCCGCCTAACCGGGATATATGCAAAGCCTTGGCGGGATTGGGAATAGTCTTTGATACCGCCAAGCTCATCGCGAACGAATTCAATGCCCATGGGCTTTCTACATACTTCGGTATCTGTTCTTGGCGATTTATGATGCGTTAGTTGCTATGGTTATCTGCATTACCATTTTTCACTGTACAATGTTACTTGCATTTCGCATCTCTTCCTGTATTGTGAATCCACATAACCGCTCCAGTGCTAATCCTTGTTGTTTTGCCTGTCTTGATGTAGGATCGGTGATGGGCACTTCCAAAAGAATAATGTTGGCGAAAGCACTGAAGGAGGCTCGTGCCGCCAAGGCAGGCGCCTCCTCCGGCCCTGCTGCCAATCCGGTTCTCCCACCGGCTCCGTCACCGCCACCTCCAGCCACCACTGAAGCTTCTTCTAGCCCATCTCCGGCGTCTCCACCTGGCTCCAAAGTGCTCCCGACTCCCAGTTCTCCTCCGCCTATCGCCGCCGTTCCCCTAGCTGCGGCCTCATCACCAGCTCCAACCCCTCTCGACAAGGGAAAAAGGGTTTTGGAGATTCTGTCAGATGACGAGGAATCAGAGGGCGTGGCACCCTTCAGGAGGAGAAAATCCGCGCGGGTTCCTCTTCTGGTAGAGACGCCGCCGCCGGGAGGGAACCCCTTCATGGACAACCCTCCAAGTGCAACCTCACTCCCTGCTATGGTTCTTCAAGAGGAAAGGGGCGAAGGTGCCGAATCTTCCCCTCCTCTGCCGCCGCCAGAAACCGCCGCTTCTCTGACTCCCGACGCTGCCGCCCCTGACTTTATTGCCATTCCCCCTCCAATCATGCACCTGATGAGGGGTTTCAGTGGCGGGACTATGCCAGAAGGTACTGACAGGAGGGAAGGTGTGCCTTTCTATTTGGGGGCCTTCTTGGCGGTGGCTCTTGAATGGCGCTCCCAGGCCAGAAACGCTGTCTTGCAAACTCAAACTCTCCAGGCCTTGGAAACGAAAGCAACCACCCTGGAGGAGGAGATGAAAACCCTGGGACGCCAGAACGAGGCTTATTGTTCCTCTCTGAAACAAGCACAAGAGTCCAGGGCAGAAGTTGAGAGGAAACTGGGAGAAGCCTTGGAGCTCCAGGCTGACTTCTACGCTCGTGAAGTTGCCCTCCAAGTACAGGTAGCGGGTCTTCAGGAATTGGTCAAAGCAGACGCGGAAACTCAAAAGGACCTGAAGGACCGTTGCTGTGAACAAACTGCAAAGGTGGAACGGATGGAGGAGGAAATGGCCACACAGGCCAAAGCTATGGACCTTCTCCGAGTTGACTACGACAAACTGCAGGTCGAGGTTAGCCGGCTTCGTGTGGAGAAAGAGGCTCTGGAGAAGCAGGTGGTCTCTGGAGACGCCGCCATTGAGGAGCTGGAGAAGGAGAAGAAGTCCCTTATCCAGGAGATGGCGGGCACCTTCGAGGAGGGGTTCCAAGAGGCCCTGTCCCAGGCGTCCTGCGAGAATCCTGGCGTCAACCTTTCAAACTGCGACCCCACATACCACGTAGTCGACGGGAAGGTCGTGCCCATGGATTTGAATGACTGAACTGCTGCCCCTCATCCGCCACCTTCCTCTTCAAGCTTAACTCTTCATTCTTTACCTTCGCTTTTTGATCTTATTTGCCAAAACTTGTAATTCTTTGAACTATCCGCACTCTTGTTACTGATTCGGGACGTTCGCATGGTTGTCTTTATTTCTTTGTCACATACAATTCTGCCTATGCGATCTCGTTGTCAACTTTTCCCTTCATACGCTTCAATTATTTTATCTGTGTTCTGCCCATTTCTCATACTTCGTTGGGCGGTTTGGTATGATTGGGTAAGGTCGCCCGCCAACCCTTACGCCCATGGAGAGGCTCACTAAGTGGCGCCGTATCGTCCACGGGACGTCTCTGATACCGAAAGGCTCTTTCTTTGATCTTTTAACGCTCGGCGCCCACGCCTAAGGGGAGGCCTGCTAAAGCAGCACCGTATCGTCCCCGGGCGTCTAAAACGCTGAGTGCTGTGGGGTTTTTGTTCCCTCCATGGTCTTTCCTGCCCATAGGTATCGGGGAACACCCTGCCAGTGACTCGCTGGCGTTTGACGGTCTCGTCTCCCTCCACAGTCTTTCCTACCTGTGGGTATCGGGGAGGCGACGCCTGCAACTAGCTTTGCCTTTCTCTGATTTCTTCTCCCTCCTCAGTCTTTCCTACCTGAGGGTATCGGGGAGGTAACGCCAGTCGGTATTTGGGTTGGCGACGCCCGCGACTTCTCATCTGTCGTCGCCCCTTACGTCCTTCCTGGCAACGCCTCGGGCGTTACTTTTACCTCGACATTGACCTTAACTCTCGCCTTGGTCAACGCCTGATAACAGCGAAGAGCCCAAGGTTTTGTCTGTGCCATCCACGTGGCGCTCCCTGTATAGCTGATGGGACCTTCTGTCATTCGACCTGATCCACGTGGCGCTACTTGTATAGTTTGTGGGACATTCGGTCAGTTCATCAAGACCTGACTCCTGCTATGCCCTTGACTCATTTTCGACGGCGGATCGTACCCTTGGATATTCTGTTGACGGGACATTTTCTGATTTAAACTAGTGGTGCCAGCGTCATCCTTTCATCTTCTGCCACGTGTATCAATCGTGCGGTGCATCCATTCACGTCGTTTGGTGCTCTAACCGCTTTATTTAACTGTTCAAGCTCTGGAACTATCTTCATCGTTTTCTCACTCTTCATAACCTACTTGCGTTCTTTCTTCTTGCACCCTTTCTTCTTGCACCCTTTCCTCTCTGCCGAAGGGCTGTTCTAACCTTCGCTCCCCTCGCTCAACCCTTGCATCTCTAGCCATCCTGATCTTGCTAAAGAATGTCTTCTCACAATGCTTCCCCCAGGGTTCGTCCCAAGGACTTGCACCCTTGGGCCTCGAGCGAACTTCTTGATGAGTGTTCGTGCTTGCTCTCCACCAGGGCCGTACGGGAACACAAAGGGGAGTTGTGTTCTTACGACCACCGGGCCTTCGCGAGGAGGCACGATGACGACATCGCTGTGCTCCCTTGCACTCTGGGGGAGCCAGTGTGTGGGGACGAACAGGCCAACAACGGGGTCCCTTTCTTTTACTTTTACCAGATGGTGTTCAAGACCATCGGGGTGCACTTACCCTTCTCCTAGTTCGAGAAGGAACTGCTGACGGAGATCAACGTGGCTCCAGCCCAGTTATACCCCAACAGCTGGGCCTTTGTCAAGGCCTTCGATGTCCTCTTTGGGTTTCTGGGTTGTGCACCCTCGGTTGACCTCTTTCTTCACTTTTTTGAGGTGAAGAGACACAGCCACAACCTCTGGGTAACTCTCAGCAATGTACCCGGAAGAGTTCTCTTCACGCCCTTCCAAAGCTCGTTCACGGGGTGGAAAGGCCGGTTCTTCAAGATCTGCTGTACTGATCTTGTTCCCGACGCCCTCGATGGGTTTCCGTTGTACTGGGTGAGAGAGGAAAAGGCCCTCAAAGCCAAACCCCTCAAGAATCTGGCTCCAAGTGATCAAATAGCTTGCCGGATTCTTGCTGAGGCGGGAGGCTTTGACTCTGCTACGGTGATCAGCTTGGAGTTCAACACTAAGACTCTTGAGAAGTACATATGTGAGAACCACTGCCCTGGGCAACTTCGGCCTTCGTTACTTTCTAACTGTGCCTGTCATCCTTCATGGTGTCTCTAACACATCTTTTCCCTTTGTGCAGGTTCGAAAATAGGCCAAGAAAAGAGGACACGACTTACTCGAGCGCTGCGGGCTGGGAAAGGGGCTTCGCCTTCCTCCAGTGACGACTCTGATGAGCGCTGAGAAGTGGCTTGTTTGTGTTTTTGCATTTTGTACTGAACATTGCTTGTAACAACAACTCTTCAATATCATAATTCTTTACAACGCCACTTTACTTTGCATATGCTTCATATACCGCGCATGCATGCTTTTACTTGGGCGACGCCTTCTTTCTGGGCGACGCCAAGACCTAGGCGACGCCATGGCCTGGGCGGCGCATCACATTACTTCTAACAAGGAAAAATAATGGCTGAAAACCAAAGCACTTCTTTTTCTCAACTGGTTTTTCCATTTATTAGGGTGACCTCGTTAAAAAACCCCCGAAAGAGAAAAAGAGCGTCCCCTTCAGCTAAATTGTTACATGTTGCTTACATAGGTCAACTGAAATAAAATTTTAAGTTGGCTGCATTCCAACTGCGCGGGATAGGGCCTCCATCTAAAGTCTCCAGGTTGTACGAACCGTTGCCCTTAGCCTCAGTAACTCTGAAGGGCCCGGTCCACTTGGGAGACAGCTTATTCTGCAGCTCGTAAGGGTGAGCTTTCCTCATCACCAGGTCGCCCACCTGAAACTGTCGTGGCTTTACTTTAGAGCTATATTGCCGCTCCACTCTTCTCTTCATCGCTTCAGCCTTTATTCTAGCTTCTTCCCTGGCCTCTTCTAGCAGATCCAGGTTTACCCGCCTCTCCTCATTAGATTCCTCCACCACAAAGTTTTGAAAACGCGGTGAGCTTTCGTGTATTTCTACTGGAATCATCGCGTCCGACCCGTACACCAAACTGAAAGGCGTCTCCATAGTAGAGGATTGGGGCGTGGTGTGGTATGCCCATACAATCCTTGGCACCTCTTCCGCCCACGCCCCTTTGGCCTTCTCTAACCTTCTTTTTAACCCCCTCAGCAGAACTCTGTTTGCTGACTCTACTTGTCCATTGGTCTGGGGGTGTTCGACCGACGCGAACACTTGCTTGATTCCCACTTCAGCGCACAGATTTCTCAACTGCTGACTGGCGAACTGGGTCCCGTTGTCAGATATCAGGCGCCTGGGTACGCCAAAGCGACACACGATGTTTCTCCACACAAAATGCTGTACCTTATGCGCAGTGATTTGTGCCACGGGCTCTGCCTCTATCCACTTAGTGAAGTATTCTATGGCGACGATCAGATACTTCATCTGCCTGATTGCTAGTAGGAAAGGGCCCAGGATATCAATTCCCCATGTGTGGAAAGGCCACGGGCTGTATATGGACCGCAACTCTTCTGGTGGCGCCTTGTGCCAGTCGGCGTGCTTTTGACATTGCTTACACCGCTGGGCGTGCCGTGCGCAATCCTCTTTCACCGTTGGCCAGAAAAAACCTGCGCGTATTACCTTGGAGGCCAAGGACCTTCCTCCTACATGGCTTCCGCAGATGCCTTCATGCAGCTCCGCCATTATCCTGGTGCACTCATCGCCACTGACGCATGTTAGGATAGGGTGAGTGAAACCGTGTCTGAACAGCACCCCATCCACCAAGGTATATCTTGCGGCGTTCCTTTTGATTTTCTTACCCTCTTCAGGGTCCACTGGAAAGGCCCCATCCGCCAGGTATCGTTTATAGGGCGTCATCCAGGTGTCTCCCGTGGACAGGACACAAACCTGCATCTGCTCTTCCTCAGACGCACCCGCGTATATACTGATGCGGGGTGCCCTTTGCATATCTTGGGTTAATGAGGAATGACTCCTCGGCCTTCCCCTTGATGCATAAATCTGGAGGACATCCACCCTGTTGTCTTCCACGAATCGACGCGGAGCTTTGAGGGTCTCCTGGATCACTGTCCTCTGTCTACCCCCCTTGCCTGAGCTAGCCAGCTTTGCGAGCAGGTCAGCTCTGGCATTCTGCTCCCTCGGGACATGTATCAACTCAAGAGCGTTGAACGCCCCTCTCAACAACTGCACGTATTTTAGATACGCCGCCATCTGGGGATCCTTCGCCTGGAACTCACCCGACACCTGCCCCGTAATCACCTGGGAGTCGCTCTTCACTAGGAGGTTCTGTGCGCCCATCTCCTTGGCCAAGAGCATTCTTGCAATCAGGGCTTCGTATTCTGCTTGGTTGTTACTTGCCTTGAAGGCAAAACGCAAGGCCTACTCGATCAGTATGCCGTCGGGTCCTTCCAGCACTATTCACGCACCACTCCCTTGCTGGTTTGAGGAACCATCAACCGAGAGTAGCCACTGTGAACCCGCTTCCATTTCTTGCTCACCTCCGGGCGAAAGTTCTGCTACAAAATCCGCGTACACCTGCCCTTTAATGGATCCTCTAGGCTCGTACTGTATGTCGAATTCTGACAGTTCTACAGCTCAGCGTACCATTCTTCCTGCCACATCGGGCTTCTGCAGCACCTTCTGTATGGGGAGGTTGGTCATTACCACCACCGTGAAACTGTGAAAGTAATGACGGAGCCTCCTAGCCGAAAACACTACCGCCAACGCCGCCTTCTCCAGTGCCTGGTACCTTGTCTCAGCTCCCTGTAAGGCTTTGCTTACAAAGTAGATGGGCTTCTGACTCTGGTCCTGCTCTTGTACCAACACAGAACTGATGGCCCTATCTGTTACAGTAAAATACAAACGGAGGGGCACGCCCGTTACCGGTTTGCAGAGAACCGGAGGCGTCGCCAGGTAATCCTTCAGTTTAACGAAAGCCGCTTCGCATTCCTCAGTCCATGCAAAGCGACTGTTTCTCTTGAGGCACTGGAAGTACGGGTGCCCCTTTTCTCCTCCGGCGGAAACAAACCTCGAGAGCGCCGCCATCCGCCCTGTCAACTGTTGAACCTCCTTTACCGATGTCGGACTCCGCATGGCGATAATAGCCGCACATTTGTCGGGGTTCGCCTCTATCCCCCTCTTGGTGAGCAGAAAACCCAAGAATTTACCGGCCTCTACCCCAAAAACACACTTCTCGGGGTTCAACTTGAGGCGATATTTGGATATTGTGTTGAACAATTCCTCTAAGTCTGCCGTGTGCTGCACCCTGTTCTGCGACGCTACCACCATGTCGTCTACGTAGGCGTATACGTTCCTCCCGATCATTGGCGCCAGGACCTTGTCTATTAACCTCTGGTACGTGGCGCCCGCATTTTTGAGCCCGAAGGGCATCACCTTATAGCAATAACTGCATGTTTCAGTCATGAACGCGGTCTTGCTCTCGTCCCTGGGGTGCATCTTGATTTGGTTATACCCTGAGAAGGCGTCCAGGAAGCTTAACACTTTGCTGCCAGACGCGCTGTCCACGAGGGCGTCGATGCTGGGCAGCGGATAGGAATCCTTTGGGCACGCCTTATTCAAGTCCGTGAAGTCGACGCACATTCTCCATTTTCCGTTTGCCTTCTTCACCAAAACGACGTTGGCGAGCCACTCAGGGTATTGAATCTCCCTAATGTGGCCAGCACTCAGCAGCTTCTGCGTCTCGTCTTTCACCACCTGTTGTCGTTCCTCATTGAACTTCCTCCTTCTCTGACGCACGGGGCGGACCGTGGCGTCCATGCTGAGGTGGTGGCACAGGAAATCGGGGTCGATGCCCGGCATGTCTGAGGCGGACCATGCGAAGGCATCCAAGTGGCGCGAAATCACTTCCGCCATCCCTTCCCGTTCTTCTGGACTTAGCGAGCTTCCTAACTTGAAAGCTTTGCCGCCAATCTCCCTTTCTAGGATGTTGGCCGCAGGTTGCTCCCTATTATCATCATCGGCGGGCGCCGCTTCTTCTACGGGCACCGCCTCTTCCACGTGTGCTTCCTCCATTGGCACATCTGCTTCGGGCATCGCCCTTTCTGCTATGGCCTCTTCGAGCGTCTGCCTAGTGGGCGTCGCCTCGATCATTGTTGCGTCCGCGCTCGGCGGACGTTCGTACACCATGAAAACGCCTCTCTTCGTCTTCAGGCTGTTTTCGTAACATTTTCTTGCCTCCTCTTGGTCTGATCTGATGACTATCACCCGGCCACTGAGGTCCGGTAGCTTCATCTTCATGTGACGGGTGGAGGATATTGCACTCAGGCGGTTTAACGCCGGTCTGCCCAGCAAAATATTATAGGCAGAATTGGCGTTCACGACGAGGTACCGAATGCTCTCTGTTCGGGAGGCCTCTCCGTCTGTGAAAGTAGTCCTCAACTCCAGGTACCCCCGGACCTCTATCTGGTTATCCCCAAACCCATACAAACATCCCGTATAGGGACTCAGCAGATCGGGGGACAGCCGTAACTTATTAAAAGTCGACAGAAACATGACGTCTGCCGAGCTTCCTTGGTCAACAAGCACTCTGTGGACCTTCCTTCCAGCCGTGACGACCGAGATGACAACGACAGCCGTGACTCCCAGGGCTCTCCCGAGAGCCTCTCTTCGATTGAATTCACCCCCCTCGCGTATTTCTTCCGCTGGGAGGCGGTGGGTCCTCCGTCGGAAAAACCCCCAGCAATGGTGTGGACCTCGCCAAGCACAGGCATCTCATGTGCTAGCTCATCCGCCGGCGGCGGCAGGGTGGCGGTCGTGGTGGACTCTGCGACATAATCTTTCAAAAACCCAGTCCTCACCAGCTCATCTAGCTGGTAGCCCAACGACAGGCAATTATCAATTTGGTGCCCGAAAGCCTCGTGAAATTCGCACCAAGAGTCTTTACGGGGCCCTAACACCTTGTCGGTCTTCGCCGGTCGCCTTAGCCTCTCGGCTATGTTGGGTACGGCGATCAAATCCTTCAACTCAACTACGAAGTTGTACCTCGCCGGTCTTGCTCTTTCTCTGGCGGGGCGTTCGCCTCCTGCGGGGCCCCGAGGCTGGGGTTTTCTGGCCTCGTAGGGGCGTCTAGCCTCTGGCTTCTTTCTCCCCGTCGTTGTCTCATTGACTCTGACGGGTTGAACTCGCGTTGATCCCCTCGGGCGTGAGGGTACGGCGCTGGTGCGCTTCACACATACCTCCCCTTCCGAAGCAATATGCTCCACCGCCCTACGCCGTAATTCAGCGAAAGTCCTAGGGCGATTGCGGATAATAGATTCTCCAAAGGGGCCGGGGCATACGCCTTTCACAAATGCGTACACGATCATAGGCTCCTCTGTTGTACCAACCTTCACGACCTGGGCCCCGAAGCGATTGATATACTCCTTCAGGGTCTCCCCCTGATACTGCTTCACGTCAAACAGGTCGTAGGAGACCGGCGGCGGGGCCTTGTTGGCCAAATACTGTTCTCTGAATAACCGCGACAATTGGCGGAAAGATGTGATATGGCCCTCGGGAAGGCTAATGAACCAGTCCATAGCCATCCCGGTCAGGGTGCTCATGAAGAGCTTGCACTTGGCAGCATCAGAACCGCCTATCAGGACCATCTGCGTATGAAATGCAGCCAGGTGCGTCTCTGGGTCCTCCATCCCGGTGAAGATCACCTTGGGTCCCGCGAACGTGTTCGGGATCGCTGCGTCTAGGATCTCCTGTGAGAAAGGAGTGGAAAACTCCCTTGGTGGGGACTGGTTCTCCGTTTCGTCATGCCCAGGCCGCCTCCTATCGTTTCTCAGGCCCTGGCGCATCTCCTCATTCACACGGTGGAGCTCTTCGTTGCGCTCATGCGAGGCGTCAAGATCTGCCTGCATGCGCTCCTGCTCCATCTTCGAATCCGCCATGTCCTGCTGCAGCCCCCTCATTATTTCCAGGACCTGCTGCATGGATAGGTCTGCTGGGGCTGCGCGCGCTGCTCTTCGTCTGGTGGGGGCCATTGTCACTCCAACCTCCCTCAACGTTGCTGTAGCTTGGTAAATGTTCCTCGAACTTGCGATGGGACTGATGTTTTAAATCGGCCCCACGGTGGGCGCCAAATGTTCCGTCCGGTTGACCGGGACGTCTTCGTGCGCGACCTCAACCGTCAGCTAAGGACTCCTTCCCACTGATTGCCTGTGAACTCCTGCAAAAAAGAGGACAAAGAGGCGCCCTAGCGGCCGTTTGCACTCCGACGCTCAAGTCAGCCAGCAAGAAACACCAAAACTAATCACCCCCGTCTCTGAGCACCGCGTATGGCACTCTGAAGGTGGTAAAGAACTGTGTATATGTGTGTGTGTGTTGTCTCCTTCAAGCAAAAATCTTCTCCGGTCACTTGTACGTAACCCTAAAGCACGGGCAAGCAACCAAAGAGTTTCTCGTCAATTTGCCAAAGGTTCCAACCCTTTTTCCGACATTCTCCGCACTATTTAAACTGCCCCCAGCATTTAAAGCATCTTAAAGCGCTTTTACTCCCTAACGTAACGCACTCTTTAAAGCACTTAATTACGAAACGTAGCGCATTTAAGACGTCTGAAACGCTTGGGAGCTCTAATAGTACCAGAATGCCCGAAAGGGAAACTGTATTGAATATCTTTAATTACCTGGCACCTGACTAGAGGGTGTTTCCATTCTGGCATGGCTGTCGTACACGTGGAGGGCCTCACGACGCCATGACCCCATCTGGGGGCGTTTCTGCCCATCTGGGGACGTTTCTACGTGTGGGTCCTCCTGCCTGGGAGTGCTACTGCGCTAGGGGTGGCTTTTTGGGTGCCAACTCATGCCCCCAAGTATCTAGCCACTTACTCTGAGAGCGTATCTGCCTTCCTCTCACACCCTGCACCCGGTTATCCTGGGCGTGACCTTCCTCTTGGGTCGTATCTGTCCCGAAGGCGTCTCTGGGGCAGCAGGGGTACTTCGCGAGTCAGGCTGCCCTTCACTGGTACTATCACTATGGCCTTGAAGCCACCTTTTCCTTCTCTTTATCACTTTCCCGAGATATCGGGACCTGAGGCTTTCCCCCGACGTCGCTCCCTCCATGGTCTTTCCTACCCATGGGTATCGGGGAACCACACCGTGATTGCCTTGCTCTTACACTGTTTAATCTGGCGACGCCCTCACCTGGGCGACGCCTTCACCGTGATTGCCTTGCTCTTACACTGTTTAATCTGGCGACGCCCTCACCTGGGCGACGCCTTCACCTGGGCGACGCCTTCACCTGGGCGACGCCTTCACCTGGGCGACGCCTTCGCCTAGGCGACGCCTCCTCTTGGCGTCTCTACATCTGGGCGACACCTCGAGCTGACTTTGACTTTCCAGCCGTTGACTTTGACCTTGACTTAGTCAACGCCCTGATACGGGACGGTACAAACCTGCAAAAGACAGAACGGCGCCGCTGCGGCCGATCACGCTCCGACGCCCAAGTCAGCGACTAAACCACCAATTACTAAGAGTAAAACTCAAGAACTCTAAGGAACCGTGACAAGTTCTCTCTCAGCGTACTCTCGTTCTCGCAGTTGTAAAGAAGTAAATTGAACGTGCCTACCTCAGAAGTTCGTTGGGAACTCTTATATACCTGCGCACTTTCTCTCTCCAGACAGTTACACTTCTGGACACGTGGCTCGCATCCAGCTGTACACGTGTCACCATCTGGAGCATCCTTGACTTGGGCGCCCCTTCTTGCTCTTCAGGTCTTTTGGCTAAGTTACTTATGCATGCTACTACTCAGTGCATAGTTGCCTTGGAGCGTGATCTCTTCTGGATGGCGAGTTCGGGTGCCTTCGTACACACCTTCCCTGTGGTCTCGCCGGCCGCCTTCATGATTTGCCCTACCTGCTTCACCGTATATGTTCAAGTAAGCTGTCCCCCGACCTCATCCTCTGGCCAGCTGGGAAGTGTCTATCTGCCTTCATCTTCGGCGATGTCCTTGTGTCGGCGATCTCTAATCACTTGGTCGCCTGGGTTCACATCTGGCGACTTCATCTTCAACTCGGTGACCGCCGGTTTAGGTATGACGGAGATCGGAGAACGCCAACTTAATAACTGGCGACTACGCGAACCCCCCGACTTCCTTCCCTTCTGCCAGCCAGGTGTCCCATCCAACACGCCTATATAATAGCTCGACGCCACGTCATCACTCCCGACTACCAGGTCGGTACACAAGCCCCCCAGTCTTAAGCGAAGACTTGTCCAGCGAAAAGACTAAAGGAGTCACGTCACTACCGATCTACGTGGCGCTGGCGCAGAATTTCAAACGATTGTACTTTCTGCTTTCCTGATGCTTCACCAAACATTCTTCCAATCGCTCGACACGTGGCTTCATCAACGGTCATCTTTAGTTGTCGTTTACGCTTCCAAAAACCATTCGAAAAACCCTTAAACCCATTTCACTTCTACTGTTCCATCACCTCTTTGCCTTCTCAAACGCTTCGAGCTTCTTCTGCAAAAACCCACGACGCTCTTCAATCTTCTGAAACCTCAACTTCCTTCAGCGTTCTTCTGATCATCGAAAGGTACTCCCTTTACTTCTTCCGCTGAGTTTTCCTGCATTTTAACCGATTCGCATCATCCATTAACTGTCTGATGCATACGCTGTGGGTTGTTTCTTCTTCTTCCCCCTTTTCGTAACTTAGGGCTTCGTCTCCATTACAACGAACTTTCGTTCGTTCGTTTCTCATCTTTCTTTCACAATCGAGTCAGCCTCTGCAACCTTCGCTCACCTTTCCCTTTCTTTTTCCTTTGCAGTTTCCGCGATGGCTCGTTCAAAGATCACCCCGAATCCTCCTCCCTCATCACGAAACCCTTCATCTCAAGCTCATAACCCCCCGCGAGCACCTGGTGCTTCCTCTTCCCAGGCTGAGAGGCCTGCACCCTCTCGCCCCGACCTTGCTCAGGCTACTCCACCGGTCGCCGGAGGTGCCTCCATTCCTTCCCCAGACTACAAGAAGCTGTACCCATGGGCCACTTCGACTTTGTTGAAGGAAACTTCCTCAGTAAATTCTGCTGGGGCAGTTCTTCGATTGACGAAAGGGGACGAACCCCACCTGTCGTTCCACAAGGACCACGATGACAAGCTGATGGTGCTACCTTGCCCCCCCGACGTGCCAGTTTGCGCAGACGACAAAGGGAACAACGGCGAGTTGTTCTGCTTCGTATACACCACCTTATTCAAGAAGGTGAAACTTAGGTTTCCCTTCACTCGTTTTGAAAGGGAGCTACTAACCGAGCTCGACATCGCCGCCGCCCAGCTCCATCCCAATAGCTGGGCGTTCGTGCGGGCGTTTCAGATCGTGTGCGCGCATTTGGGACTACCGGCCTCGGTAGACGTTTTCCTTTTCCTCTTTGAAGCTAAGCATCCAGGAGATCGCCTTTGGGTGAGT
Organism: Phaseolus vulgaris; assembly: GCF_000499845.2. Taxonomy (NCBI): domain Eukaryota; kingdom Viridiplantae; phylum Streptophyta; class Magnoliopsida; order Fabales; family Fabaceae; genus Phaseolus; species Phaseolus vulgaris. Next base: position 878,752 of record NC_023754.2, read on the forward strand.
CTGAACGGGATTGCTGGGAGGTCGATCTTTTCTATCTTCCAGCAATCTTACAAGGATTGGAAAGGCAAATTTGCCCAAGTGCGCCAGAACGACCAGGACGCCTCGCTGCTCGACGGCTTTCCCTTGGGTAAACAAGGGAAACAAAGACTCCAAGGGAAGCTTCAGGAGGCCAAGAAGCCCTGACAGCATGGGCGCTTTGGACAAAGATCTGTGCCTCTTCTGGAAGAGCGTGGCAGACGCCAACATTACCTTCCTCACCATTGCGCTCATCTCCTTCGAGTTCTTCGAAGACCAACTCGAGGCTCGAATAGGTTGGAGCTCGCCTTAATATCTAAGTTATTGCTCTTGGCGATACCTCTGTCAGTTGTTGCTGGGCGTCTTGTCTGTTGTGCACAAGACTTGGATTTTATTTTCTGCATCACTTGTTTGCTTCATTTGCATATCTACTCATGTGTTTATCTTTCTCTCTGAGCTGACCCATGTACCTTTGTATTATGCAGATCTCATGTTGGGAAAGGGAAAACTGGCTGAATTGAGGGCGCTCGCCCGAGCCCATGGGTTGGCGTCGGGTTCCCAGACCGTGCCCAATTCAGTGGTGGAGATCGCCGCTGCCCAGGGCAGATCGCCCCCTAAAGGCCCAACTCCTTCAGAGGCCCAGCCCGCCCAACAACGCAAGAAGCTCATCCTCAGGAAGCCAAAGAGGAAAACCCCTCAGGTGGTCCATGAGGATGAAGAAGAAGACGATGAGGCAACTGAAGATGGCCTCATCACCAAAAGAAGGAGGGTGGCGCCTTCCTCACCACCTGCTCCACCTCCCCCTCCAACATCAACACCGCCTTCTCAGCCAGCTCCGCCTTCAACACCGCCTCCTCCCCTAGTTCCCGCATCACCAGTCCAAGCAGTTCCCTTGGCAGCTGCATTTCCCGTGGTTGAGGCTGCTGAGCCCAACTTCATGGAGAACCCCCCGAGCGCCTCCACGCCATATGTATCTGCTGGAGGGGGTCCTCCTTCAACTGCCTCAACTGCGGAAGCTGCACCAGGCGGGGATGAGGGTGCTCACAACTCGCCTATTATCATTACCGAGTCCCTCTCGTCACCACCACGTCAAGAAGCTCCAGCTCAACAGCCAACTCAAGAAGGTGGTGGCGAGAATCAGCAACGGGCTCCCCCGGTGCTTCCACGAGCAAACCTCTCCCTTGAGGTCAAAAGGGTGTGGGAACCCTTCTCAGCAAAACTCAAGATGATGGCAGAGGATTTCCCCTCCATCATATCAAAAGCTGTGGAGAGTTCCAGCAAGAAACTCCAAGATGACATCTCCGTGCTCCAAGAGGAGAACCGCCTAATAAGGATCGAGGCGGAGAAGTTGTCCTGCAATCTTATGCTCGCGGAGATCGATCATTCCCGAGTGGAGGACGCCATGAGCACCGAGCTGCGAGTGGAACGCAAGGAGGCCACCGATCTACGCTATAAGGTGCAGCTCTTAGCTCAAGAGAAGATCGAGCTGGAGAGTAAGCTGGTCCCTTATCGCGTCAAGGTGGCTGACCTGGAGGCGTCGATCAAAGCAGATGCCGCCAAGGTAAAAAACCTTGAGAAGAGGTCAGCAGATCGGGAGGTCTTCTTGGGGAAAGTTGAAAAGGAGAGAGACGACACCATGGCCAAACTCGCCGAGGCCAAAGAGGAAAATGGGAAGATCACCACAAAGCTGGCCCAGGCGCAGGCGGAGTCCAAGAAGGTTGCTGAAGACCTCCTTCAAGCTCGGGAGGGGGCTGAAGAACTGAAGCAGCAGAATGAGGGGCTCAAGAAGCAGATTGAAGAACTCGAGCTGAGCTCCGCCCAAATTCTCGCTGCTGGGTTTGACGCCGCCTTGGAGCAGTTCGCCTGCCAATATCCTGATCTGGACCTCTCCATGGTGTCTCTGAACAACGAAGTGGTGGACGGGAAGATTGTTCCTTCTGAAGACTAGTTGCTTCCCTCCATCCATTATTCCTATGCTTTCTCCTTTACACATACTTACTTGTAATAAATTTTCCCCTTTTTCTGCACATGTATTTTGAACTGATGCTATTATGTTACGACATTTCCCGCTCCTTTCCATAATCTCTCTTGTCAACTTTATCTTCCTCGCATAAATCTCTTAGAAGAAATTAATTTAGTAACTCCGCGAGCGCAACTGTATACTAACTGCTTCGAACCATCGATTTTCGAATGGTAACATTCTAACAACTTGTAACCTTAAGATAATGAACCTCAGCGCGAAATCACTTTTCAAGTAACGAGCTTCAACCCAACTAATGGCTTAAGACACAACTCACCTGATCTGCCTTATCAAAACGGGCCTTGGCTTCTTGCCATCGTTTGAATTTCTCCTGGTCGCCAAAGACTCTTAGCGATACTAGCTTCCTCTTATCTTCACAACTTGGCCATTGCTCCTTTATCTGGGGGGTAGAGGCGCCTTTCGGATCCTTCTCTACCTCCCTGAGCTTCAGAACAAGGAACCGGGTGGCTGGGCGTTCTCTTCGAACCTACCTTAGCCACCCTCCGAACTTCTTCCACCCTTTACACCATACCTGAACTCGTTCGAGACGAGAAGGATTTTATCTTGCCTGAACTCGCTCATCGGCGAGAAGGTCTGTAACTCGCCTGAACTCGCTCATCGGCGAGAAGGTCTTTATCTCGCCTGAACTCGCTCACCGGCGAGAAGGTCTTTAACTCGCCTGAACTCGCTCACCGGCGAGAAGGTCTTTAACTCGCCTGAACTCGCTCATCGGCGAGTAGGTCTTTAACCCGTGCCTCTACGTTGCCCCAGGGGCTACATCTTCTCTCCCCTAGAAACACTGAGGACTTTTCACTGGTGCCTCTACATTGCCCCAGAGGTTACATCTTCTCTCCCCTGGAAGCACTGAAGACTTTTCACTGGTGCCTCTACATTGCCCCAGAGGTTACATCTTCTCTCCCTGGAAGCACTGAGGACTTTTTGCTGGTGCCTCTACATTGCCCCAGAGGTTACATCTTCTCCCCTCTGGAAGCACTGAGGACTTTTTGCTGGTGCCTCTACATTGCCCCAGAGGCTACATCTTCTCCCCTCTGGAAGCATTGAGGACTTTTTGCTCTAACTCGCCTGCACTCGCTCGACGGCGAGGAGGTCTTTATCTCTTTCTCGCCTTAGGACGCGCGAGGGCGTTGAGGTCTTTTAACTGGTGCCTCCGATCGCCTAAAGACGATGAGGACTTTAAACTTTAACTGATGCCGCCAGTCGCCGAAAAACGATGGGGACTTAGAAACTGTTTTAGAAAGCATGCGGCATAACATCAAAACTCACCCCAAATCAAAACTCGCCTTAAATCACATATAAGCGACAAGGTCTTTCTTCACAACTTTCGAAAAAACAACAAGCCTGCAATCTAAAACACTTCAAACTTTGTGATCCTGCCTGTTGACCGGAACGCTGGAAACTGCCTCGTCAAAGGATCGACGTGCGCACCGCTTCAAACCTCCGTTCTTCTTCGGGATCCACCTCAAGAACCTGCAAAGGAACAGAACGGCGCCGCTGCGGCCGATCGCACTCCAACGCCCAAGTCAGTGACCGAATCACCAAATACTAAGAGAACAGGAACCGTGCAAATTCTCTCTCACAGTAAGCTCTATAACTCGCAACCGTAAAGAGTATAATCTGAACGCGCGTACCTCAGAAAGTTCGTTGAGAACTCTTATATACCTGATTACTTTCTCTCTCCTGGCAGTTACAGACTTGGACACGTGGCTCGCATCTAGTCGTACATGTGCCTTCATCTGGAGCCTCCTTGACTTGGGCGCTGCTTCTACTCTCATTTTGCTAAGTTACTTATGCATGGTACTGCCCAGTGCATAGCTAACTTGGGAGCGCGATCTCTACTGGAACTGGCGAGTTAGGGTGCCTTCGTACACCTTCCCCGTGGTCTCGCCGGCCGCCTTCATAATCTGCACCACCTTCATCTCTGGCGATGTGCTTGCTCTGGCGATCTCCAATCACTAGGTCGCCTGAGTTTACATCTGGCGACTTCATCTTTAACCCGGTGATCTGGTATGCTGGAGATCGGAACACGCCAACTTAATAACTAGCGACTTCACGAGCCCCCCGACTTCCTTCCCTTCTGCCAACCTGGCGCCTTGTCAACACGCCTATACTGTAGTTGGATGCCACGTCATCACTTCCGACTACCAGGGCGGTACACTTTGAAAACTCTTCTTTATTGAGTGGCCTCATTAAAAACCCTCCTTAGGGAAAAAAGAGTGCCCCCTTCAAACTGTTTTAATAGAAAGCTTGCAAACTCTACGTGTTTGTTTTTACTTACAAAGCTTTTAACTGTAGTATAACTTGAGGTGCGTGGCGTTCCAAGTGCGAGGAATCGCTCCTCCTTCCAACGTTTCTAGGCGGTAGGCGCCGTTCCCGAGCGCCTCGGTTATCCTGAACGGTCCCGTCCACTTAGGCGACAGCTTGTTCTCCATCTCGTACTGGTGGGCCTTCCTCATCACCAGGTCGCCTTCTCTGAACTTCCTTGGCATCACCTTCGAGTTATACCTTCGTTCAATCCTTCTTTTCACTGCCTCAGCCTTTACTCTCGCCTCCTCCCTGACCTCGTCCAGCAAATCCAGATTCAGCCTTCTTTCCTCATTCGAGTCTTCCGCTACAAAGTTCTGGAATCTCGGCGAGCTCTCTTGGATTTCCACTGGAATCATTGCGTCGCATCCATAGACCAGGCTGAATGGGGTCTCATGGGTTCCTGACTGCTCGGTGGTGTGGTACGCCCAGACTATACGGGGTACCTCCTCAGCCCAACTTCCTTTGGCTTTCTCTAGTCTTCTCTTCAAGCCTCTGAGTAGTACCCGATTGGCTGACTCTACTTGGCCATTCGTCTGGGGGTGCTCGGCAGATGCAAATACTTGTTGAATTCCCACCCCTTCGCACAGCTTCTTCAACAGGTGACTTGCAAACTGAGTCCCGTTGTCCGACACCAGGCGCTTGGGTACACCAAACCGGCACACAATGTTCTTCCACACGAAACCCTCGATCTTGTGTGCGGTGATCTGGGCCACTGGCTCTGCTTCGATCCACTTGGTGAAATATTCAATCGCCACCACCAAGTACTTTATCTGCCTGATCGCCAGCGGGAATGGTCCCAGGATGTCGATTCCCCATGTATGAAACGGCCAAGGGCTGCAAATCGACTTCAACTCCTCGGGAGGCGCCTTGTGCAAATCGGCGTGCTGTTGGCATTGCTTGCAGCACTGCGCATACTTCTTGCAGTCTTCTCTCATTGTTGGCCAGTAGTAACTTGCACGGAGAGTCCTTGCCGCCAGAGCTCGACCCCCAACGTGGCTTCCACATATCCCTTCATGGAGCTCTGCCATAATTCTTGTACATTTCTCGCCATGCACACATTCCAGGAGTGGGTGAGTGAACCCAAACCTATACAGCTCGCCATCAATCATTGTGAACTTGCTAGAATTCTTCTTTATCTTCCTAGCCTCCGTCGGATCCAGCGGGAGAAGGCCATCCGCCAGGCATCGCTTGTACTGTGTTACCCAGGTGTCTGGCTCATGGGTCGTGCAGACCTGCGTCATGTTCACCTTTTCTCCCCGACATGCTCTTATTCTTGGCGACCTCAAGATCTCTTGAGTCAAAGATCTGTGACTCCTCGCCGCTTTCTCCGTCGACTTGCTTATCTGAAGAACCAGGTGATCTGCCACAAATGCTCTAGGCGTCTTCAGAGTTTCTTGAATCACCGTCCTCTGCCTACCCCCTTTGCCGGAACTGGCGAGCTTAGCTAGCAAGTCAGCTCGGGCATTCTGCTCTCTGGGCACATGCACTACTTCGAAGGAGACGAAGGAACTCTTCAATTCCTGTACATACTCCAGGTAAGCCGCCATTTATGGATCTTTAGCCTGGAACTCGCCTGTTACTTGTCCCGTGACCAACAGCGAGTCACTCTTAGCCATTAACACCCTAGCTCCCATCTCCTTGGCCAGCAAAATTCTGGCGATCAGCGCCTCATACTCTGCTTGGTTGTTGCTGGCTTTGAAGGCAAACCTCAGGGATTGTTCGATCAGCACGCCGTTGGGTCCCTCCAAGATGACCCCAGCACCGCTACCCTGCTGGTTCGACGATCCGTCTACTGAGAGCACCCAACGAAAGTCATCCCCCTCAACTCGTGTCGCTTCAGACGAGAGCTCGACCACGAAGTCTGCGAAGATCTGCCCCTTGATCGGTCCTCGGGGCTCATACTTAATATCAAACTCCGACAGCTCCACTGCCCACTTCACCATCCTCCCGGCGACGTCGGGCTTCTTCAGGACCTTCTGGAGGGGCAGGTCGGTCATCACCAGTATCGTGAAGCTGTGGAAATAGTGGCGTAGCCTTCTCGCCGAAAAGACCACTGCCAGTGCAGCTTTCTCCAAGTCCTGATATCTTACTTCCGGGCCCTGCAGCACCTTGCTGACAAAATAAATAGGCTTTTGAGCCTGATCTTGGTCTTGGGCGAGCACCGCACTCACCGCCCCCTCAGTCACAGCGAAATACAACCTGAGAGGGGTCCCCACCAGCGGTTTGCACAAAACTGGCGGGCTCGCCAGGTACTCTTTGAGCTTGACGAAGGCCTCTTCACAATCCTTCGTCCAGGTAAACTTGTTGTTCCGCCTTAAACACTGAAAATACGGATGACCCTTCTCTCCGCTGGCAGACACGAAACGAGACAGGGCGGCCATCCGACCTGTAAGTTGCTGTACTTCCTTCACGGTAGTCGGGCTCCTCATCGCAAAGATGGCAGCACACTTATCAGGATTGGCTTCTATTCCCCTTTCAGTCAAGAGAAACCCCAAGAACTTTCCCGCCTCCACGCCAAAGATGCACTTCTCGGGATTCAGCTTTAACCTAAACTTGGCGATCGTAGTGAACAACTCCTCCAGGTCCGCAACGTGCTTGCTCTTCTCCGGCGAGGTTACGACCATGTCATCCACGTACGCTTGCACGTTCCTTCCCAGCATTGGTGCAAGTACTCGATCCATCAACCTCTGGTACGTGGCCCCCGCGTTCTTCAACCCAAAAGGCATCACCTTGTAGCAGTCGCACGATCTCTCGGTCATGAAGGCAGTCTTCTCTTCATCCATGGGACGCATCTTGATCTGGTTATACCCCGAGAAGGCATCCAGGAAACTCAGCAGCTTACACCCTGCAGCATTGTCGACCAGGGCGTCTATACTTGGCAAAGGATACGAATCCTTTGGGCAAGCCTTGTTCAGATCAGTGAAGTCGACGCACATGTGCCACTTCCCATTGCTCTTCTTCACCAGCACGACGTTGGCCAGCCACTCAGGGTACTGCACCTCCCTGATATGGCCTGCAGCGAGGAGCTTCTGGGTTTCATCTCTAATCGCCTGCCTCCTCTCCTCGTTGAACTTCCTTCTCCTCTGTCGTACTGGTCTGACCTGGTTGTCCATCGCCAAGTGATGGCACAAGAAGTCGGGATCGATTCCGGGCATGTCCGAAGCGGACCATGCAAAAGCATCCAGATGCCGCTCTATCACCTTGGCAATCTGGTCCTGGAGCTCAGTCTCCAGAGATCTTCCTAGCTTGAAGACCCTTCCCCCGATCTCCCTTTCGAGCCACTGCTCGACGGGTTTTGGTCTGGTTTCCCTGGCGATCACCGCCCTGGCGATTCCCAGCTCCCTCGCTTCCTCAGGGCGATTCCTCGCCTCTTCTTCCTCTGGACCGGCGTTCTTTTCCCCCAACTCAGCATCCACCATCACCACGTCGCTTCCGGCGGTCACCTCTATTACCATCGGCCTAGAGTTCACACCGGGAGGCGGGGTGGTCGTCACATAACTCACGGACCTCTTGTTCTTCAGGCTATTCTCATAGCACTTCTTTGCTTCTTTCTGGTCGAATTTGATGGTGATCACGACCCCCTCCATAGATGGCAACTTCACTTTCATGTGCCGGGTCGAGGGTATAGCGCCTATTCTGTTGAGCGTGGGTCTTCCCAACAGAATGTTGTATGCTGAAGGAGCGTTCACGACAAGGTACTTGATTTTCTCTGTTCTCGAGCCCACCTCATCCGTAAACGTAGTCCTCAACTCAATGTACCCCCTGACCTCCACCTGGTCGCCAGCGAAACCATACAAACACCCTCCATAGGGCCTCAGCTGATCAAGGGATAGCTCCAACTGCGTGAAAGTCGGCTAGAACATCACGTCTGCCGAGCTTCCTTGGTGTACCGTCCCGTATCCGGGGCGTTGACTAAGTCAAAGTCAACGACTGGAAAGTCAAAGTCAACTCAAGGTGTCGCCCAGGTGTAGAGACGCCAAGAGGAAGCGTCGCCAAGATAGGACAAGGCGTCGTCAAGGCAAGGCGTCGCCTGGGTGGAGGCGTCGCCCAACCAGGGCGTAGCCAGATCAAACAGTGTAAAAGTAAGGCAATCACGGTATGGTTCCCCGATACCCATGGGTAGGAAAGACCATGGAGGGAGCGACGCCGTGGGAAAGCCTCATGACCCGATATCTCGGGAAAGTGATAAAGAGAAAAAAAAGGTGGCTTCAAGGCCATAAGGGTAGGGCAGCCTGACTCGTGAAGTACCCCTGCCACCCCAGAGACGCCTTCGGGACAGATACGACCCAAGAGGAAGGTCACGCCCAGGGTAAGCGGGTGCAGGGTACGAGAGGAAGGCAGATACGCTCTCAAAGTAAGTGGCTAGATACTTGGGGGCATGAGTTCGCACCCAAAAAGTCACCCCTAGCGCAGCAGCACTCCCAAGCAGGAGGACTCACACGTAGAGACGTCCCCAGATGGGGAGAAACGCCCCCAGATGGGGTCATGGCGTCGTGAGGCCCTCCACGTGTACGACAGCCATGCTGGAATAGAAACACCCTCTAGTCAGGTGCCAGGTAATTAAAGATAATACAGTTTCCCTTTCGAGCATTCAGGTACTATTATGGCTTCCGAGCGTTTCAACGTCTTAAATGCGCTACGTTTCGTAATTAAGCGCTTTAATGAGTGCATTACGTTTGTGTGTAAAAGCGCTTTAAGGCGCTTTAAATGCTGGGGCAGTTTAAATAGCGCTGGGAATGTCGGAAAAAGGGTTGGAACCTTTGGCAAATTTACGAGAAACTCTCTGGTTGCTTGCCCGTGCTTTAAGATTACGTACAAGTGACTGGAGAATATTTTTGCCTGAAGGAGACAACACACACATATACACAGTTCTTTTACCACCTTCAGAGTGCCACACGCGGTGCTCAGATACGTAGGTGGACAGTTTTTTGGTGTTTCTTGCTGGCTGACTTGAGCGTCGGAGTGCACACGGCCGCTAGGGCGCCTCTTTGTCCTCTTTTTTGCAGGAATCCGCGGGCAACCAGCGGGAAGGAGACCCCAGCTGACGATTGAGGTCGTGCACGAAGACGTCCCGGTCAACCGGACGGAAGATTTGGCGCCCACCGTGGAGCCGATATAAAACATCAGTCCCATCACAAGTTCGAGAAGGTTTATCAAGTTATAGTAACGTTGAAGGAGATTGGAGTGACGATGGCCCCCACCAGACGGAGATCGGCACGCGCAGCCCCAGCAGACCTATCCATGCAGCAGGTCCTGGAGATAATGAGGGGGCAGCAGCAAGACATGGCGGATTCGAAACTGGAACAAGAGCGCATGCAGGCAGACCTCGATGCCTCGCACGAGCGGAACGAAGAGCTCCACCGTGTGAATGAGGAGTTGCGCCAGGGCCTGAGAAACGATCGGAGGCGGCCTGGACAGGACGAGACGGAGAACCATTCCCCACCAAGGGAGTTTTCCACTCCTTTCTCGCAGGAGATCGTAGACGCAGCGATCCCGAACACGTTCGCGGGACCCAAGGTAATCTTCACTGGGATGGAGGACCCAGAGACGCACCTTGCTGCATTTCACACACAGATGGTCCTGATAGGCGGTTCTGATGCTGCCAAGTGCAAGCTCTTCATGAGCACCCTGACCGGGATGGCTATGGACTGGTTCATTAGCCTCCCCGAGGGCCATATCACGTCTTTCCGCCAATTGTCGCGATTATTCAGAGAACAGTACTTGGCCAACAAGGCCCCGCCGCCGGTCTCTTACGACCTGTTTGACGTGAAGCAGTATCAGGGGGAGACCCTGAAGGAGTATATCAATCGCTTCGGGGCTCAAGTCGTGAAGGTTGGTACAACAGAGGAGCCTATGATCGTGTACGCATTTGTGAAAGGCGTATGCCCCGGCCCCTTTGGAGAATCTATTATCCGCAATCGCCCTAGGACCTTCGCTGAATTACGGCGTAGGGCGGTAGAGCATATTGCTTCGGAAGGGGAGGTATGTGTGAAGCGCACCAGCGCCGTACCCTCGCGCCCGAGGGGACCAACGCGAGTTCAACCCGTCCGAGTCAATGAGACCACGACGGGAAGAAAGAAACCAGAGGCGAGACGCCCCTACGAGGCCAGAAAGCCCCAGTCCCGGGGCCCAGCAGGAGACCAACGCCCCGCCAGAGAAAGAGCAAGACCGGCGAGGTACAACTTCGTGGTTGAGTTGAAGGATTTGATCGCCGTACCCAACATAGCCGAGAGGCTGAGGCGACCGGCGAAGACCGACAAGGTGTTAGGGCCCCGTAAAGACTCTTGGTTCGAATTCCACGAGGCGTTCGGACACCAAATTGATAATTGCCTGTCGTTGGGCTACCAACTAGATGAGCTGGTGAGGACTGGATTTTTGAAAGACTATGTCACAGATCCCACAACGACCACCGCTTCGCCGCCGCCGGCAGATGAACCAGCGCACGAGATGCCAGTGCATGGCGAGGTCCATACCATTGCTGGAGGTTTCTCTGGCGGAGGGCCCACCGCCTCCCAGCGAAAGAAATACGCGAGGGGGGTAAATTCAGTTGAAGAGAGGCTCTCGGGGGAGCCATGGGAGTCAGATATCGTGTTCACCCGAAGAGACCTCCGAGATGTGGTACCCCACGACAACGATCCCGTTGTCATCTCTGTTGTCACGGCCGGAAGGAAGGTTCACAGAGTGCTTGTTGATCAAGGAAGTTCGGCAGACGTCATGTTTCTATCGACCTTTAACAAGTTACGGTTGTCCCCCGATCTGCTGAGTCCCTATACAGGATGTTTGTATGGGTTCGGGGATAACCAGGTAGAAGTCCGGGGGTACCTGGAGTTGAGGACTACGTTCACGGACGGAGAGGCCTCCCGCACCGAGAGTATCCAGTACCTCGTCGTGAACGCTAATTCTGCCTACAATATTTTGCTGGGCAGACCGGCGTTAAACCGTTTAAGCGCAGTGTCCTCCACCCGTCACATGAAGATGAAGCTACCAGACCTCAGCGGCCGGGTGATAGTCATCAGATCAGACCAGGAGGAGGCAAGGAAATGCTACGAAAACAGCCTGAAGACGAAGAGAGGCGTATTCATGGTGTACGAACGCCCACCGAGCGCGGACGCAACGATGATTGAGGCGACGCCCGCTGGGCTGACGTCTGAAGAGGCCATAGCAGAGAGGGCGATGCCCGAAGCAGATGTGCCAATGGAGGAGGCGCCCGTAGAAGAGGCGGTGCCCGCCGAAGAAGCGGCGCCCGTAGAAGAAGCGGCGCCCGTCGAGGATGATAGTAGGGAGCAACCTGCAGCTAACGCCATAGAAAGGGAGATTGGCGGCAAAGCTTTCAAGTTAGGAAGTTCGCTAAGTCCAGAGGAATAGGAAGGGGTGGCAAAAGTGATTTCGCGCCACCTGGATGCCTTCGCATGGTCCGCCTCGGATATGCCGGGCATTGACCCCGATTTCCTGTGTCACCACCTCAGCATGGACGCCACGGTCCGCCCCGTGTGTCAGAGAAGGAGGAAGTTCAATGAGGAGCGACAACAGGTGGTGAAAGACGAAACGCAGAAGCTGCTGAGTGCTGGCCACATTAGGGAGATTCAGTACCCTGAGTGGCTCGCCAACGTCGTCTTGGTGAAAAAGGCGAGCGGGAAGTGGAGAATGTGCGTTGACTTCACGGACCTGAACAAGGCGTGCCCAAAGGATTCCTATCCGTTGCCCAGCATCGACGCCTTAGTGGACAGCGCGTCCGGCAGCAAGGTGTTAAGCTTCCTGGACGCCTTCTCAGGGTACAACCAAATCAAGATGCACCCAAGAGACGAGAGCAAGACTGCGTTCATGACTGAAACATGCAGTTATTGCTATAAGGTGATGCCCTTCGGGCTCAAAAATGCGGGCGCCACGTATCAGAGGTTAATGGACAAGGTCCTGGCGCCAATGCTTGGGAGGAACATATACGCTTATGTAGACGACATGGTGGTGGCGTCGCAGAACAGGGTGCAGCACATGGCAGACTTGGAGGAGTTGTTCAACACAATATCCAAATACCGCCTCAAGTTGAACCCCGAGAAGTGTGTTTTCGGGGGAGAGGCCGGTAAATTGTTGGGTTTTCTGCTCACCGAGAGGGGGATAGAGGCGAACCCCGACAAATGTGCGGCTATTATCGCCATGCGGAGTCCGACATCGGTAAAAGAGGTGCAACAGTTGACAGGGCGTATTGCGGCGCTCTCGAGGTTTGTTTCCGCCGGAGGAGAAAAGGGGCACCCGTACTTCCAGTGCCTCAAGAGAAACAGTCGCTTTGCATGGACCGAGGAATGTGAAGCGGCTTTCGTTAAGCTGAAGGAGTACCTGGCGACGCCTCCGGTTCTCTGCAAGCCGGTAACGGGCGTGCCCCTCCGGTTGTATTTTACTGTAACGGAGCGGGCCATCAGTTCTGTGTTGGTCCAAGAGCAGGACCAGAGTCAGAAGCCCATCTACTTTGTAAGCAAGGCCTTACAGGGGGCCGAGACAAGGTACCAAGCACTGGAGAAGGCGGCGCTGGCGGTAGTGTTCTCGGCTAGGAGGCTCCGTCATTACTTCCACAGTTTTACGGTGGTGGTGATGACCAACCTCCCTATACAGAAGGTGCTGCAGAAACCCGATGTGGCAGGAAGAATGGTACGCTGGGCAGTGGAACTGTCAGAATTCGACATACAGTACGAGCCTAGAGGATCCATCAAAGGGCAGGTGTACGCGGATTTTGTAGCAGAACTTTCGCCCGGAGGTGAGCAAGAGGTGGAAGCGGGTTCACAGTGGCTGCTCTCGGTTGATGGCTCCTCAAACCAACAAGGGAGTGGTGCGGGAATAGTGCTGGAAAGACCCGACGGCATACTGATCGAGCAGGCCTTGCGTTTTGCCTTCAAGGCAAGTAACAATCAAGCAGAATATGAAGCCCTGATTGCAGGAATGCTCTTGGCCAAGGAGATGGGCGCACAGAACCTCCTAGTGAAGAGCGACTCCCAGTTGATTACGGGGCAGGTGTCGGGTGAGTTCCAGGCGAAGGACCCACAGATGGCGGCGTATCTAAAAAACATCCAGTTGTTGAGAGGGGCGTTCAACGCTCTTGAGTTAATACACGTCCCGAGGGAGCAGAATGCCAGAGCTGACCTGCTCGCAAAGCTGGCCAGCTCAGGCAAGGGGGGTAGACAGAGGACAGTGATCCAGGAGACTCTCAAAGCTCCGCGTCGATTCGTGGAAGACAACAGGGTGGATGTCCTCCAGATTTATGCATCAAGGGGAAGGCCGAGGAGTCACTCCTCATTGACCCAAGATACGCAGAGGGCGCCCCGCATCAGTATATACGCGGGTGTGTCTGAGGAAGAGCAGATGCAGGTCTGTGTCCTGTCCAAGGGAGACACCTCGATGACGCCCTATAAACGATACCTGGCGGATGGGGTTCTTCCTGTGGACCCTGAAGAGGGTAAGAAAATCAAAAGAAATGCCGCAAGATATACTTTGGTGGATGGGGTGTTGTTCAGGCACGGTTTCACTCACCCTATCCTAACATGCGTCAGTGGCGATGAGTGCACCAGGATAATGGCGGAGCTACACGAAGGCATCTGCGGAAGCCATGTAGGAGGAAGGTCCTTAGCCTCCAAGGTAATACGCGTAGGTTTCTTCTGGCCAACAGTGAAAGAGGATTGCGCACGGCACGCCCAGCGGTGTAAGCAATGCCAAAAGCACGCCGACTGGCACAAGGCGCCGCCAGAAGAGTTGCGGTCCATATACAGCCCGTGGCCTTTCCACACATGGGGAATTGACATCCTGGGCCCTTTCCCACTGGCAATCAGGCAGATGAAGTATCTGATCGTCGCCATCGAATACTTCACTAAGTGGATAGAGGCAGAGCCCGTGGCACAAATCACTGCGCATAAGGTACAGCATTTCGTGTGGAGAAACATCGTGTGTCGCTTTGGCGTACCCAGGCGCCTGATATCTGACAACGGGACCCAGTTCGCCAGTCAACAGTTGAGAAATCTGTGCGCTGAAGTGGGAATCAAGCAAGTGTTCGCGTCGGTTGAACACCCCCAGACCAATGGACAAGTAGAGTCAGCAAACAGAGTTCTGCTGAGGGGGTTAAAAAGAAGGTTAGAGAAGGCCAAAGGGGCATGGGCGGAAGAGGTGCCAAGGATTGTATGGGCATACCACACCACACCCCAATCCTCTACTAAGGAGACGCCTTTCACTTTGGTGTACGGGTCGGACGCGATGATTCCAGTAGAAATACACGAAAGCTCACCGCGTTTTCAAAACTTTGTGGTGGAGGAATCTAATGAGGAGAGATGGGTAAACCTGGATCTGCTAGAAGAGGCCAGGGAAGAAGCTAGAATAAAAGCTGAAGCGATGAAGAGAAGAGTGGAGCGGCAATATAGCTCTAAAGTAAAGCCGCGACAGTTTCAGGTGGGTGACCTAGTGATGAGGAAAGCTCACCCATACGAGTTGGAGAATAAGCTGTCTCCCAAGTGGACCGGGCCCTTCAGAGTTACTGAGGCTAAGGGCAACGGTTCGTACAACCTGGAGACTTTAGATGGAGGCCCTATCCCGCACAGTTGGAATGCAGCCAACTTAAAATTTTATTTCAGTTGACTTATGTAAGCAGCATGTAACAATTTAGTTGAAGGGGACGCTCTTTTTCCCTTTCGGGGGTTTTTTAATGAGGTCACCCTAATAAATGGAAAAACCAGTTGAGAAAAAGAAGTGCCTTGGTTTTCAGCCTTTATCTTTCCTTGTTAGAAGTAATGTGATGCGCCGCCTAGGCCATGGTGTCGCCAAGGGAGAAGGCGTCGCCTAGGTCTTGGCGTCGCCCAGAAAGAAGGCGTCGCCCAAGTAAAAGCATGCATCGTTGGCAGAACGAGACGAAAGGAAGTCGCGCGGTATATGAAGCATATGCAAAGTAAAGTGGCGTTGTAAAGAATTATGATATTGAAAAGTTGTTGTTACAAGCAATGTTCAGTACAAAATGCAAAAACACAAACAAGCCACTTCTCAGCGCTCATCAGAGTCATCACTGGAGGAAGGCGAAGCCCCTTTCCCAGCCCGCAGCGCTCGAGTAAGTCGTGTCCTCTTTTCTTGGCTTATTTTCGAACCTACACAAAGGGAACAGATGTATTAGAGACACCGGGAAGAAAGACAGGCACAGTTAGAAAGTAACGAAGGCCGAAGTTGCCTAAGGCAGTGGTTCTCACATATGTACTTCTCAAGAGTCCTAGCGTTGAACTCCAAGCTGATCACCGTAGCAGAGTCAAAGCCTCCCGCCTCAGCAAGAATCCGGCAAGCTATTTGATCACTTGGAGCCAGATTCTTGAGGGGTTTGGCTTTGAGGGCCTTTTCCTCTCTCACCCAGTACAGTGGAAACCCATCCAGAGCGTCGGGAACAAGGTCAGTACGACAGATCTTGAAGAATCGGCCTTTCCACCCGGTGAACGAGCTCTGGAAGGGTGTGAAGAGAACCCTCCCGGGAACATTACTGAGAGTTACCCAGAGGTTGTGTCTCTGTCTCTTCACCTCAAAGAAGTGAAGAAAGAGGTCAACCGAGGGTGCACAACCCAGAAACCCGAAGAGAACGTTGAAGGCTTTGACAAAGGCCCAGCTGTTGGGATATAACTGGGCCGGAGCAACGTTGATCTCCGTCAGCAGTTCCTTCTCAAACCAGGAGAAGGGTAAGCGCACCCCGATGGTTTTGAACACCACCTGGTAAAAGTAAAAGAAAGGGACCCCGTCGTTGGCCCGTTCGTCTCCACACACTGGCTCCCCCAGAGTGCAAGGGAGCACAGCGATGTCGTCATCGGGCCTCCTTGCGAAGGCCCGGTGGTCATAAGAGCATAACTCCCCTTTGTGTTCCCGTACGGCCCTGGTGGAGAGCAAGCATGAACACTCATCAAGAAGTTCACTCGAGGCCCAAGGGTACAAGTCTTTGGGACGGACCCTGGAGGAAGCATCGTGAGAAGACATTCTTTAACGAGATCAGGATGGCCAGAAATGCAAGAGTTGAGAGAAGGAAGGTTGCAAGAAGGAAGGGTACAAGAAGAAAGAACGTAAGTAGGTTATGAAGAGTGAGAAAATGATGAGGATAGTTCCAGAGTTTGAAGAGTTAAATAAAGCGGTTAGAGCGCCAAACGACGTGAATGGATGCACCGCACGATTGATACACGTGGCAGAAGATGAAAGGATGACGCTGGCACCACTGGTTTAAATCAGAAAACGTCGTATCAGCAGAATATCCAGTGGTACGATGCGCCGTCGAAAGTGAGCCAGGGGTATAGCAGGAGTCAGAAAATGGAATGACTAGATACCCCATCAACCATACCAGCAGCGCCACGTGGATCAAGTCGAATGATAGAAGGTCCCATCAGCTATACAAGGAGCGCCACGTGGATGGCACAGGCAAAGCCTTGGGCTCTTCGCTGTTATCAGGCGTTGACCAAGGCAAGAGTTAAGGTCAATGTCGAAGTAAAGGTAACGCCCGAGGTGTTGCCAGGAAGGACGTAAAGGGCGACGACAGCGCGAGATGTCGCGGGCGTCGCCAACCCAAATACCGACTGGCGTCACCTCCTTGATACCCACAGGTAGGAAAGACTGTGGAGGGAGAAGAAATCAAAGAAAGGAAAAGTTAGTCACAGGCGTTACCTCCCCGATACCCACAGGTAGGAAAGAATGTGGAGGGAGATGAGATCGCCAAACGCCAGCGAATTGCTGGCAGGGCGTTCCCCGATACCTATGGGAAGGAAAGACCATAGAGGGAACAGACCCTCTCCAGAGCGCTCAGCGTTTTAGACACTCGGGGACGATACGGTGCTGCTGTTAGCAGGCCTCTCCTTAGGCGTAGGCGCCGGGCGTTAAGGATCAGAGAAAGGGCCTTTCGGTATCAGAGACGTCCCGTGGACGATACGGCGCCACTTAGTGAGCCTCTCCATGGGCGTGAGGGTTGGCGGGCGACCTTACCCGATCATACCAAACCGCCCAACGAAGTGTAAGAAATGGGCAGAACACAGATAAAATAATTGAAGCGTGTGAAGGGAAAAGATGAGAATGAGATCGCATAGGCAGAATCGTATGTGACAAAGAAATAAAGACAACCATGCGAACGTCCCAAATCAGTAACAAGAGTGCGGATAGTTCAAAGAATTACAAGTTTTGACAGATAAAATCAAAAAACGAAGGTAAAGAATAAAAGAGTTGAGCTTGAAGAGGAAGGCACGCGGATGGTGGGGGCAAGGCTTTAGTCTTTGCGCTGAAGACAAGACTTCGGCTTAAGACTGGGGGGCTTGTGTACCGTCCCGTATCCGGGGCGTTGACTAAGTCAAAGTCAACGACTGGAAAGTCAAAGTCAACTCAAGGTGTCGCCCAGGTGTAGAGACGCCAAGAGGAAGCGTCGCCAAGATAGGACAAGGCGTCGCCAAGGCAAGGCGTCGCCTGGGTGGAGGCGTCGCCAAGGCAAGGCGTCGCCTGGGTGGAGGCGTCGCCCAACCAGGGCGTAGCCAGATCAAACAGTGTAAAAGTAAGGCAATCACGGTATGGTTCCCCGATACCCATGGGTAGGAAAGACCATGGAGGGAGCGACGCCGTGGGAAAGCCTCATGACCCGATATCTCGGGAAAGTGATAAAGAGAAAAAAAAGGTGGCTTCAAGGCCATAAGGGTAGGGCAGCCTGACTCGTGAAGTACCCCTGCCACCCCAGAGACGCCTTCGGGACAGATACGACCCAAGAGGAAGGTCACGCCCAGGGTAAGCGGGTGCAGGGTACGAGAGGAAGGCAGATACGCTCTCAAAGTAAGTGGCTAGATACTTGGGGGCATGAGTTCGCACCCAAAAAGTCACCCCTAGCGCAGCAGCCTCCCAAGCAGGAGGACTCACACGTAGAGACGTCCCCAGATGGGGAGAAACGCCCCCAGATGGGGTCATGGCGTCGTGAGGCCCTCCACGTGTACGACAGCCATGCCGGAATAGAAACACCCTCTAGTCAGGTGCCAGGTAATTAAAGATAATACAGTTTCCCTTTCGAGCATTCAGGTACTATTATGGCTCCCGAGCGTTTCAACGTCTTAAATGCGCTACGTTTCGTAATTAAGCGCTTTAATGAGTGCGTTACGTTTGTGAGTAAAAGCGCTTTAAGGCGCTTTAAATGCTGGGGCAGTTTAAATAGCGCTGGGAATGTCGGAAAAAGGGTTGGAACCTTTGGCAAATTTACGAGAAACTCTCTGGTTGTTTGCCCGTGCTTTAAGATTACGTACAAGTGACTGGAGAATATTTTTGCCTGAAGGAGACAACACACACACATATACACAGTTCTTTTACCACCTTCAGAGTGCCACACGCGGTGCTCAGATACGTAGGTGGACAGTTTTTTGGTGTTTCTTGCTGGCTGACTTGAGCGTCGGAGTGCACACGGCCGCTAGGGCGCCTCTTTGTCCTCTTTTTTGCAGGAATCCGCGGGCAACCAGCAGGAAGGAGACCCCAGCTGACGAAGACGTCCCGGTCAACCGGACGGAACACTTGGTCCACCAGAACCCTGTGGACCTTCCTTCCCGCCGTAATCAGCGAGATGACTATGGGGTCGTTGTCATGAGGCACAACGTCCCGAAGATCTTGCTTTGTGAACGTAATGTCCACATCCGGCGAGTGGTCCTCAAACATCTCCACCGTCATCACAGTCCTCGCATACTTCTTCCTCTGTGACGCGGTGCATCCACCACCCGAGAAACCTCCCGCAATGGTGTGGATCTCGCCGTGGGTGGGCATCTCGTGCTGCTGAGCCTCACCACCTGCTGGTTGGGAGCTCGACGCGCCCCCCGTCCTCCTATCCAGCAAGTAGTCGTTGAGGAACCCACTCTTGACCAGATCGTCGAGTTGGTCTCCTAAAGCCAAGCATGAATCCACGGTGTGGGCAAAGCCCTGGTGGAACTCGCATCAGGCGTCTGGCTTTGGTCCCATCACCTTGTCGCCCACCTTCTCGGGCGCCTTCAGCCTAGCTGATATATTGGGGATGGCGATCAGGTCCGCCAATCCCATGACAAACTTGTGCTTTGACGGGCGATTGTACTCCCGACGTGCTGGCTGAGGGCGCCCTGGGACCCTGCCCCTGTTTTTCCTTGGATCATAAGGATGGCGAGTCCTCTGATCCCTCTTGGCCGCCATCGTCTCCAACACCCTCTGTGGCTGGATCCTGGTCTGGGCGCGTGGCCTAGCGGGGGCCACGCTTCCCCTCTTCTCGGCGACCTCACTCTCATCGGCGATGTGGGCCACCGCAAGTCGCCTAACCTCAGCAAATGTGGCGGGGTGAGCCCTGATCAATGCCTCGCAGAAGGGTCCCGGCAGCACGCCCTTCTTGAACGCGTAGACCAGCATCTCTTCGTCCTTGGCTGGAGAGCGAACCATCTGCGCCCCAAAACGATTCAAGTAGTCCCTGAGGGACTCTCCCTGATACTGCCTTATGTCGAACAGATCATAAGACACCCTGGGCGGCGCCTTGTTCACTATGTACTGCTCGACGAAGATCTTCGAAAACTGTTGGAAGTTGGTTATGTGACCTGTAGGCAGGCTCACAAACCATTCCAACGTCGTTCCCTGGAGTGTGCTCACAAACATTTTGCAGTACACGGCGTCTGATCCTCCTGACAGCATCATCTGCGTATGGAACGTGGTGAGATGTGCCTCAGGATCCTCCACGCCGGTAAAAACAGCCTTCACAGGTACCACACTCGCAGGGATAGGCGTGTCTGTAATCGCCTGAGCGAAAGGCATGGGAAAAACGCGAGGCGGCGTTGACGGCGCGACCTCTTCAGCGACTGGACGCCCTCGCTGCTCCTGAAGAGCTTGACGCAGTTCCTCAGTCACCCTGCTTAGCTCATCATTCCTGGCCCGAGAGGCGACCAGGTCTTCGTGCATTCTCGCCTGCTCTATACGCGAGGCTTCCACATTCGCCTGCAGCGAACGCATGATTTCCACCATCTGCGCCATAGTCATGGCGCCTTCAGCAGCAACGGGCGCAACTGGACTTGAACGGTTGCTTCTCATTTTTCTCATGAAATCTTGACGAATCACAAAGAGCGATGAACAACACCTTCTTCAGCGACGATCGATTCAGCGATCAATCGGTCAGAACTTCGCGAAACTTCGAAAAGCCTTAAGAACACAACAAACCTTCACAGAAACTCTCAACTCCACCAAAAACCTACGCTTCTTCCACGAAAGTCCAAACGAGCAACAGAACTTAGATCTCACCGATTAAAACTCGCGTCAGCAGCAAAAACCCTCACCTCACCGAACAAAACTCAAACGAACGGTGGAAAACGCGAAACTACCGGACAAAACTTAGATGAACAGCGGAAAATGGTTGCACCAGCACACAACCAAACAGAAACCGTAAAAACCTCCAAGAACTCACGCTGTGGATAGGAACAGGTTTTACACGGCCCCACGGTGGGGGCCTGATGATCCTGCCTGTTGACCAAGACGCTGGAGCCTTGCCTCGTCAAACCTGGATCGACTTCTGCGCCGTGTTAGCCTCCGTCCTTCACCGCGATCCACCTCAAGAACCTGCAAAAGACAGAACGGCGCCGCTGCGGCCGATCACGCTCCGACGCCCAAGTCAGCGACTGAACCACCAATTACTAAGAGTAAAACTCAAGAACTCTAAGGAACCGTGACAAGTTCTCTCTCAGCGTACTCTCGTTCTCGCAGTTGTAAAGAAGTAAACTGAACGTGCCTACCTCAGAAGTTCGTTGGGAACTCTTATATACCTGCGCACTTTCTCTCTCCAGACAGTTACACTTCTGGACACGTGGCTCGCATCCAGCTGTACACGTGTCACCATCTGGAGCATCCTTGACTTGGGCGCCCCTTCTTGCTCTTCAGGTTTTTTGGCTAAGTTACTTATGCATGATACTACTCAGTGCATAGTTGCCTTGGAGCGTGATCTCTTCTGGATGGCGAATTCGAGTGCCTTCGTACACACCTTCCCTGTGGTCTCGCCGACCGCCTTCATGATCTGCCCTACCTGCTTCACCGTATATGTTCAAGTAAGCTGTCCCCCGACCTCATCCTCTGGCCAGCTGGGAAGTGTCTATCTGCCTTCATCTTCGACGATGTCCTTGTGTCGGCGATCTCTAATCACTTGGTCGCCTTGGTTCACATCTGGCGACTTCATCTTCAACTCGGTGACCGCCGGTTTAGGTATGATGGAGATCGGAGAACGCCAACTTAATAACTGGCGACTACGCGAACCCCCCGACTTCCTTCCCTTCTGCCAGCCAGGTGTCCCATCCAACACGCCTATATAATAGCTCGACGCCACGTCATCACTCCCGACTACCAGGTCGGTACAATTCATATAAATAATCGATTGATTTTCTGGAATCAATTTTAAACAATTTTGTTGATTGGCTTATCTGATTGCTTCTTTTGTGATTCTACATTAATATTCATTCTTGTTTAGGATTTGCGAAAATAATTCCAACAATTGGTATCGGAGCTAGGTTCTTGAAAGTTACTCAAGTTTTGATTCAATTTTTTTTTCATGGCTAACAAACTACCTTTTGGGGAAGGTGCTTGTATAAATAGACCACCTCTGTTCTGTGGTGAAAACTATCAACTCTGGAAGATGAGAATGAAAAACTTTGTTGAATCTATTGATAGAAAAATCTGGGATGCTATCATAAATGATTCGTTTATGGTTATATGTGAAAAAGATAAAGTTTCTTCTAAAAAACCTTGGTCCAAATGGACTCAGAGCGAAAGTAAAAAGGTTCAACTTGATTGCATTGCTAAAAATGTCATAATATCTGCTCTTGATTCTAATGAGTTTCTCAGAGTTTCAAAGTGTGTTTTAGCGAAGGACATGTGGCACATTCTTCAAAGCACTCATGAAGGTTTAAGTGGAACTGTTTGGCAAGATAATGACATATCTTTTTCAGGTTCATCTTCAGAAGTTACAAAACCCAATTTGTGTTTGATAACAAAGGCAAAATCTACATCAAGCAGTGTAAGTACAAACTCTTCCATTAATGATGAAAATTACTATCAACTTCTTGAGGCTTTTAAGGAGACTCGTGAAGAAGCTTATAAGTTGACCCTTTTGAACAATTAGTTGAAAAGTAAAAACAACTAGTTGGAAAATAGAGTCAAAATCTTGGAATAAGAATTAAACAATTCAAAAACTGATTTTCAAAACTTGGAAATGATTTATCAAAATTCTTCTTGCAAGTGTGATTCTACTTCTTGTGTAAACTGTGAATCTCTTCAAAAGAAAGTTTTGTATCTTGTGAAAACTGTGGACTTTCTAAAGGAAAATCCAACTTTGAGGCTGTACTTTCATCTCAAAATTGTGTTTCGGAAAATTTGGACTTGGTTTTAATCCACAGAGGAAAAACACTAGCTTTTCAAAACCCTTTTCAACCATTGCAGAAAAACAACCGATTGAAAAGTTGAAACAACCGGTTGTTTCTTGCTTCTACTATATGAGAAAGGTTCACTCAATCAAGTTCTATAAAATTCGAAAAGTTTCTGCTCTCAGGGGTATTTTAAAATGGGTTCCTAAGAATCCTAAGGTTCCTAATAAACAAGTTAACCTCTATGGACCCAAATTTGTTAGGGGACCAAACCTTGCCACTTGATTTTGTCTTTTGCATGATTCCTTGATGAAGAGCAACCATATGTGGTAGCTGGATAGTGGTTGTTCCAAAAACATGACAAGAGATATATCCAAGTTTTTCAACATCATCCTCAAGCAAGAAGGTCATGTTACCTATGGGGATAAAAAAAAAGCGAAGATTCTTGGGAAATGCACTATAGGAAATGAAAACAAGTTCTTGATTCATGATGTTCTACATGTGGAAGGACT
Organism: Phaseolus vulgaris; assembly: GCF_000499845.2. Classification (NCBI taxonomy): domain Eukaryota; kingdom Viridiplantae; phylum Streptophyta; class Magnoliopsida; order Fabales; family Fabaceae; genus Phaseolus; species Phaseolus vulgaris. Next base: position 901,971 of record NC_023754.2, read on the forward strand.
TAAGCATAATCTTCTCAGCATAAGCCAACTGTGTGATAAACAGTATCAAGTGACTTTCAAACCTAACAATTGTGAAATTCGTTTATCTAATTCATAGGAAGTGTTGTTGGTTGTAAAATAGTTAATAACTTTTACCTTCTTGACATATCAAATCCCACATCTATTGGTTGGCTTTTAACCAAGCATGAAGAATCATGGCTTTGGCATAGAAGAATTGCTCATATTAATATACATCTCTTGAACAAACTGATAGCTAATGATCTTGTTGCAGGGCTACCTAAGCTTAAGTTTAAAAAATATTATATATGTGAAGCTTACCAAAAAGGGAAATGTTCTTGTCGGTTGACTCGATTGCCCTCATGCCTCTAACGACGATCACACGCTCGATTCTCTCTGCCTTGGTTCGTGCTTTCCTTTGATCAAAACACTTTGTACCTGCAAAGACAAAGGGGCGCCCTAGAGGTCGTTTGCACTCCGACGCTCAAGTCAATATTAGGGCTAAGACACAGTAATGTGTGTAATAGTTCTAGTCTCAAGAGCTGCATACCTTGTGGGTTCTCTTACTTCCCTTTATATAGTCTAGGGTTTCGTCTATTTCTGTTACTCGCATTTAGGGTTTCTGGGGAAATGCCCTTGCGTCGCTATTACCCAATCATAGTGCAATCTAGCGCGTAAGGCTCCCTTACTGGAGTGCAACCTCTAACGGAATGGTCACCTGGGTACCAACTTGTGCACCTAATCTCTAGGGCCATCCGTCTTGGGGGTGCCCTAACTGTTCACGTGCCATGCATGCAGCCTGCCCCTGGGAAACATAACCCTAACGGGCCTTAGCGCCTTCAGTGGTTCTTTACTCGTGCTGCGCCTGAATGCGCTATTCACACCTCACGCATGGACTCTTCATGACCTAGGGCCTCTCCCTTAACTCTGGATGGTATTACTGATAACTGATGTGTTTTCTGTGACCGACCTTTCGTGGACCAATTTTGCTGGTTGAATCACCGATGCCTGATATCACATCGACCTTACTCTGTTGCCGAAGACACGTTGGGACATCCTGGTGATCGACATCCAACCACTAGTCAGCTCCTTGGCTCGTGCCGCTTGCGAGACACTGGCTCATGCCGCTTGTGGGACCCAGCTTACGTGGCCCACCATCACTAGCAGTCAACGATGTCCGAGGACTGGTCGGTACACAAGCCCCCCAGTCTCGAGCTGTTAACATGTTCAGCGAAGAGACTAAGTCGTCGCCCTTGGCGACCTACGTGGCACTGTGTGAAGGGACGTGAACAGTGCACCAAAGTGACGCTTCTCCGTACCTATTTTAATCTGCCCACACGTGGCTATATCAATGGCTAGGACATATTGCCGCTTGCGTTCCCTCGTTTACGTTAACTCTTTCAAAAACCCGCGCTTCTTCATTGTTCCATCACTTCACTAAACCTCTCTTCGATCATTCTCTCTTATCTTCGAACGCTCTCGCTTCTCCTTCATCATCAATCACAACCATCAAGCTATTGATCAAGAGTGATCAAGTGCATTGAAGAATTCAAATCCTATGTGTGTTGATGCAAGGTTGGTGTTGCTGCTGTGTTTTGGGAGGGATCTGGGTAGGATAGAATGTGATCCACTCCTTTGTTGAATCTAAAACTAATGTTATTTAAAACATTTTAGAAAATAAAGTGTTTTTCCAACTAAGTGAAAAACAACCTGTTGTTTTGTCGAATCAACCGGTTGTTTTACTCTTAGGAGTTTTTGAAAAGGTTGAAAATTGTTTTAGTTTGGTTGACTTAACTACCAAACCAAACAATCGGTTGTTTCGTGGTTTCAACCGATTTTTTCTTTGAAAATACTAACAAAATTCTGTTTTGGTTGTTGAATGTGCTTTAAATGATTTCCAACTGAATACGCTCCTTCATTAATTGCTTTGACCAATCTTTGGAAAATATAAATGGTTTATTTATGTTTTCAAACAAGCAAGAGAAACAAATTTGAGTTTCTTAGTTGTGAAAAAGTTGATTAAAAGATTTGAACATTCACATCAAGCTTTGGGTTTTCAAAGAGAGTGGAATAGGATTGCAATTGTATTGATTTCAGTTTGTATTGTAAACAAGTGTAATCCCTTCTCAACCTACTATATTTTTGGTGTTGTGTTGCCAAGGAGTGGTGTGTGCTCTTGAGGTGGTCAAGATCAATACTCTTGGTGTGTTTTGCAAAAGGGAGTGTGTTTCTTGAAGGGTTCAAGGTCACTACTTTGGTGGTTTGTGTGTTGTAATCTGGTTTGATTACTTAGTGCATTACCCAGTGGTTTTCTGGGGACTAGATGTAGCTCTTGGCTTAAGAGCGAACTAGTATAAACTGTTGGTGTATCTCTCTCTTACCCTAAACTCATTTAAATTCTGTTTTAAGCTTTTCTGGTATAAACAACCGATTGTTTTCCTGTTGCTTTGCTGTTTTATTGCTTATATTCTTGGCTAACTTGATTCCTATTATGGATTCAGGCAAATAATTTTATTAAATCTCGAAAAGTACTAAAAAACCTCTCTTAAACAATTCACCCCCCTCTCGTTTAAGGCCATATATTCTAACAATTGGCATCAAGAGCTTGGTACTTGAAAAATATTCAAGTTTGATCCTAAAATTTTTTTATGGCTGAAAAACTACCTTTTGGGGAGGGTGCTTTAATTAACAGACCACCTTTGTTTTGTGGTTTGAATTATCAGTTTTGGAAAGTTAGAATGAAAATCTTTGTTGAATCTCTTGATATAGGAATTTGGGATGAAATTGAAAATGACCCTTTTATTCCTAAATTTGAAAAGGATGGATCTTCTATTGAAAAACCATGGTCCCAATGGGCTGATGCAGAAAATAAAAAGGCCAAGTTTGATTGTATTGCCAAGAATATCATAACCTCTTCTTTGAATTCGAATGAATTTTTCAGGATCTCACAATGTGCATCGGCTAAGGAAATGTAGGACACTATAGAAGTCACCCGTGAAGGAACAAATGATGTGAAAAGAGCAAGGAAACATACTCTAATACAAGAGTATGAGATGTTTAAAATGCTCAAGGGAGAATTGATTGTTGAAGTACAAAAGAGATTTACTCACATCATCAACCATCTAATGAGTCTTGGAAAAACCTTTGACAAAGAGGAGCTAATGATGGAGATCAAGAAAAAGAAGAGAAAGAGGTACAAGTTGAAGATGCTCACAGAAATATTAGCTCATCATCCGTTTTACCTCAAAGGATTACAAGGAGCAAATTTAAAGAATTAGGAGGTAAAGTTCAAATGTTTTCTCTTTTTGTAGTTTGGTATAAAATTTAAAATACATAGAGTAGTGTTTAAGTAGGTGCTAAGAGGGAAACCTAACGATACCTCTTGTGTAAAGCATCTTTAGACATTACCTTTAGGAAGAGTCTAGTGTTGAACCAAGTGGTGTTCAATGTTTTGAAGAATCCAAATCCTTGGAAGGATGTTGAAGCCTCTGCTTTGCTTGGTGTTGCTGTGCTGGTTTAAGCTTTGTTCTGGGGTAGTTTAATATTGTAATCCACCCTTAGATTAAATCTCAAGCAATTAGCATCTCAATCTTTATCAAAGTAAAATGTTTTTCAAACTAAGTTGAAACAACCGATTGTTTTGTCGAAACAACCGATTGTTTATACTTAGGTGTTTTGAGAAAGTTTGAAAACTGTTTTTGAATGGTGAAATTTGTTAAGTAACAAAACAACCGATTGATTCGAGGAAACAATCGATTGTTTGTTTTGAAACCATAAAAAAAAAAACAATTTTCTTTGACTGAGCCTTAAATGCTTTAACTGAATACGCTCCAGTCATTAAATGCTTTGACCAATCTATCTTAAATGCAATTAAGAGTTTGTTAAGATTTGATAACAAACTATATCCTTAAATATATTCTGAAAAAATGTTTTTAAGGATTAAGAATCTTGAGACAAAGTTTTTAAACAAAGAGTTTTTCAAAGAGTTATGAGATTGCTTAAGAGTTGAGAGATTGATCAAAGTGCTGGTATAGGATTCTACTTGTATTGATTTCAGATATTCATATGTAACAAGTGTAATCTTTGTAAACTGCTGAACAATTCGTTTGTGTGTTTTACTGAGATTGGCTGTGTGTTCTTGAGGTGTTCAAGATCAGCAATCTTAGTGTTGGCCAAAGAGAGTGTATTTCTTGAGGTGTTCAAGGTCATTCTCTTGGTTGTGGTGTAAGTGATCAAGTGGTGATTGCTTAGTGGTTATCCTCAGGGTTTCTGGGAAGACTGGATGTAGCTCTTGTTTGGAGTGAACCAGTATAAACAACTGTGTACAATTTCTCTATCCCTATCACTTTAAATTCAGTTTTGTCTTTTCGAGACTGGTATAAACAACCGATTGTTTCGCTAAAACAACCGATTGTTTTTCCAGCTTTGTGCTTTTGCTGTTTGTTTTGGAAAAACTGAATCCTCAATCAAGGTTCTTTCAAAGAATTTCCATTCTAAGTTTAAAAGTTTTAAAAAATCCTCCTTAAACAATTCACCCCCCCTCTCGTTTAAGGCCATATATTCTAACAATTGGCATCAAGAGCTTGGTTCTTGAAAGTTATTCAAGTTGATCTAAAAACCTTTTTTCTATGGCTGGAAAACTATCTTTTGAGGAGGGTTCTTCAATCTACAAACCACCTTTATTCTGTGGATTGAATTATAAGTTTTGGGAAGCAAGAATGAAAATCTTTATTGAATCTATTGATCAAAGAATTCGGGACTCAATTGAGAATGGTCCTTAAATTCCAAAATTCAAAAAGGATAATTCTTTTATTACAAAACCTTTGTCCAATTGGAAAAATGATGAATGTAAGATGGCTCAGCTTGATAAGTCTGCTCAAAACATTATAGCTTCTGCACTAGATACTAATGAATTTTTCAGGATATCAAAGTGCAAAACGAAATGTGGGAGACACTTAAGGCTGCTCATGAACCAAAGGAAGCAATGACAAAGAGTCAAACAAGAAGGAAGAAAAGGCAAAATAAGAAAAGTCTCAATCTTTGCTTAATGGCCAGAAGGGAGGATGACTCATGTAGCGTAAGTTCATCAAACTCTTCAAACTCTGAAAATTATGGTCAATTGCTTCAAGCCTTTCAAGAAACGCATGAAGAAGCCAACCGATTGGCTCTCTTGAACAATCAGTTGAAAGAAAAGAATAGCTGGCTTGAAAACAGAGTAAAGGCACTGGAAGAGGATTTAGAAAATTCAAAAATGGATTTTGAAAATCTGGAAATCATTTACAAAAACTCCTCTTGCAAGTGTGATACTCTAGTTTGTGAAAATTGCGAAAATCTTGAAAAGAAGGTCCACTATCTTGTTAAAACAGTGGATAAGCTTTCTAAAGGCCAATCTAACTTTGAGAGTGTGCTAGCATCTCAAAATTGTGTTTTTGGAAAATCTGGATTGGGTTTTAATCCACAAAACAAGCAAGATAGATTTTCAAAATCATTTTCGAAAATGCCAGAAAAACAATCGATTGGACCATCGAAACAACCGATTGTTACATGCTTCTATTGCATGAAAAGAGATCATTCTGTGTGATTCTGTAAAATCAGAAAACATGTTGTTCCTAAAGGGCTTATGAAGTGGATTCCCAAGAAAAATAAAGCTTTTATTGATGAGTATAAACCAAATGGACCCACGTTCATAAGGGGACCAAACCTATGTACTTGAAAATCTTTTTTGTAGGACATCTTGGAGGAAAGAAAGCAACTTTGGTACTTGGACAGTGGATGCTCCAAGCATATGACAGGGGACAAATCAAAGTTCCTGAGAATATCCTTCAAGCAAGAGGGTCATGTCACCTATGGAGACAACAACAAAGGAAGAATTCTTGGAAGAGGATCCATAGGAGATGAGAGCATCTTGGTGATTCATGATGTGCTCTTTGTTGAAGGCCTAAAGCATAATCTTCTGAGTATTAGCCAACTATGTGACAAGGGGTATCAAGTGATGTTCAAGACAAACACATGTGAAATCTGTCTACCCAACACCAAAGAGGTCATGTTGGTAGGTAAGAGAGTTAATAATGTGTATCTTCTAGATATCTCTTCACCATGTTCAATTGGATGTCTTCTATCCAAGCAAGATGAATCTTGGCTTTGGCATAGAAGAATTGCTCATATTCACATGAATCATTTGAACAAGCTAATATCAAAAGATCTTGTAATTGGGCTGCCAAAACTCAAGTTTGAGAGGGATCACATTTGTGAAGCTTGCCAAAAAGGGAAACAAGTGAAAAGTTCTTTTAAAACCAAAAATATTGTCTCTTCATTGAGACCTCTTGAACTCCTTCACATGGATCTCTTTGGACCCTCTAGAACTATGAGTCTTGGTGGAAATTATTATGCTCTTGTTATTGTTGATGATTTCTCTAGGTACACTTGGACCTTGTTCTTGGAATCAAAGAGTGATGCCTTTGCTGCATTCAAAAAGCTAGCAAGAAAGCTTCAAAACACAAAGAACAGCAACATAGGCTCCATAAGGAGTGACCATGGAGGAGAATTTCAAAATGAGAAGTTTGTCAAGTTCTGTGAGAAGTTGGGAATTCTACACAATTTCTCTGCTCCAAGAACACCACAGCAAAATGGAGTTGTAGAGAGGAAGAACAGATCTCTTGAAGAGCTTGCAAGGACAATGCTTAGTGAGTCATCACTTCCTAAGTATTTTTGGGCAGATGCAGTGAGCACCTCTTGTTATGTGATGAATAGGGTGCTGATAAGGCCCATTTTGAAGAAAACTCCATATGAACTTTTCAATGGAAGGAAGCCTAACATCAGTCACCTCAAAGTCTTTGGTTGTAGCTGTTTCGTTCTCAACAATGGAAAGCAAAGCTTGGGAAAGTTTGATGAGAAAGCTGACCTTGGCATTTTCATTGGTTATTCACTCACAAGCCATGCATATAGAGTCTACAACAAAAGGTTGATGACTGTAGAAGAATCAGTTCATGTAGTCTTTGATGAGGTAGATCGCAGAATCAGTGAGAACCCAAAGATCTGTGCTGAGGAAGACGAACAGAACATCAGTTTGGAGAAGCTAGATATCTGTGCAGAAAAACAACCAGTTGATTCGCAGAAACAACCGATTGAAATTCTGCAACAGAGTGAGCTGCCCAAAGAATGGAGGATTCCTAGAGATCTGTCAGTGGATAACATCATAGGACAGATAAAGGAAGGTGTCTCCACACGTAGCTCCATCTCAAACTACTGCAGGCACACAACTTTTGTTTCTCAAATTGAACCAAAGTCAATTGAGGAAGCTCTCAAGGATGAGAAGTGGGTTGAAGCTATGCATGAAGAGCTAAACCAATTTGAAAGAAATGAGGTATGGTTTCTTGTCCCTAAAACTAATGAAATGAATATTATTGGTTCAAAATGGGTTTTCAGGAACAAGCTAGATGAGGATGGAGTGATCACTAGAAACAAAGCAAGGCTAGTTGCCAAAGGCTACAATCAAGAAGAGGGCATAGACTATGGTGAAACCTTTGCTCCTGTGGCTAGATTGGAGGCTGTGAGGCTGCTGCTGGCTTTTGCATGTATGAGTGGTTTTAAACTCTTCCAAATGGATGTAAAGAGTGCCTTCTTGAATGGCTACACCAATGAGGAAGTCTATGTAGATCAACTACCGGGTTTTGAAGATCACAAGTATCCCAACCATGTCTTCAAGTTGAAGAAAGCCTTGTATGGACTGAAACAAGCTCCAAGGCAGTCGTATGAGAGACTTAGCAACTTTTTGCTATCACATGGTTATGAAAGAGGAATGGTAGACAATACTCTCTTCATCAAGAAGTCAAATGCAGAAGTAATTCTTGTGCAAATCTATGTTGATGACATCATCTTTGGTGCTACACAAGATAGGTTGTGTGAAGAATTTGTGGCTGCAATGAAAGGTGAGTTTGAAATGTCTATGATGGGAGAACTATCTTTCTTTCTTGGATTGCAGGTTAAACAAACAAAGGATGGGATCTTCCTAAGTCAATCAAAGTATTGCAAGGAGATTCTCAAAAAGTTTGAAATGGAGAATTGCAAAAGGGCAAGCACTCCAATGCCATCGAGCTGCTACATGGATGCGGATGCTGCTGGAAAGAGTATAGATCAAACAAAATACAGAGGTTTGATTGGATCATTGCTTTATCTAACAGCAAGTAGGCCGGACATCATGTTTGCGGTGTGTCTATGTACAAGATATCAAGCAAATCCTAAAGAGTCACACTTCAAAGCTGCAAAAAGGATTCTGAAATATCTCAAAGGAACATCATCTGTAGGACTATGGTATCCTTCTCATTCTCCAATACATTTAATTGGTTATTCAGATTCTGACTTTGCAGGTTGCAAGCTAGATAGAAAGAGCACAAGTGGCACTTGTCACCTTCTTGGCTCGAGCCTAATCTCATGGCATAGCAAGAAGCAAGCATGTGTTGCTCTCTCTACTGCTAAAGCAGAATATATAGCTGCTGGTAGCTGCTGTGCACAGATCCTATGGCTCAAACAACAACTTGCAAATTTTGGTTTACAAATCAGCAAAATTCCTTTGATGTGTGATAACACAAGTGCAATAAATCTTACCAAAAATCAAATCCAGCACTCAAGGACCAAACATATTGAAATAAGACATCATTTCATCAGAGATCATGTGCAAAATGGGAACTGTGAAGTGAAGTTTGTGGAAACCAAACTGCAGCTAGCTGACATCTTCACAAAGCCTTTGCCAAAAGAGAGGTTTTTCTTCTTAAGAAATGAGTTAGGTATTCTTGATCTTAATAATCTCTCTTAAATCTGTCTTTGGTACATGTTAAAGTCTATTTGTGAAGACAAATAGGGGGAGAATTATTGGTTCTTGTATATCTGTGTCTTATATGCATAAAATGTTTAAATCTCTGAGTATAAAAGTGTTTTCTGCTGCTGCTGATAGAAACAACCGATTGTTTCGTGTAAACAACCGATTGTTTCGTGTAAACAACCGATTGTTTCGTGTAAACAACCGATTGTTTATTTTAAAAGAGTTATAATCTAACTTGCTGCTATAAGAAGCTTTTGATAGTATAAATGTTTTCTCTGCACGAACTGCTTCAGATTTAATCAGTACAACACAAGCACCAAGGATTTGTCTTCATCAAATAGGAGAGATTGTTGAACCAAGTGGTGTTCAATGTTTTGAAGAATCGAAATCCTTTGAAGGATGTTGAAGCCTCTGCTTTGCTTGGTATTGTTGTGCTGGTTTAAGCTTTGTTCTGGGGTAGTTTAATATTGTAATCCACCCTTAGATTAAATCTCAAGCAATTAGCATCTCAATCTTTATCAAAGTAAAATGTTTTTCAAACTAAGTTGAAACAACCGATTGTTTTGTCGAAACAACCGATTGTTTATACTTAGGTGTTTTGAGAAAGTTTGAAAACTGTTTTTGAATGGTGAAATCTGTTAAGTAACAAAACAACCGATTGATTCGAGGAAACAATCGATTGTTTGTTTTGAAACCATAACAGAAAAACTGTTTTCTTTGACCGAGCCTTAAATGCTTTAACTGAATACGCTCCAGTCATTAAATGCTTTGACCAATCTATCTTAAATGCAATTAAGAGTTTGTTAAGATTTGATAACAAACTATATCCTTGAATATATTCTGAAAAACTGTTTTTAAGGATTAAGAATCTTGAGACAAAGTTTTTAAACCAAGAGTTTTTCAAAGAGTTATGAGATTGCTTAAGAGTTGAGAGATTGATCAAGGTGCTGGTATAGGATTCTACTTGTATTGATTTCAGATATTCATCTGTAACAAGTGTAATCTTTGTAAACTGCTGAACAATTTGTTTGTGTTTTGTTCAAATTGACTGTGTGTTCTTGAGGTGTTCAATATCAGCAATCTTAGTGTTGGCCAAGGAGAGTGTGTTTCTTGAGGTGTTCAAAGTCATTCTCTTGGTTGTGGTGTAAGTGATCAAGTGGTGATTGCTTAGTGGTTATCCTCAGGGTTTCTGAGAAGACTGTATGTAGCTCTTGTTTGGAGTGAACCAGTATAAACAACTGTGTACAATTTCTCTATCCCTATCACTTTAAATTCAGTTTTGTCTTTTTGAGACTGGTATAAACAACCGATTGTTTCGCTAAAACAACCGATTGTTTTTCCAGCTTTGTGCTTTTGCTGTTTGTTTTGGAAAAACTGAATCCTTAATCAAGGTTCTTTCATAGAATTTCCATTCTAAGTTTAAAAGTTTTCAAAAATCCTCCTTAAACAATTCACCCCCCTCTCGTTTAAGGCCATATATTCTAACATCTAGAAGGTATCCCTTCATTCTCCACTTTAGGCGCTAGAAGTGGAAGAGTTGCAAGGCAACCTTGTATAACTTCCTTTGTAAGCTTCTTGTAAACTTATGAACGGTCCTTCTCCTATAAAAGGAGGACTTGAGTCCTTGAAATAATAGATTTGATATTTTGAGTAAAGAACCTCTCCCAAATTGGTGAGTGATTGAGAGACTTGTGTCTTCTCCTCTTCTAGTCTCATCTTGAGTGCATTCTTGGAACCTCAAGTGGCAACATCTACACTCATCTTAAAGCCTTACATCCTTCAAGTGGCGTGTTCATCTCCAAGAACTCCAACCACATATGTTCCCTAGTTCTTTTCATCTTCTTCATCCATTTCCATTCTAAAACATGTCTTTGATGTTTCTAGTCATTTTAATCGGTTCATTTGTATCTTAGCTTACTTTTGTTCGGTTCATTTGCTTCCTAGTTTGTTTTAATCGGTTCATTTGCTTCCTAGCTTGTTTTAATCGGTTCATTTGCATCTTAGCTTGTTTTTGTTCGGTTCATTTGCTTTCTAGCTTGTTTTAATCGGTTCATTTGTCATAATATGGGTTTCTATATGAGTTTGGCTTGATTACTTGTGATTTGGTGAGTTCTTGAATGTTAAGACATTGATCCAATTCTTAGAAAGTGCCTAATCATATTCCAACTCAAGTTGAATCCATAACTTGTCCATCTAATATCTCTTTCATGTTATTGGAATCATATCATGTGGTATCATGAGTCTTAGGTTTGTTCTTGTGTGTGTTTGAGTTGTTTTGGCACTTTTAATTCAAGAAATTTACATTCTTGTTGTTACCTTTCTGTTTTAGGTTTATTTTTGGGTATTTCTTGCTGTTTTCTTGTTCTTATTACATTGTGTTTGTGTCATTTTGATTTTTGAATCTCTATTAGTTTTGTCAAAGTCATTCTCCAAAAAATGTTATCAATTCTATGTAGTCCTTTTGTTGATAATTTTGGTTTCTTGATTTTCTTTTGAGTACAGTTTTATGTGTTTGTTTTCTTGATCCTTTGGTACATTTTATTTTTAGTTTTGAGTTCATACTTGTGTAATAGATCTATACAAGTTCTTAAACATCACTTCTATTATGTGTTTTCAAGTTCTTAATTCTGTTTTTTATTCCAGTTAGGTTTCCTCTGTTTTCTTGAAAACGTGCTGACTGTTTCGATTTATTGCAATTTCTTTGCTTACTGGAAATTTCTGAAATTCTGGATTTGAGTTCTTGAAAGTGTTATAAAAAATTAGAAAAAAGAATTACATCAAAATTCAAAATACAAAAAAAATGATAAATGAAATACGTCCAGTGTGTAATTCTGGCGAAAAAAATATGGCAATCTGGCAGTGATTTTGCAAAATTTATCACAATTAATTGGCTTACTGTTTTTGTGTAATTCCAGTGCCATTGTTTAGATAAGATCGTGAATTTTCTGTGGTTTAAATTTCATAATGCAGTTTGCATTATACAGTTCCAGATAAATCCGTAAAGTCACGCACAATTTGCAAAAAAAATCCAGTAGTTCTGTTTTTGTTTTCTTCATCTACTCTAGTGCTTTTCTTTAGGTTTCTTTTGTGTGCCATCCTTTAACTGAGTACCTTATTTTTCTTGCTTGTCTTTTCTTCACTATTCTTTGAGTTTGTCATATATCTTGTATTCCTTTTGCTATAGCCTTTCTTGTTTACACCTTTTCTTGCTTGTCTTTTATTGTTCTTTAAGTTTTGTGGTGTATTGGCTTTGAGAAAGAGTGCTTTTGCTTTGACATTTCATTTGAGAGTTACAAGACCTCAAGAGAAGATTGGTTGAGGGAAGTATTCTTTCTTGGAGTGACTTGAGTGACTTTTAATTTTCCGTACATTTCTATATTTGTTTTTTTTGCTAACCTTGTTTTTTCTTAATATTGTTTGCTATTGTGTTTGCTGTTTTCTTTGTAAAATGGATACATATTGAAGTGCTGAATCTTCCAAGCCACATTCTACTCATAAGGCTTATGTTCTTAATGAGTTAAAAGAAGCAAAACAAGCCCTTGATCTCAAAGATGAAGATATGCAAAGATTGGAAGAAAGATTAGCAAAAGTTGAATTGAAACAGGAAAGATCTTCACATTCCATTCATGGAAAACATCGTTCTTCTCGGCATTCTTCCAAAGATTCTTCCAATGCTCACGACCATGGAGAGGATTATAGAAGAAGGAGGCATCATCATCATTCCCATGGAGAAAGCCACCACCGTGAACAAAGACATCACTAAGAAGCAAAGCTTCAATTTCCTTTTGTAAAAGTACCTAGCTTTAGTGGTGATAGTGATCCTAATTTGTATTTAGAGTGGGAGGCTAAATGTGAACAAATTTTTAAAGCCTATGAGGTTGATGAGGACCAAAAGGTGAAAATAGCCTCTTTAGAATTCATAGATTATGCCATGAAATGGTGGCATAGTATTGTAATGGACATTGGCTATAACAAGAGACCTCCCGTGGTCTCTTGGAACGATTTGAAAGAGTGTATGCGCCTTAGATTCATGCCACCACACTTTAGGAAATACCTAATTTTGAAGCTCCAACGGTTTCAACAAGGCACGCTAAGTGTGGATACTTATTTTAAGGAGTTAGAAACGCTTTTACTTAAAGTAAATATGAAAGAGAGTGAGGAAGCTATGATAGCTAGGTTTGTGAGTGGCCTAAGAAGGGATATTCAATATGTTGTTGAACTTCAAGAGTATTCATCTTTGGAATCTTTGGTTCACCTTGCAATGAAGGTTGAATCCCAACTTGCTAAGAGAAATGCTTTCAAAAACTCTCCCAATGATGGTTACTACAACAACTCTTGGAAAAATAAAAAATCTTTTTCAAAACTTCCTTCTAAGGATTCTTCTTTCAAACCTAAAGAGTCTAAGCCCTCTACTTCTACTCCTAAATCACCAATCAAATCGTCTAGTAAGAAATGCTTTAAATGTTTGGGATATGGTCACATTGCTTCTAATTGTCCTTCTAAACGGAATATGTATGTGCATAATGGCATTGTAGTTAGTGAGCATGATTCCAATTCACCTACGCATTCTTCACATTCTAGGCCATCAAGTGAGCATGAGAGCGAAAGTCCACTTGAAGGAGATTTGTTGGTTGTGAGACGTCTTCTTGGTCAAATTTTACAACCCTTTGATGAAAGTCAAAGAGAAAATATTTTTCATACAAGATGTCTCATTCAAAACAACATTTGTTCTTTAATAGTGGATGGGGGTAGTTGTGCCAATGTGGCTAGTACAAGAGTAGTAGATAAGCTTGGTTTGCCTACTATCTCTCATACAAAGCCCTACAAGTTACAATGGTTAAGTGAAGTGGGCGAAATCATTGTTAATTAACAAGTCCTCATAAATTTCTCTATTGGTAAATACAAAGATGAGGTCTTGTGTGATGTTGTGCCAATGGCAGCTGATCCTGCCGGTTGACTAGGTGCAAGAACGATGCCTCGTCACGATCTTTCCTCACCAGCTTCAACACCACACGCACTTCAAGTCCATGCTACAGATTGTCTTTCTGAGAACCTGACACGCAGTATGGCGCCTCTGCGGCCGGTGGCGCTCCGACGCTCAAGTCAGTAACAGGAACACCCAAAAACTGAGAGAAAACTAAATGTTGTAGAACCGTACTCAAGTGCTCTCAACCAAAAAATCATGAGCCGTAATGAACATACCCTGCAAATTCTGTTAAGTTTACCTTTTATACCTAGGTTTTTTCTCTCTCCAGATAGTTACGCTTTGGACGCGTGGCTCGCATCCAACCCTGCACGTGTCATTATCTAGGCTAGGGTAACTGGTAATACCCAACCCTACACGTGTCATCATCTGGGCTGGGGTAACTTCAGCGTCATTTCTATGTAGCATCCAACCCTACACGTGTCATCATCTGGGCTGGGGTAACTTGAGCGTTATTTCTATGTAGCACCCAGTTGCGCGACCAAGTCTCCTATTCAAGGTGTAACCTAGCATGTAACACGCTCTGGAACACCACCCGACAAGGCGAGTATCGGATGCAACAAAGTACACCGTCTCTGTGATATCGCTTGTCTCAAGTGCCACCTTCCTCTCTGCCACGCCATGCATGTTCTAGCAGAGGAAACCTCGCCATCGACAAATGTCCACTCTAGGAATCCCGTCATCGATGAGCAAGCTATTTCCTCCAACTCACTTAACCTTCACGCTTCATGCTGACGTAACAATCATCTTTACTGAACTTACAGCTTGAACTTACTCGCCTGAACCTCCAACAACTTCAACTAAGTTTACTGGGAAACCCGGCGATGTGCTTCTTGTGGCGATGTTAGACCACTTGATCTTCCATTATCTAACACGGCGATGACACGAAAACCTGGGGACAACCGACTATGTACACTGTAGAACGCCACTTCCACAAACGGCGACTATGCTCGCTTCTGGACCATTCATCTTTCTCTTGTCCACGTGCCCCGCTAAGCACGCCCCACGTAGTCACTTACTATCCACGTCATCACACCCGATGACCTGATCGGAACACAAGACCCCAGTCTTAAGCTGTGACTTGTCCAGCGAAAAGACTAAGGAGTTGAATTTTCGGCGATCTACGTGGCCTTGTGCGCTGGCGCTCATACTATTTACTGACTTGACATTTCACCAACCCCTCCGATCAAATGACACGTGGATTTATCAATGACTATTATTCATTGCCGTTTGCGCTTCTTGCAACGTTCGAAATTCTTAAAACCTTCGCGCCACTTCACTGTTTCATTATCTTCTTCTTCACTCCAAACTCCTGAAATACTTCAGCGAATGCTTCGTCTCCCTCGATCATCATCTTGCTCAACTCACCTCTGATCATCAAAAGGTAACTTTTTATCTTTCCCACTGGCATTTACTGCATTTTAATCGGTTTGCATCATCCATTAACTGTCTGGAGCATACGTTGTGGGCTGTTTTTGTTCTTTGCTTCACTTTTTCTTGCGTTTAGGTTTTCTAGCTTTCTCTCTGCGAGCCCCCCTTGTTGGTTTTGTCTTCTTCTTTTCTGTTGAGTCATTCTGTTTATGAACTCTCATCTCTTCCCTTTTTCATCTTCTTTGCAGCTCTTCTGATGGCTCGCACCAAAATCACTCCAAACCCTCATCCTTCTTCTCAAAACCCTCCGCCGAAAACTCGTAGGGTCAACCCTTCCTCTTCTCGCAATCCACCAAGGGATCCCAGTATCCCTTCGAGCCAGGCCGTGAGACCCGCGTCCTCTCGACCCAACCGACCGCAACCAACCCCACCTTAGACCAGCGCGGCTGTGAGACCCCTTCCTGACTACAAACAGCTGTACCCCTGGGCTACTTCAGCTTTGCTGGGTGAGACCTCTTCCATCAACACCGGCATCGACGTCCTTTGCCTCAAGAAAGGTGATCAAGCTCACCTTTCCTTTAGCAAGGAGCATGATGACAAGGTGACCGTTCATCCTTGTCCCCCTGGACAACCCATCTGCAACGACGACCAGGGGAGCAATGGCAAACTCTTTTGCTTCGTCTATGCCACCATGTTCAAGAAGGTCAAGCTCTGCTTCCTCTTCACTCGTTTCGAGAGGGAGCTCTTGACCGAGCTCGACATAGCCCCCGCCCAGCTTCATCCCAACAGCTGGGCATTCGTCAGGGCGTACCAAATCATTTGCGCGCACCTGGGACACCCAGCCTCCGTGGACGTGTTCCTCTTCTTGTTCGAGGCCAAGAACCCAGGTGATCGTCTATGGGTCAGCCTCAACGGGGTTGCTGGGAGGTCCATCCTCTCCATCTTCCAGCAATCCTACAAAGACTGGAAAGGCAAGTTTGTGTGCGTTTGCTACAATGACCAAGACCCCACCCTCCTCGACGGATTTCCCTTGTATTGGGTGAACAAGGGAAAGAAGGAGTCTAAGGACAACTTCAGGAGGGCTAGAGGTCCAGAAAAGATGGGGGAGCTCGACAAAGATCTATGCAACTTCTGGAAAGGAGTTGCCTCCTCCAACATAACCTTGGCTACCTCCTCCATCATCACCTACGAATTCCACGAAAGTTAACTGGACTTTCATATAGGTTTGTCTTCCCCTCATCTCCGAGTTCCCTTTCCCTGAATTCGCATCACCCTATTTTTTATATTGATGTTGCTTGTGTCATTCTGATTTGCATGTAGTCTTGACTAGTTAGTCCGTGCATTAGCTCACACTGCTTATTTTCTTGTGTATCATCAATTGCTTGAATTGGACTGGTTTGTGATCATTGGTTTCTTTATGCAGATACAATGTTGGGGAAAGAAAATATGGCTAAGCTACGCTCCATTGCCAAACTTCACAATCTGGCGGCGGGCTCCCAAACCATTCCCAACTCTATTGCAGAAGTCGCTGCTGCCCAAGGCAAATCTCCACAGATTGGCCCATCCATTGTCGTCGCTCTTCCTGCCCCTGAGCGAAAGAAGCTGCCACCAAAAGGGCTAAGAGGAAGGCCCCCAAGGTGGTGTCGGACGAGGAGGAAGACGAAAGCACCGAAGATGGGCTAGTCTGTAAGAGAAAAAGGGTGACTGTAGCTAAGCCACTAGCAGCTGAAGGCACCGCCCCCGACTAAGCCGAGAACCCCCCAGCGCCTCCACACCCTTCGAGTCTGCCGGGGATGTTCTCCCTTCAAACGCCTCAGCTGCTGGAGCTACACAGGAACAGCTTGCGGATACACAAGCTTCCCCTCAACCTGCAACAGAGCTACCTGCCTCACCACCACGCCACGAGATTCCCCTCGCCATCCAATCTTGTGAGGGTGGTGGCGAGAATCAACCTTCACCACCTCCTCCAACTCCAGCTCTTCCAGCCCCTCTCCAGGAAGCTCTGAAGTCCTTCACCGCGCACCTAAATGCCATGGTTGTCGAGAACCTTCCTCAAGTCGTCGGTGAAGGTCTGAAGGACTCCCTGAGCAAGTTCGAAATCGACAACCGTATTCATTAGGATGAGGCGAGCACTGCGAGAGCCGAAGTTGATAAACTCAAATGTGACATGCTGATGCAAGGGCTAGAGTTCTCGCGGGTGGAAAATGCTCTCAACGATGAGCTTCGAAGTTTGCGCAAGGATAAAGCTTAATTACGCCAGAAACTGCACGCCAAACATCAAGACGCTGTTGAGTTAGAGAGTAAGCTCGTTCCTATGAGGGCCAGAATAGCTGAGCTGGAGGAAGCCCAAAAAGCTGGTGAGGCCAAGATGGCTAAACTGGAGAAGAGATCAACCGAGAGAGAAACCCTTCTGCGGCAAGTCGAAGCGGATCGGGACAAGAAATCCAAAGAACTGAGCGAAACTACCGCAGAGCTTGCCCAAGTGCGTGAGGAGAACAGCGGGTTCAAGAAGAAGATCGACGAGCTTGAACTTGAGACTGCCCAGGTTCGTGAGGAGAACAGTGGGTTCAAGAAGAAGATCGACGAGCTTGAACTTGAGGCTACCCAGGTTCTTACCTTAGACTTTGGGGCTGCTTTGGAGCAGTTTGCTTGTGAATTCCCTGATCTCGACCTCTCCAAGTTTTCAGTGTACAATGAAGTGGTGGATGGCAAGATCATGCCTTCAACTTAACTGCTCCCATTTTCCACTTCAATTTTATCATTTTGAAAACTCTTGTATTTAACTTTGACTTATCTGTAATAGCTTTCATTCCGTTCAAACTGCTTTGATATACATGTATATATATGACTCTAACTTTATCTGTTGTGCGATCATCTGATTTAATTGGCTAGTTTTTACTCAACCCAATTAACTTAGCACAAATCGATGCTTAATTCTCTGGAAATCAACTCAACCTGAACAAAACTGTTAGTCTATAGCAATAACATTTAACACGAAATCACTTACTGGGCAGTAGGCGTAGGTCAATCTTAGTAACTGAAATATCGCTTGCCTGATCCGCCAAGTGACATGTGTACTTCTATGTCATCACCTAAAACTTCGCTGATCTAGTTTTTGCCGCGTAATCTTCTTACTATCTCAATCTCAAAGCCATAGTCTTTTGGCGATGTCATTTTCCTTTTAACTGGAAAGCGTTCTTCGCAGAGCTACCTTATAACTTTTTATGACTTCATCTTTGCTCGACTGGGAGGAGAGCTGCCTTTCGGATCTCCCTCTACCTTCCCTGAGTTTTTAACCTGATATAACTTGATCATTGTCCCCTCATTTAGGGGTAGAGCCGCCTATCGGATCCTTCCCTACCTCCCTGAGATTTAGAACAATGATCTGGATGGTGAGGTGTCTTCTGCGAACCCTCCCCAGCCATCCTTTAACTTCTTTCACCCTTCACACCGTACCTGAACTCGTTCAAGACGAGGAGGATTTTATCTACCTTCCCAACGCCCGCAAGCGTGGAAGTTTTTACCGGTCTTACTAGGTCAATATTGATGTTTCACTCAAGGGAAAAGGCGTTTTCCATCAACCTTCCTTTCCCATACTTAAGATCATTAACACCCCTGACTTTTCAGTTTCATCTTGCCTGAACTCACTTGAAGGTGAGAAGGACTTTTCCTGATGCCTCAACTTACATCTCCTCCTCCCATGGATGCACTGAGGACTTTCAAACTTGCCTCAATTTGCTTAAGCAAAGAGGTCTTGCAATCTGTTCTTGCCTGTATTCGCTCATGGCGAGGAGGTCTTTTCAATCTCTTATCGCCTGCACCCGCTCAAGGCGAGGAGGACTTTTTAATCCGATTGCCAGATGGCGATGAGGACTTAAAAACTTTATACTTGTGCCTCCGATCGCCAGATGGCGATGAGGACTTAAAAACTTTATGCTTGTGCCTCCGATCGCCAGATGGCGATGAGGACTTAAAAACTTTATGCTTGTGCCTCCGATCGCCAGATGGCGATGAGGACTTAAAAACTTTATGCTTCTGCCTCCGATCGCCAGATGGCGATGAAGACTTAAAACTTTATACTTTGAAACTTTGTACTGAATGCATGCGATCTGAGTTCACCGTTGCCTTAAATTACACAAGGGAGACAAGGTCTCTTTTCCGAAAACTTAAAAACGATAAGCATGCAAACTTAATGAACTTGGAAACTTTGATAAACTTCGAAACCTTCTTTATTGGGTGGCCTCGTTAAAAACCCTCCTTAGGGAAAAAAGAGTGCCCCCTTGAAAAACTGTTTTAACTGAAACTGCTTTAAACCGTTCAAGTTAATCACTACTTACAATGCTTTAACTGTAATAAAACATGAGATGGGTGGCGTTCCAAGTACGAGGAATCGTCCCTCCTTCCAGTGTCTCCAAGCGGTAGGCGCCGTTCCCGAGTGCTTCGGTTATTCTAAATGGTCCTGTCCACTTGGGCGACAATTTTTTCTCCATCTCATACTGGTGGGCCTTCCTCATCACCAGGTCGCCATCTCTGAATTGCCTTGGTCTTATTCTAGAGTTGTACTTGCGTTCAACTATTCTCTTCACTGCTTCAGCCTTCACCCGTGCTTCCTCCCTGACTTCATCCAGCAAATCCAAGTTCATTCTCCTTTCTTCATTCGAGTCTTCCGCCACGAAGTTCTGGAATCTCGGCGAGCTTTCCTGGATTTCAACTGGAATCATCGCATCACACCCATACACCAAACTAAACGGGGCTTCATGGGTTCCCGATTGCTCAGTGGTATGATATGCCCACACTATACGGGGAACTTCTTCAGCCCAAGACCCCTTGGCCTTTTCCAACCTCCTCTTCAAGCCTCTCAACAAAACCCGATTGGCTGACTCCACTTGCCCATTTGTTTGTGGGTGCTCCACAGAAGCAAACACCTGTTGTATTCCAACATCCCCGCACAGCTTCTTCAACAAGTGACTTGCAAATTGAGTCCCATTATCCGATACCAAACGCTTAGGCACACCAAACCAACACAGAATATTCTTCCACACGAAACTCTGAATCTTGTGCGCGGTGATCTGGGCTACTGGTTCTGCTTCAATCCACTTCGTGAAGTATTCGATCGCCACAACCAAGTACTTCGTTTGCCTGATCTCCAATGGAAAGGGTCCCAGAATATCAATTCCCCACGTATGGAACGGCCAGGGGCTGTAAATTGACTTTAGCTCTTCTGGAGGCGCCTTTTGCCAATCGGTGTGCTGCTGGCATTGCTTGCAACACTGGGCATATTTCTTACAATCTTCCCTCATTGTGGGCCAATAATAACCTGCACGGAGAGTTCTTGTTGCCAAAGCTCGCCCCCAATGTGGTTCCCACAAATCCCTTCATGGAGCTCAGCCATAATTCTCATGCACTTCTCTCCGTGCACACACACCAAAAGAGGATGTGTAAACCCAAACCTGTACAACTCGCCATCAACGAGGGTGAATCTGCTACTAGAGTTCTTCTTTATCTTTCTAGCTTCTGTCGGGTCCATTGGGAGCACACCATCCGCCATGTAGCACTGGTATGGCGTTATCCATGTATCTGGCTCATGGATAGCACAAACTTGCATCATCTTTACCTCTCCCACTGGATGTGCTCTAACCCTCGGCGTCCTCAAGGTCTCCTGTGTCAAGGATCTATGACTCCTCGCCATCCCTTCCATCTATTTGCAAATTTCAAGAACCTGGTGATCTGCCACAAATGCTCGAGGTGTCTTCAAAGTTTCTTGTATGACGATCCTCTGCCTGCCCCCCTTACCCGAACTAGCGAGCTTGGCTAGCAAGTTAGCTCGGGCATTCTGCTCCCTTGGCACGTGTACCACTTCAAACAAAGCAAAAGACCGCTTTAACTCTTGCACACACTCCCGGTAAGCCGCCATTTGCGGATCTTTGGCCTGAAACTCGCTAGTTACCTGCCCAATGACCAATAACGAGTCACTCTTGGCCACCAGCACCTTTGCTCCCATTTCCTTTGCCAACAAAATTTCGGTGATCAAAGTCTCATACTCCGCTTGATTATTCTTAGCTTTGAAGGCAAACCTTAGAGATTGTTCTATCAACACACCGTTGGGCCCCTCCAAAATAACTCCAGCTCCGCTGCCCTGCTGGTTAGACGACCCATCCAGTGAGAGCACCCAACGAAAATCATCCCATTCACTCTGCGCTATTTCAGAAGAGAGCTCGACCATAAAGTCAGCGAAGATTTGCCCCTTGATCGATCCTCAGGGCTCATACTTAATATCGAATTCTGACAACTCCACCGCCCATTTTACCATCCTCCCAGCTACATCCGGTTTCTTCAAAACCTTCTGGATGGGTAAATCAGTCATTACTAACACCGTAAAGCTCTGGAAGTAATGACGCAACCTCCTCGCCGAAAAAAAACCGTCAGCGCTGCTTTCTCTAATGCCTGATATCTCACTTCTGGGCCCTGCAACACCTTACTAACAAAATAAATAGGTTTATGGACTTGATCTTGATCCTGGACGAGTACCGCACTTATCGCCTTCTCAGTTATGGCAAAATACAACCTGAGGGGCGTTCCCATTTGAGGTTTACACAGAACCGGCGGGCTCGCCATATACTCTTTGAGCTTCACGAAAGCTTCTTCACACTCCCCCGTCCAGACAAACCTATTATTCCTCTTTAAACATTGGAAGTACGGGTGACCTTTCTCTCCATTGGCAGATACGAATCGAGACAGGGCGGCCATCCGGCCTATGAGCTGTTGCACCTCTTTTACAGTGGCAAGACTCCTCATCGCCAAAATGGCGGCACACTTGTCGGGATTTGCCTCGATTCTCCTCTCAGTCCAGAGAAATCCCAGAAACTTCCCTGCCTCCACGCCGAAAATGCACTTCTCGAGATTCAATTTCAGCTTGTACTTGGCTATTGTAACGACCAACTCTTTCATATTAGTAACGTGCCTGCTCTTTTCCAGAGATGTCACGACCATATCGTCAACATATGCCTGCACATTCCTCCCAAGCATAGGCGCAAGCACCTTATCCATTAGCCTCTGGTACGTGGCTCCCGCATTCTTCAGTCCAAAGGGCATCACCTTGTAGCAATAGCACGACCTTTCTGTCATGAAAGCAGTCTTTTCTTCATCCATCGGATGCATCATAATCTGGTTATATCCTGAGAAGGCGTCCAAGAAACTGAGCAATTTACACCCCGACGCACTGTCCACCAGGGCATCTACACTTGGCAAAGGATAAGAATCCTTTGGGCAGGATTTATTTAAATCTGTAAAATCAACGCACATCCGCCATTTCCCATTGCTCTTCTTGACCAGAACGACATTGGCGAGCCATTTCGGATATTGAATTTCCCTGATATGACCTGCCGCGAGGAGTTTCTGCGTCTCGTCCCTGATCGCCTGTCTCTTTTCTTCGTTAAAATTTCTTCTTCTTTGTCGGATTGGCTTGACTTAAGGATCCATTGCTAAACGATGACACAAGAAATCGGGGTCAATTTTCGGCATGTCCGAAGCAGACCATGCAAACGCGTCCAGATGTCTATTTATTACTTTGACGATCTGGTCTTGTGTCTCGCCATCTAAGGTCTTCCCCAGCTTAAACGTTTTGCCGCTAATATTCTTCTCAAGCGAATCCTCGACCGGCTGAGGCCTCTTCTCACTGGCGATCAGCGCTCTCGTAATTCCTGACTCCCTGGCGACTTCCGGGCAGTCCTTCTCTTCCTCAGCCCGAGCGGCGTTCTCGCACCTCGCCTCAACATCCACCACCACCACGTCCCTTTCAGTGGCCACCTCAAATGTTGTGCCCACAACTCGCCGATTTTCCTGTTTAGGCTCTACACCAGGGGGCGGCGTTGTGGTTACATGGCACACTGATCTTTTGTTTTTGAGGCTGTTTTCATAGCACTTCTTCGCCTCCTTTTGATCAGAGCGGATGGTGATAACCACCCCCTCCATTGAAGGTAACTTGACCTTCATGTGCCTCGTTAAAGGCACAGCTCCTATCCTGTTGAGTGTTGGCCTTCCCAACAGGATATTATATGCCGAAGGAGCGTTGACAACAAGGTACCTGATCTTCTCTGTGCGCGAGGCCACCCCATCTGTGAACGTCGTTCTTAACTCAATGTACCCCCTGACCTCCACTTGATCACCAGCAAAACCGTATAAGCAGCCCCAGATGGCCTCAGTTGGTCAGGGGACAACTGTAACTTTTCGAAAGTCGGCCAAAACATAACATCTGTCAAGCTTCCTTGATCGACCAACACCCGATGAAACATCCTCCCCGCCGTAACGAGAGAGATTACAATGGGATCGTTGTCATGGGGCACAACATCCTTAAGATCTTCTTAGGTGAACGTGATGTCCACATCGAGCGAATGATCCTCAAAAGCCTCTACTGACATCACGGACCTTGCATATTTCTTCCGCTGTGATACAGTACACTCACCACCCGAGAATCCACCAACTATAGTGTGGATCTCGCCGTGAATGGGTACTTCATGCTGCTGTCCCTTACTGCTTGCCGGTTGTGAGCCTGAAGAATGCCCCGTTTGCTTTTCCAACAAATAGTCTTTTAAGAACCCACACTTGACCAACTCGGCGAGTTGGTATCCCAAAGCCAAGCACGAATTGATGGAATGGCCAAAACTCTTGTGGAACTCACACCACGCGTCCGGTTTTGGCCCCAACACCTTATCCGTCGTCGTCTCAGGTACTTTGAGCCTGGCAGCAATATTCGGAATGGCGATCAGGTCAGCCAATCCCATCAGAAACTCGTACCTCGGCGGGCGATTAGACTCTCTAGGCCGCCCTGGCCCCTTCCCCTTGCTCTTCTTTGGATCATAAGGATGATGCATCCTTTGATCCTTCTTCCCCGCCACTGTCTCCATCACCCTTTACGACTGAATCCTCGTCTGAGCGCGTGGCTTAGCTGGAGCCACATTTCCTCTCTTCTCGGAAACTTCGCTCTTAGCGGCAATGTGAGCCACGACACGTCGCCGGATTTCAGCGAACGTGGCGGGGTGGCTCCTGATCAGCGATTCACTAAACGGTCCAGGCAACACGCCCTTTTTGAAGGCATGCACAAACATATCTTCATCCTTACCTGGCAAGCGAACAATCTGAGCTCCGAATCTTTTTAAAAAATCCTTCAGAGACTCCCATTGATACTGCCTCACATCGAACAGATCGTAAGACACCAACGGCGGTGCCTTGTTTACTATGTATTGCTCAACGAACATCTTGGAGAACTGCTGCAACGTAGTAATGTGGCCGGTAGGTAGACTGACGAACCACTCCAACGCTGTTCCACTGAGAGTGCTCGTGAACACCTTGTAGTAGACCGCGTCTGAACTTCTGAGAGCATCATCTGCGTGTGAAATGTCGTGAGATGAGCCTCAGGATCTTCAACCCTGGTGAAAGATGCTTTCACCGCTACCGCATTTGCAGGGACCACCGTGTCCATGATCTCCTGAGAAAACGGCATGGGAAAATTACGCGGTAGGGACGGGGGTGCAGATCTGTCCCCAGTCGCACGCTCCTCCCGTCCCTGAAGGGCTTTACGTAGCTCTTCGTTGACTCTGTTAAGCTCTTCATTTCTAGCCTGTGAGGCCACTAGTGCCTCGTGCATTCTCTCTTGTTCAGAACGTGATGCAGCCACATTCTCCTGCAACGTCCTCATCATTTCCATCACCTGCGCCATAGATACAGCGTCCTATTCGGTTGACGGTGCGACTGAACTGGATCGCGTTGCCCTCATCCTTTCTCAGCGAACTCAACAACTCAAAGAAACTCCAAACAAACGGTGAAAATCCAGAAAACCGACTACGACAGCAAGCAGTCGAACAGAAATCACCAAAACTTCAACAAACTCGAACTGTGGTTGGGAATCACCTTTTACACGGCCCCACGGTGGGCACCGGATGATCCTGCCAGTTGACTAGGTGCAAGAACGATGCCTCGTCACGATCTTTCCTCACCAGCTTCAACACCACACGCACTTCAAGTCCATGCTACAGATTGTCTTTCTGAGAACCTGAAACACAGTATGGCGCCTCTGCGCCCGGTGGCGCTCCGACGCTCAAGTCAGTAACTGGAACACCCAAAAACTGAGATAAAACTAAATGCTGTAGAACCGTACTCAAGTGCTCTCAACCAAAAAATCATGAGCCGTAAGGAACGTACCCTGCAAATTCTGTTAAGTTTACCTTTTATACCTAGGTTTTTTCTCTCTCCAGGTAGTTACGCTTTGGACGCGTGGCTCGCATCCAACCCTGCGCGTGTCATCATCTGGGCTGGGGTAACTTGAGCGTTATTTCTATGCAGCACCCAGTTGCGTGGCCAAGTCTCCTATTCAAGGTGTAACCTAGCACGTAACACGCTTTGGAACACCACCCGACAAGGCGAGTATCGGATGCAACAAAGTACACCGTCTCTGTGATATCGCTTGTCGCAAGTGCAACCTTTCTCTCTGCCACGCCATGCATGTTCTAGCAGAGGAAACCTCGTCATCGACGAATGTCCACGCTTGGAATCCCGTCATCGATGAGCAAGCTGTTCCTCCAACTCACTTAACCTTCACGCTTCATGCTGACGTAACAATCATCTTTACTGAACTTACACGCTTGAACTTACTCGCCTGAACCTCCAACAACTTCAACTAAGTTTACTGGGAACCCCGGCGATGTGCTTCTTGTGGCGATGTCAAACCACCTGATCTTCCATTATCTAACACGGCGATGACACGAAAACCTGGCAACAACCGACTTTGTACACTGTAGAACGCCACTTCCACAAACGGCGACTATGCTCGCTTCTGGACCATTCATCTTTCTCTTGTCCACGTGCCCCGCTAAGCACGCCCCACGTAGTCACTTACTATCCACGTCATCACACCCGATGACCTGATCGGTACAGAAGCTACACATGTTCTTTTGGGAAGGCCATGGCAATTTGATAGAAAAGTTTTTCATGATGGCTTTACCAATAAACTTTCTTTTGACTTCCATGGACACAAGGTCATATTAAAATCTCTCTCTCCAAGAGAAGTCCATGAGGACCAAATTCTTATGAAGAAAAAGAGGGAGAGTGAAAATACAAAGAGTTCTAAGAAGGCCTTTCTTATATCTAGCCATGCGGTCAACAAGGTAATAGTTTCTCACACTCCTATTTTTTTAGTTATTCCTAGACCTCTTGAGTTAGAAAAACTTGAGGATAGTCCACACTGTTTGGATAATTTGGTAGAGGAATTTCATGATGTGTTTCAAGATCCTCCTAAAGGACTTCCACCTTTAAGAGGGATTGAACACCAAATTGATTTAATTCCGGGATCTTCTTTACCAAATCGTCCGGCATATAGGACCAACCCAAGTGAAACTAGAGAAATTTGCCAACAAGTAGAAGATTTAATTGCTAAAGGGTGGGTTCAAGATAGTATGAGCCCTTGTGCCATGCCTATCATACTTGTCCCTAAAAAGGATGGGTCATGGAGGATGTGTTCCGATTGTAGGGCCATAAATAAAATTACAATCAAATATAGGCATCTCATCTCTAGGCTTGATGATTTGTTGGATGAATTACATGGTTCAAAATTTTTTACCAAAATTGATCTTAAAAGTGTGTATAATCAAATTCGTATTAAACCGAGAGATGAATGGAAAACCGCTTTTAAGACCAACTTTGGCTTGTATGAGTGGCTAGTTATGCCTTTTGGTTTAACTAATGCACCAAGTACATTCATGCGTCTCATGCATCATGTTTTAAGATCATTCATTGGCAAGTTTGTGGTTGTTTATTTTGATGATATCCTCATTTATAGCTTGTCTTTGGTTGACCATAAGATGCATGTTAGACAAGTATTAGAAACCCTTAGGAAAGACCATTTGTATGCTAACCTTGATAAATGTATGTTTGCACTTGAGCATATAGAATTCCTAGGGTTTGTTGTGAGTGTTAAAGGGGTGCATGTAGATCAATCAAAGGTTGTAGCAATTCAAAATTGGCCAACACCCACCAATGTGAGTGATGTACGAAGTTTTCATGGCCTTGCTTCTTTTTATAGAAGGTTTGTGAAAGACTTTGGTATAATTGTTGCACCTCTAAATGATATAGTAAAAAAGGATGTGGTTTTTAAATGGGGAGAAGAGCAACAAAAGGCTTTTGATATTTTGAAAGAAAAATTGACTGATGCTCCCATTTTAGCCCTTTACTAAAACATTTGAAATAGAATGTGATGCTTCAAATATAGGCATTGGGGTTGTTCTCCTTCAAGAGGGTCACCCCATAGCTTATTTTAGTGAGAAATTGAAAGGTAGTCATCTCAATTATTCCACTTATGATAAAGAATTATATGCACTTGTTAGAACTTTGTATACTTGGCAACATTATCTTTTTCCTAAAGAATTTGTGATTCATAGTGATCATGAATCACTATAAGAGGCATGCTAAGTGGGTGGAATTCCTTGAGCAATTTCCTTATGTGATCAACCATAAGCAACGCAAAATTAATATTATGGCCGATGCACTTTCTAGACGCTATACCTTGCTCAATCTTTTAGGTTCTCAATATCTTGGGTTTGATCACATCAAGGAATTTTATCATGATGACCTTGATTTTTCTCTTATCTATCAAGAATGTGCTAAGGGTGGACAAAAAGATTTTTTTTATACAAGATGGCTTTCTTTTTAAAGGAAAAAGAATTTG
Source organism: Phaseolus vulgaris (assembly GCF_000499845.2). Taxonomy (NCBI): domain Eukaryota; kingdom Viridiplantae; phylum Streptophyta; class Magnoliopsida; order Fabales; family Fabaceae; genus Phaseolus; species Phaseolus vulgaris. Next base: position 929,856 of record NC_023754.2, read on the forward strand.
TGTGCCCCAAAGCTCTATTAGACAATCTCTTGTTAGAGAAGCACATGAGGGTGGATTAATGGGACATTTTGGGGTAGCCAAAACTTTAGATGTTTTACATGAACGTTTCTTTTGGCCTCATATGCAAAAATATGTTCATAACATGTGTGATAAATGTATTGCATGTCATAAGGCTAAATCTAGAGTGCAACCCCATGGTTTATATACCCCTCTTCCTATCCCTTCAATTCCTTGGGTTGATATTTCTGTGGATTTCATCTTAGGACTACCCAAGATGATGGATTTGGGTCCTCCTCTTTTCGGTTTTGAAGGTGATTTGCGGAAGCTTCATGAATTGGAGATGGAACAAGGTCCTCCTAGGAGTGGTGCTGACCTTGAAGGTGCATGATAGGTAGGATTTGAGAGTGGTGAGGCCAACTCTACTTGGAAGGTGACGGTTTAGGAAGATCAAAAGCCTAACCTAGAGGTTATGGGCAAAGAGTGATATTGGCACAATTTTGGCAGCAATTTTACTCATGTATTAATCTTGAATTTACATGACCCAAGCTCCTCTATATATAGCAAGAGTGGGCTGAATATGAAAAGAGAATTGGAGGGTGTTCCGTCCGGTTGACCGGGACGTCTTCGTGCGCGACCTCAACCGTCAGCTAGGGACTCCTTCCCACTGGTTGCCTGTGAATTCCTGCAAAAAAGAGGACAAAGAGGCGCCCTAGCGGCCGTGTGCACTCCGACGCTCAAGTCAGCCAGCAAGAAACACCAAAACTGTCCACCTACGTCTCCGAGCACCGCGTATGGCACTTTGAAGGTGGTAAAAGAACTGTGTATATGTGTGTGTGTTGTCCCTTTCGGGCAAAAATATTTCCCAGTCACTTGTACGCAACCTTGAAGCACGAGCAAGCAACTAGAGAATTCTCTGGTAAATTTGCCAAAAGTTCCAACCCTTTTTCCAACATTCTCTGCGCTATTTAAACTACCCAAGCATTTAAAGCGCCTTAAAGCGCTTTTAATCAAAAACGTAACGCACTCATTAAAGCGCTTAATTAGAAAACGTAGCGCATTTAAGACGTTGAAACGCTCGGGAGCCATTATAGTACCTGAATGCTCGAAAGGGAAACTGTATTGAATAACTTTTAATTACCTGGCACCTGACTAAAGGGTGTTTCTATTCTGGCATGGCTGTCGTACACGTGGAGGGCCTCACGACGCCATGACCCCATCTGGGGGCGCTTCTGCCCACCTGGGGACGTTTCTACGTGTGAGTCCTCCTGCTGGGAGTGCTACTGCGCTAGGGGTGACTTTTTGGGTGCCAACTCATGCCCCCAAGTATCTAGTCACTTACTTTGAGAGCGTATCTGCCTTCCTTTTGTACTCTGCACCCGGTTGCCCTGGGCGTGACTTTCCTCTTGAGTCGTATCTGCCCCACAGGCGTCTCTGGGGCGGCAGGAGCACTTCACGAGTCAGGCTGCCCTTCACTGGTACTATTACTATGGCCTTGAAGCCACCTTTTCCTTCTCTTTATCTCTGCCCCGTGCTATTGGAACCTGAGGCCTTCCCACGGCGTCGCTCCCTCCATGGTCTTTCCTACCCATGGGTATCGGGGAACCACACTGTGATTGCCTTGTTTTTACACTGTTTGAGCTGGCGACGCCCTAGTTGGGCGACGCCTTCACCTGGGCGACGCCTTCGCCTAGGCGACGCCTTGCCTTGGCGACGCTTCCTCTTGGCGATGCTGGCACTTGGCGTCTCTCCACCTAGGCGACACCTTGCGTTGACTTTGACTCTTCAGCCGTTGACTTTGACCTTGACTTAGTCAACGCCCCGGATACGGGACGGTACAGAGGGAAATTCAAATGTTGGCACATGGGAAGGTGGCTCCTAAATTCAACACATGGGAGTTCTTCCATGTGCTAGGAGTTCTAGAACCTTAAGCTCCACTTAGGCTAAATGTGGGTTAGACCTAAGTTTAATTAGGAGTAGGAAACTCTAATTAAACTTAGGTTAGCATTTTAGGTACGACTTTGCATGTTTCAACAAAAATACAAAAGAATTAAACTATGCTACTTTTAACAAAAATGTAAAAATTGTTCTACACTAGAGTTTATGACATGTAGAATGCGTCCTCTTGACCCCTCTTTGACCATAACTCTAGTGGTTGCCTCAATTTGACATTTTGGTGGCCTTTCAATGGATTGGTGTTGCGGCCTCTTCCATCACAAGACATCAAAGGGTAAGGATTCCATCTTTGTGGTGGTGGATCGTTTTTAAAAAATGGCACATTTTATTCCTTGCCACAAAGTGGATGATGCATGTCATATTGCAAATCTCTTCTTCAAGGAAGTTGTTCGTTTACATGAACTTCCTAGAAGTATAGTATCCGATAGGGATTCCAAGTTATTGAGTCACTTTTGGAAGACCTTGTGGGGGAAACTTGGTACTAAACTTTTATTTTCTACTACTTGCCACCCCCAAACCAATGGTCAAACTGAAGTGGTAAATCGAACCTTGGGACAAATGTTGCGATGCTTTATTTCCGGGAATCCAAGGGTTTGGGAGGATTTACTACCACATGTTGAGTTTGCTTATAATAGAGTAGTAAATTCTACCACATCCCATTCTCCTTTTGAGGTTGTGTATGGGTTTAACCCCCTCACACCTCTTGATCTTCTTCCTATTCCTATACTTGATGATGTATTATGCAAGGATGGTTTTGAAAAGGCTTCTTTTATAAAATATTTTCATAATGACATCAAGATACGAATTGAGAAGAAAGTTGGCAAATATGTTAAACATGCCAACAAAAGGAGAAAAACATTATTCTTTGATGTTGGTGATTGGGTTTGGCTTCACTTGAGAAAGGATCGTTTTCCTAATCAATGGAAGTCCAAACTTATGCCTCGTGGAGATGGACCTTTTCAAGTCCTAAAGTGGATTAATGATAATGCTTATGAGTTAGATATGCCTGATACGTTTCTTGGAAGTCATACCTTTAATATCTATGATCTAACTCCTTTTTCAATAGGTCTTCAGAATTCGTGGTCGAATTCTCTCCAACTCGGGGAGTATGATGGAGATCAAGAAGAAGAAGAGAAAAAGGTAGAAGTTGAAGATGCTCAGAGAAATATTAGCTCATCATCCTTTTTACCTCAAAGGATTACAAGGAGTAAATTTAAAGAATTAGGAGGTAGTGTTCAAATGTTTTCTCTTTTTGTAGTTTCTTTTGTATAAAATTTAAAATACATAGAGTAGTGTTTAGGTAGGTGCTAATAGGGAAACCTAAAGATACCTCTTCTATAAAGCATTTTTAGAAATTAGCTTTAGGAAGAGTCTAGAAGGTATCCCTTCATTCTCCACTTTAGGCGCTAGAAGTGGAAGAGTTGCAAGGCAACCTTGGATAGCTTCCTTTGTAAGCTTCTTTGTAAACTCATGACCGGTCTTTCTCCTATAAAAGGAGGACTTGAGTCCTTGAAATAATAGATTTGATATTTTGAGTAAAGAACCTCTCCCAAATTGGTGAGTGATTGAGAGACTTGTGTCTTCTCCTCTTCTAGTCTCATCTTGAGTGCATTCTTGGAACCTCAAGTGGCGGCATCTACACTCATCTTGAAGCCTTACATCCTTCAAGTGGCGTGTTCATCTCCAAGAACTCCAACCACATATGTTCCCTAGTTCTTTTCATCTTCTTAATCCATTTCCATTCTAAAACAAACTCTAAAACATGTCTTTGATGTTTCTAGTCATTTTAATCAGTTCATTTGTATCTTAGCTTACTTTTGTTCGGTTCATTTGCTTCCTAGTTTGTTTTAATCGGCTCATTTGCTTCCTAGCTTGTTTTAATCGGTTCATTTGCATCTTAGCTTGTTTTTGTTCGGTTCATTTGCTTTCTAGCTTGTTTTAATCGGTTCATTTGTCATAATATGAGTTTCCATATGAGTTTGGCTTGGTTACTTGTGATTTGGTGAGTTCTTGAATGTTAAGAACATTGATCCAATTCTTAGAAAGTGCCTAATCATATTCCAACTCAAGTTGAATCCATAACATGTCCATATAATATCTCTTTCATGTTATTCGAATCATATCAGCTAAACATCAAGATTCTCAAGTGTCTTGATAGATCTTGGCAACCTAAAGTCATGACAATTTCTGAATCAAAGGACTTGACATCTTTGACTACAACCTCCTTGTTTGGAAAGCTTAGAAAACATGAGTTGGAGATGAATAGACTCAATGTTCAAGAAAGTGAAGACAAGCATGTGAGGAACATTGTCTTGAAAGCTTCCAAGCACAAGAATAAACAAGACTCAAATGATGAAAGTGAGGAAGAAAATCTTAGCTTGCTGTCCAAAAAGTTCAGCAAATTCTTGAAGAGAAATCGCAACAAAGAATCCAACAAAGAAAGGTATGGAAACAAGAAAACTAGTGATTTCAATTCTAACAATTATACTTGCTTTGGTCGTGGAGAACAAGGGCATATAAAAGCTGATTGCCCAAATAAAGAAGGCAAGGAAAAGAAGTCAAGCAAAAAGGAAAAGAAAGGGAAATCAAAACGAGCATATATTGCTTGGGATGAAAATGAAGTCTCTTCATCAAGCTCCTCATCAAGTGAAGATGAAAAAGCCAATCCATGTTTAATGGTAGAAGGAGATGATGATTCAAGCACCTCAAGCAGTGTAAGTTCTTGTGTTTCCTTAAGTGCTGATTATAGTCAATTACTTCAAGCTTTTAAAGAAACTCATGAAGAAGCTAATCGATTGCCTCTCTCAAACAACCGATTGAAAGGGTTGAATAACTGGCTTGAAAACAGAGTCAAGACTCTTGAAGAAGAACTGGAAAAGTCAAAAATTGATTTTGAAAAACTTGAAATGCATTGCAAAAATTCTTTTCACTTGAGTGACTCCAAGATTTGTAAAAATTGTAAAACTCTTGAGAGTAAGGTACACTATCTTGTTAGAACTGTGGATAAACTTTCAAAGGGTAAATCCAACTTTGAAACTGTATTGGCATCCCAAAAATGTGTTTTTGGAAAATCTGGTTTGGGGTTTTATCCTCTGTACCGTCCCATCCTCGGGCGTTGACCAAAGTCAAAGTCAAGGCCAAAGTCAGGCATATGGTGGGACCCATCAAGGGGGCCCAAGGAAGAAAGTCAACGGGTTGACCGCTTGAGGCGTCGCCAGAATGAGGCGTCGCCCGGGTGAGGAGTCACCAGGTTGAGGCGTCGCCCGGGTGAGGCGTCGCCAGGTTGAGGCGTCGACGGTGTCACTCCCCGATACCCACGGGTAAGAAAGACCGTAGGGGGGGCGACACCACAAGGGGCCAAGGTACGGACGAGGAGGCCTCGGGCCCCGGTACCTCAGAACAGTAAGAGAAAGGTGGCTCCAAGGCCATAGTTCTAGTACCAGTAGGGGGTAACCTGACTTGTGAAGTACCCACGCCACCTCTGAGGGACCTCTGGGATAGATATGACCCATGAGAGGGCCATGCCCAGGGGCGAACCATGTGCGCGGTACGAGAGGAAGGTAGATACTCCCAGGACGAGTGACTAGAGGCTGGGGCGCATGAGTTAGCACCCAGAAAGTCACCCCCTGGGCCAAATGCACTTCGAGGAAGGAGGACTTACACGATGGAATGTCCCTAAGATTGGGTTACGGCGCTGAAATGCCCTCCACGTAGAATAGCGATCAAGTCAAAAGAACACATGGCAGTAAGTACTGAAACATCAAGGTGTATAAGTTTCCCTGAAAGTTTGCTAAGGTATATTTTTATTCAGTTTACATTTTGAACGCTTTAAAGCACTTTAAACGCTTTAAATGCTTTGAACGTTTTAAACGCGTTGAACTTTTTAAACGCTTTAAATGCGCCTTAAGACGCTTTAAATGCTTTAGACGTTTAAAAGAGGCTTTAGACGTTTGAGACAGGGATCCAGACTGAGTTTTACACACACACACTCTAGTTGCTTGCTCGCAGTGCGCACAAGCGATTAGGGAGAAAAGTTAGTTATTCAGTTATTTCAGCACCTTCAGAGCATCCATTCACGGTGTTCCGATACGGAGGTGTGTCTTCTGGTGTTTCTTGCTTGCTGACTTGAGCGTCGGAGTGCAAACGGCCGCGAGGGCGCCCTTTGTTCTCTCTTGTACCGTCCTGTCCCCGAGCATCGACCAAAGGTCAGGGTCAACGCTTGGTGGGATCCCTCAAGGGACCCGAGGAAGAGAAGTCAACAGGTTGGTCGCTCGAGTCGTTGCCTCGTTGAGGCATCACCCATGAAAGGCGTCGCCCAAGAGGGGCCTTGCCTAAAGAGAAACATCGCCGAGCAATGACATCGCCCGATAGGCCTTGAGCCTCGACCATACAGAACAACAGTAAGGAGAAGAGAAAGGTGGCTTCAAGGCCATAAGTCTAGCACCAGAAGGGGATATCCTGACTCGTGAAGTACCCCTGCCACCATTGGGAGACCCCGGAACAGATACGGCCCATGAGAGGGCCATAACCAGGGGAGAACCACGTGCATGGTACGAGGGAAGGGTGGACCCACCCCCAGGGCAAGCAGCTAATGATTGGGGTGCATGAGTTGTCGCCTAGAAAGTCAACCCACGTGCCAAAAGCACTTCGCAGGAAAGAGGGCTCGCACGAGGGAATAACCCTAAGTTGGGTTGCAGCGTTGTGGGACCCTCTGCACAGAATAAACGGTCAAGTCAGAAGGGCACGTGGCAAGGCACACGTGCTCATTAAAGGTTTCAACGAAAGTTTTCCAAGGTACGCGTTAATTCAGTTAAGATTCGAATGTTCCAAGGAATGTTTTTATACGCTTTCAATGCGCTTTGATGCGCTGGAAAGATGAGAACGGTATAAAAAGGCACCTTGGGAGCATTTGAGGAGGGGGAGATTTTTAACCTAATACACACAGATACACAGAGCAAACCCTAGTTGTCTTCGTGGCGCACTGAAACTGAGCACAAGGCAATTAGGGCGACACAATTCTAGCCACACAGTTTCAGTCATTCAGTACAGCTTTTTCGACCACCTCTCAAGGGTGTGTCCCCTTTGATGTTTCTCGCTAGCTGACTTGATCGTCGGAGTGCAAACGGCCGCGAGGGCGCCACTTTGTTCACTTCTTTCAAGTACTCGCAGACGGAGCAAGACGAAGGTGCCCTAGCTCGCAGGGACAAGCCACGCGAAAAGACGATCCCGGTCAACCGGCAGGAACATTTGGCGCCCACCGTGGGGCCGATCTAAAACGTTAGTCCCACCACGCAGGTTTCTCAGTTCCAGTTCTCAAAACCGAGATAAATTGAGAGAGTTTCCAGAAAGCCATGGCCATGAGACCAGCACGCGCTAGGAGTGAAGAGATGACCATGCAACAACTCATGGGCATGATGCAAGGGCTGCAGGACGCAATCGCCGCCTCGAAAGTGGAGCAAGAGCGCATGCAGGCGGATCTTGCAGCTTCCCAAGCGAGAAATGATGAGCTCCACCGAGCCAATGAGGAGTTACGTCGCGGATGGCGCGATGTAGACGAGCCTGAGACCGCCTCCCCACCTAGGGAATTCACAACACCGTTCTCACGGGCAATCTTAGAGATAGTAATCCCCAACACATTCACAGGGCCCAAAGTAACCTTCAAAGGGATGGAGGATCCCGAGGCGCACCTCACGGTATTCCACACACAAATGATGTTGGTCGGCGGCTCTAATGCCGTAAAATGCAAGCTCTTTATGAGCACTTTGACTGGGATGGCCCTGGATTGGTTCATCAGCCTCCCAGAGGGTCACATCACGTCCTTCGCACAGCTCTCACGACTATTTCGAGAGCAGTATTTGGCCAACAGGGCCCCAGCCCCAGTCTCGTACGACCTTTTCGACGTGAAACAATTCCAAGGGGAGACCCTGAAGGAATACATAAGTCGCTTCGGAGCACAGGTCGTAAAGGTAGGTACCACAGAAGAGCCCATGTTCGTGTACGCATTCAGGAAAGGGATGTGCCCTGGATCTTTTAGCAAGTCGCTCAACCGTAGTTGCCCCAGAACTTTTGCTGAAGTGAGGCGTCGAGCGGTAGAGCACATTGCCTCGGAGGGCGAGGCGTACGAGAAGTGCACGATCGCTGCACCCGTGCGACCAAGGGCGCAGATACGCACACAGCCTTCTAGGGTCCATGAAGCTGCCACAGAGAGAAGGAACTCGGACAGGAAGCGCACTTATGAGACAAGAAGAGCCCCGCCCAGGGGTCGAGCCGAAGAAAGGAGAGAGGGGAGTAGGCCACTGAGGCACAACTTTGTGGTGGAACTCAAAGACCTCATCGTTGTGCCCAACATAGCTGACAGGTTGAGGCCACCAGTGAAGTCTGACAAAATTTTGGGGCCTCACAAGTAATCATGGTGCGAATTTCACGAGGCGTTTGGGCACCATATCAACAACTGCTTGGCACTGGGCTATCAATTGGACGAGCTTGTGAAGAATGGTTTCTTGAAAGATTATCTCGCGGGGTCCACCACGACCACAGTCTCAGCGACGCCAGAGGAAGGTCAAGCACATGAAGTCCCAACTCACGGAGAAGTGCACACCATCTCTGGCGGTTTTTCTGGAGGAGGCCCACTGCCTCTCAACGGAAGAAATATGTGAGGTCAATGAGTACAGTTGCAGAAGAATTTCCAGACGACCCATGGGAGTCAGATCTCGTTTTCACAAGGGCCGACCTGCGGGATGTGGTCCCACACAACAATGACCTAGTGGTCATTTCAGTAGTCACGACAGGAAGGAGGGTGCATAGGGTGCTCGTCGACCAGGAGAGTTCCGCAGATGTAATGTTTTGGTCCACTTTCAACAAACTACAGTTGTCCCCCGACCTTTTGAGAACCTATACTGGATGTTTGTACGGGTTTGCAGATAATCCGGTAGAGGTACGAGGCTACTTGGAGCTGAGGACAACTTTCACTGATGGAGCAGCATCACGCACCGAGAACATCCGGTACTTAGTGGTGAACGCCAACTCAGCCTACAACATTTTGCTAGGCAGACCAGCTTTGAACAGATTGAGGGCGGTGTCCTCCACGAGCCACATGAAGATGAAGTTACCAGATCTTAGTGGTAAGGTGATCATGGTCAAGTCGGATCAGGAAGAAGCCCGTAAGTGCTATGAAAATAGTCTGAAGACAAAGAGGGGCGTGGTCATGGTGATTGAACGACCATTCATTCCAAATTCGCAAAGGGAGTTAGAACCGTTTGAAGAGGCGATGCCCGCGAATCCCACGCCGGTCGAAGCTACCTCAGGGGCGACGCCTATAGGAGAAGCGCCTACAGGAGGAAGAAACGGCGATGCCTCGACAAGGGAAGGAGTACACGAGAGGCCTCGCCCACAGAAGGAGAGCCAGAGGAGGCGATGCCCGATGCACCCGTTGGGGGGACGCCTATGGAAGAGGACTCCATGAACGAGCCTCTTACAGAGAATGTACAGAATGAGCGACCCCGACCAAAAAATAACACAGTAGAAAGACAAATAGGCGGTAACGTGTTCAAATTAGGACGCTTGCTGAGCCAAGAAGAACAAGAAGAGGTAGCTGCAGTAATCTCACGCCACCTCGATGCTTTCGCGTGGACTGCGGCGGATATGCCAGGGATAGACCCAGATTTTTTGTGCCACCATCTCACCATGGATGCAAAGGTTCGCCCTGTGAGACAGAGAAGGAGGAAGTTCAACGAAGAGCGATGCCTCGTCGTGAAGGAGGAAACACAGAAGATGCTCAGCCCTGAGTAGCTAGCCAATGTGGTTCTGGTAAAAAAGGCAAACGGGAAATGGAGGATGTGCGTTGACTTCACAGATATGAACAAGGCGTGCCCAAAGGATTCGTATCCGCTGCCTAACATCGACGCATTAGTGGACAGCGCCTCGGGCTGCAAGATGCTGAGAGTCTTGGATGCGTTCTCGGGCTACAATCAGATCAAGATGCATCCCAGGGACGAGAGCAAAATGGCGTTCATGACGGAGACATGCAGCTACTGCTATAAGGTGATGCCGTTCGGTTTGAAAAATGCAGGCGCCACCTACCAGAGGCTGATGGAGAAGGTCCTCGCACCTATGCTGGGAAGAAACGTACAGGCCTACGTGGACGACATGGTGGTAACTTCGCACGAGAGAAGGCGACACGCAGCTGATCTAGAAGAGTTGTTCACTACCATATCAAAGTACCACCTCAAGTTAAACCCAGAATAGTGCGCCTTCGGCATGGAGGCAGGAAAGTTCTTAGGGTTCATACTCACAGAGAGGGGGATTGAGGCGAACCATAACAAATGTGCAGACATCATCGCCATGAGGAGCCCAACCTCAGTAAAAGAAGTACAACAATTGATAGGGCGAATGGCAGCGTTATCGAGATTAGTATCAGCTGGAGGGGAGAAGGGCCACCCTTACTTCCAATGCCTCAAAAGGAATAGTCGTTTCGCGTGGATAGACGAGTGTGAAGCAGCGTTTCTCAAGTTGAAAGAGTACTTGGCGACGCCACCTGTGCTCTGCAAGCCACAAGTAGGCGTCCCCCTCCGCTTGTACTTTGCGGTGACTGAGTGGGCCATTAGCTCTGTGTTGGTCCAGGAACAAAACCAGGTACAGAAACCCATTTACTTCGTAAGCAAGGCCTTGCAAGGCCCAAAATTGAGATACCAATCACTAGAGAAGGCAACGCTAGCTGTAGTATTCTCGGCACGAAGGCTCCGCCATTATTTCCACAGTTTCACAGTGGTGGTAATGACAAATCTCCCCATCCAGAAGGTGCTCCAAAAGCCAGACGTAGCGGGGAGGATGGTTCACTGGGCGGTCGAGTTGTCAGAGTTCGATATCCAATATGAGCCCAGGGGATCCATCAAAGGGCAAGTCTATGCCGACTTCGTGGCAGAACTCTCACCAGGAGGAGACTCTCAAGAAGTGGAAGTAGGGGCACAGTGGACGCTCTCGGTGGATGGCTCTTCCAACCAGCAAGGGAGTGGGGCTGGAATTATCTTAGAAGGGCCCAATGAAGTATTGATCGAGCAGGCTTTACGCTTCGCTTTTAAGGCCAACAACAACCAGGCGGAGTACGAAGCACTAATTGCTGGGATGCTCTTGGCTAAAGAAATGGGTGCTCAGAGCCTCTTGGCAAATAGTGACTCACAATTAGTCACAGGGCAAGTAACGGGAGAATATCAAGCGAAGGATCCACAGATGGCCGCATACTTAAGGTATGTCGAGATATTGAAGAGAGCCTTCGTTGCGTTTGAGCTGGTGCACGTCCCCAGGGAGCATAATGCCAGAGCTGACCTGCTTGCCAAGCTGGCCAGCTCAGGCAAGGGGGGAAAGTTTGTTGCAGACAACAGGGTAGATGTTCTTCATGTCAGCACAGCAAGAGGAAACCCACGTAACCATCGATCACTGAGTCAAGACACGGCGAGGGCACCCTGCATCAGTACTTACGCAGCCTCGCCAGATGGAGAAAGGGGCGTGCAGGTATGCACTTTGGAGGAAGGTGACACTTGGATGACCCCCTACAGGCGATACCTAGCGGATGGAATCCTCCCAGCGGAGCCAGAGGAGGGCAAGAAGATCAAGAGGAACGCCGCCAAGTACACCTTAGTTGATGGGATATTGTTCAGGCATGGGTTTACGCACCCTATCTTGACGTGCGTAAGTGGTAACGAGTGCACCAGGATAATGGCCGAGCTTCACGAAGGTATTTGTGGGAGCCACGTGGGAGGAAGGTCCTTGGCGTCCAAGGTGATACGTGGAGGGTTTTTCTGGCCAACAGTAAGAGAGGATTGCGTGCGATATGCCCAGCGCTGCAAGCAGTGCCAAATGCACGCTAATTGGCACAAGGCGCCGTCAGAGGAACTGAGATCCATATACAGCCCATGGCCTTTCCATACTTGGGGGATTGACATCCTAGGTCCATTCCCATTGGTGATAAGACAGATGAAGTACTTGATCGTTGCCATCGAATACTTCACCAAGTGGATAGAGGCCGAACCAGTAGCACAGATCACCGCGCACAAGGTACAACACTTTGTTTAGAAGAACATCGTGTGTCGTTTCGGGGTACCAAGGCGTCTTATTTCAGACAACGGCACCCAGTTCGCAAGCCAACAATTGGGGAAGCTATGCACGGAAGTAGGAATCAAGCAGGTGTTTGCGTCAGTCGAACACCCTCAGACGAATGGGCAGGTCGAGTCAGCAAATAGAGTTTTGTTGAGAGAAAGCGCAGGTTAGAGAAGGCTAAAGGGGCGTGGGCTGAAGAGGTGCCAAGGATCGTATGGGCTTACCACACCACGCCTTAATCCTCCACCATGGAGACACCTTTCAGCTTAGTGTATGGATCGGACGCCATGATCCCGGTGGAAATCCACGAGAGCTCGCCCCGCTTCCTAGGCTTCGTAGCAGAAGAATCCAACGAGGAAAGGAGGGTGAACTTGGACCTAATAGATGAAGCCAGAGAAGAGGCGAAAATCAAGGTAGAAGCAGTGAAGAGAAGAGTGGAGCGGCAGTATAGCTCCAAGGTGAAGCTGCGACAATTCCAGGTTGGTGATTTGGTCATGAGGAAGGCTCACCCTTACGAGCTCGAAAATAAATTGTCTCCCAAGTGGACCGGACCGTTCAGAGTGACCAAAGCCAAAGGGAATGGTTCGTATAAACTAGAGACTTTAGAAGGGGGGCCCATTCCACGTAGTTGGAATGCAGCAAATTTAAAATTTTATTTCACTTGATGTTGTTTCAGTGGAACTTTGTAAAGGGGACACTCTTTTTCCCTCCCGGGGTTTTTTTAACGAGGTCACCCAAATAAAGAAAGGAAAAGTTAAAATATTGTTGCCCTAGTTTTTCTCTCATTCGAATGTAAGATCAAAGGTTAAAGAAACAAAGACAAAGACAAGGCGTTGCCAAAATGAGGGGTCGCCAGAACCAGTCGTCGCCAGGATAAGGTGTTACTAGAACAGGGCGTCGCCAGCACAAGGCGTCGCCACCAGATTATCAAGCAGAAGCCAAGCTCAGAGCAAGATAACAGGTATGTATAGTATAAGTTAAAATCCGGGAGCCTAGTCCTTGATCAGGGGTTAAGGGATTCCTTCGGGACACCCCCTCCTCAAGTATGAAAAACTAGCCCCGGTGCCAAATGTCAATATAAGTTAAAATCCGGGAGCCTAGTCCTTGATCAGGGGTTAAGGGATTCCTTCGGAACACCCCCTCCTCAGGTATGAACAGTAGGCCCCGATGTCAGATGTTAGACATAAGTTAAAAGCCCGGGCGCTTAGTCCTTGAGTAGGGGTTAAGGGATTCCTTCGGGACGCCCCCTCCTCAAGTACGAATAGCTGGCCCCGGTATCAGGCGATAGACACAAGCTAAAATCTGGGAGCCTAGTCCTTGATTAGGGGTTAAGGGATTCCTTCGTGTACCGCCCTGGTAGTCGGAAGTGATGACGTGGCATCAAGCTACAGTATAGGCGTGCTGACAAGACGCCAGATTGGCAGAAGGGAAGGAAGTCGGGGGGCTCGTGTAGTCGCCAGTTATTAAGTTGGCGTGCTCCGATCTCCAGTATACCAGAACCGGCGATCACCGGGTTAAAGATGAAGTCGCCAGATGTAAACTCAGGCGACCAAGTGATTGGAGATCGCCAGAGCAACATCGCCGAAGATGAAGGTGGTGCAGAGTATGAAGGCGGCCGGCGAGACCACAGGGAAGGTGTACGAAGGCACCCTAACTCGCCAATCCCAGTAGAGATGATGGCACGTGTACGACTGGATGCGAGCCACGTGTCCAGGTGCGTATCTGCCAGGAGAGAGAAAGTGACCAGGTATAAAAGGGTTTCCCAATGAACTTCTGAGGTACGCACGTTCAGATTGTATTCTTTACGCTTGCGAGTTCTTGAGCATACTGTGATAGAGAACATTGCACGGTTCCTTGAGAGTTCTTGAGTGTTTGCTCTTGAAGTATTTGGTGGTTCAGTCACTGACTTGGTCGTTGGAGTGCGATCGGCCGCAGCGGCGCCGCTCTATTCTTTTGCAGGTTCTTGAGGTGGATCGTGACGAAGGACGGAGGTTGAAGCGGTGCACACGTCGATCCAAGTTTGACGAGGCAAGTTCCAACGTTCTGGTCAACAGGCAGGATCACTTCGGGACACCCCCTCCTCAGGTATGAACAGCTGGCCCCGATGTCAGATGTTAGACATAAGTTAAAAACCCGGGCGCTTAGTCCTTGAGTAGGGGTTAAAGGATTCCTTCGGGACGCCCCCTCCTCAGGTATGAATAGCTGGCCCCGGTATCAGGCAATAGATACAAGCTAAAATCTTGGTGCCTAGTCCTTGATCAGGGGTTAAGGGATTCCTTCGGGACGCCTCCTCCTCAAGTAGGAACAATTAGCCCCAGCGTCTAATGTTTAGAACGTTACACCTTGGTGTTTTTAGACACTCCATGGACGATACAGTACTATTGTTTAGACCTTCCCATGGGCGTGGGCACCAGAGCGCCACTTTTGTCCCAAAGTATTTAGACACGCTGAGGACACCCAGAGCAGGTCTCTCCTCGAGCGTAGACACCCAACACAGGTAGAATAAGTCCTCCGCGCCTTCGAGCGATGTCGAGACCACAGAAGAACAGATAAGCCCTCCTCGCCCTTGAGCGATGTCGAGGCCAAAAAGAAGAGACTCCCCTTTTTATCCTAAAGCGATGAGAAAATCAGTACTGCCTTCGGCTACGAGTGCCTCGGGCCCAGGAAAGGTAAGTGAGAAGCAGGTTGAAGATTTCACAAGTTCAGAGGGAAAAAGAAATTCGAAGATTAAGAAGAAGAAGCGTAGAAGCGTGGACCATCAAAGGGTGTGCCTCACGCCTTAAGAAGAAAGAATAAGAGGGAGAGACGCGCGCTACCTAAAGGGTAAAGGCCAAGCAACCAAGAAATACGTTGAAGGCATGTACCAGTCGGGTCTTTGATATAGAAAAGGAAGCAGAAATAGATGAAAGTGCAAGAGAAGTTAGGAGCGGACAAGAATGTGAAGATAAAGTCAAAATAGGCGTTAAAGTAAAGCGAAGGTTATAATTACAAGTCAAGGTTCATGACGATTACAAGTTAAACAAAAGGTAACCATGTACACATCAGATGCTTTCGTTGAAACAAGGAGAAGGTTGTTCCTCAGAGGCCTCCAAAGGCACAAGCTTGCCATCGACCACTTCATTGAAGGGGCTGCATCCAGAGACATCGATGCCGAGGTTTGCACAGGTAGCTTGAACAAGGGCCTCTGCAAACCCATCGGCGAAACCGGTGGCAGCCTCCCCTATCATCTTATCCTCCGCGACTTTGAAGTTGGAAGCGTGAGCGGTCATCTCCTGGTCCTTGGAGGCCAGGGCAGAGGTCAACTCTTGGACTTTGGCTCGGAGGGAGGCATTCTCATCAGTTTTGTTCGCAAGAGCGACCTCCATCTTCCCCAGCTTCTGCTCCCGGTCCACACATTGGTCCTCGAGTTTCTTCTGATACGCCTTAGAGGTTTCTGCAGCCGTCTCAAGATCAACAATCTTTGTGCGAAGGGGGACCACTTCATTGAGGAGCCCTGCCTGGGCTTGAGCCACCTCGTGCAGCCGTTTGTTGGCCTCCTCCCTCGCCTTCTGCGCCACCCCCAGTGACTCTTTATATGCACTCTCTTGACGCCCCCAATGGGCAGCCAGCCTCTCCTTCTCCTCTTTTAACTTCTCCTTATCCTCTTTTAGGGAAGCAACTTCCTTCTTCAGTGCTTGAAAGGCGGAATTTTGAGCGGTTTTGGCCCTGGATTGTTTGTGCCAAGTGTAGGCGCAGGACATGAAGAGGCCCATGTAATAATACAGGCTCTCCCTCTGAGGCTCTTCAGTTTGGCTACCAGAAGATCCCATGCTCAGAAATCCCCTTAATGACTCTTGCATGGGAAGAGGAAGTTCTGGGGCAGGTGGAAGAACGCCTACGGGTTCGACTTCAAGCCCTCGCTCTTGATGCACTGATTGAGGAGGGGAAGTGGCGCTCGGTGGATCCTCCCTTAAGGACTCAGCCCCATGAGAGGAGGAAGCGGCGGAGGTAACCGTCCGAGGGGCATGCTGGGTTCTCTGTCGCTTGAAGACTTGCCCCTCAGCGGAGTCCTCATCGTCAGAAACGATCTCCACCACCCTCTTACGCTTGTCAAGGGGGGCTGCGGAGGCACCCGCCTCGACCAGCGCGAGGGGCACGACTGCGATAGGAGGTGGCGAACTTGGAAGGGGATGGGGAGAAGCTTGGATTGGTGGAGTTGTTGGTGTTGTTGCAGGTTGAGGTTGGGGGTTAGGAGGAGATGGAGGTGCGGAAGAGGTTGAGGGCGGAGAGGCAAAAACCTCATCCTTGGACTTCAGCACCTGGACCAGTCGCAACCGTCGTTGTCTATCCATCTTAGAATCCACATCGATAAGACAAATATAGCAGAGGTTAGGCACAGGCTAAAGTCAAAATACAAAGAAGCAGACCAATCATGCATCAAACAAGAATCCGACAAAAACAAAGGCCAGAGAGTTATAAGGAAAGACATTCCTACTTATATATCTTGCTAGAGCGTCGGCATTGAACTCTAGATTTATCAGAGTGGCGGTTTCGAAGCCCCCCACGCTGGTCAAGATCTGACAGGCCTCTCGATCATTCGAGGGCAGTTCGTCCAGCGATTTAGACTTCATGGTCTTAACCTCTGTTCCGTCCGGTTGACCTGGGGCGTCTTTGTGCGCGACCTCAACTATCAGTTAGGGACTCCTTCCCACTGGTTACCTGTGGATTCCTGCAAAAGAGGACAAAGGGGCGCCCTAGCGGCTGTTTGCACTCCAACGCTCAAGTCAGCCAGCAAGAAACACCAAAACTGTGCACCTCCGTATCTGAGCACCGCATATGGCACTCTGAAGGTGGTAAAAAGAACTGTGTATTGTGTGTATATTCTCGCTCTGGCAAACAACCTCTTTTCCAGTCCCTTGTGCGTAGCCCTACGACTTCGAGCAAGCAACTGGAGTGTATTCTCGGAAAATTTGCCAAAAGTTCGAACCCCGTTCCCAACATTCTCCGCGCTATTTAAACTACCCAAGCATTTAAAGCGCTTTTAATCACAAACGTAACGCGCTCAATTAAGGCGTCTAATTAGAAAATGTACCGCCCAGGTGGTCGGGTGTGATGACGTGGCATCCTGCTACAGTGTAGGCGTGTTGACAAGGCGCCAGGTTGGCATAAGGGAAGGAAGTCGGGGGGCACGTGTAGTCGCCAGTTGTTAAGTTGGCGTGTTCCGATTTCTAGTTTACCAGAATGGGCGATCGCCAGGTTGAAGATGAAGTCGCCAGATGTAGACCCAGGCGACCAAGCAGTCGGAGATCGCCAGAGCAAGCACATCGCCGAAGATGAAGGAGAAGCAGATTATGAAGGCGGCCGGCGAGACCACAGGGAAGGTGTATGAAGGCCCCTAACTCGCCAGTTCCAGTAGAGATCGCACTCCTAAGTTAGCTATGCACTGGGCAGTACCATGCATAAGTAACTTAGCCAAAATGAGAGTAGAAGCAGCGCCAAGTCAGGGAGCCTCCAGATGATGGCACGTGTACAGTTGGATGCAAGCCACGTGTCCGAGTCTGTAACTGCCAGGAGAGAGAAAGCCACCAGGTATATAAGAGTTCTTAACAAACTTTCTGAGGTACGCACGTTCAGTTCATACACTTTACGCTTGCGAGTTAGAGCTGACTGTGAGAGAGGATTTGCACGGTTCTAGTTCTCTTAGTTTTTGGTGATACCGTCACTGACTTGAGCGTTGGAGTGCGATCGGCCGCAGCGGCGCCGTGCTGTTTCTTTGCAGGTTCTTGAGGTAGATCCCGAAGAGGAACGGAGGTGAGAAGCGGTGCGCACGTCGATCCTTTGACGAGGCAGTTTCCAGCGTTCCGGTCAACAGGCAGGATCATCAGGCGCCCACCGTGGGGCCGTGTAAAACTTGCTCCCATCCACAGCGTGAGTTCTTGGAAGTTTCCGAAGTTTTCTGCGCGGTTGCGTGCTGGTGCAACCGTCGTTCGCGGTTTCTTTGAGTTTCGTTCGGTGAATTTGCGTTTTGAACCGTTCGTTTGGCTTTTCGATCGGTGGAGTAAGGTTTTCTGCTGCTTACGCGTAATCTGTTTGGTGGAAGTTCGAGTTCTTTCGTTTGTTTGGTTGTTCGCAGGGAAGCGGTGGTTTCTGGCGAAGTTGTGGTTTTCATTGAAGGCTTACGGTGTTCTTGAGTTTTCTTGCACTGTTTCGCACTGTTTTCTCCGATTGATCGCTGATTCGATCGAGGCTGAAGTGTTGTTTGCTGCATTCCTGTGATTCGCTGAAGTTAATGAGAAAAATGAGAAGCAATCGTTCCAGTCCCGTGGCGCCTGTCGCTGCTGAAGGCGACACCGCCATAACCATGGCGCAGATGGCAGAGATGATGCGCTCGTTGCAGGCGACTGTGGAAGCCTCGCGCGTAGAGCAGGCGAGGATACATGAGGACCTGGACGCCTCTCGCGCCAGGAACGAGGAGCTCAGCAAGGTGACTGAGGAGCTGCGTCGAGCTCTTCAGGAGCAGCAAGGACGTTCTTCTGCTGAAGAGGTGGCGCCGTCGACGCCACCTCGTGTTTTCCCAATGCCTTTTGTTCAGGCGATTACCGACACGCCTATTCCCACGAGCGTGGTTCCGGTTAAGGCTGTCTTTATCGGCGTGGAGGATCCAGAGGCTCATCTGACCACGTTCCACACGCAGATGATGCTGTCGGGAGGGTCAGACGCCGTCTACTGCAAGATGTTCGTGAGTACGCTCCAGGGAACGGCGATGGAGTGGTTTGTGAGCCTGCCTAACGGCCACATAACCAATTTTCAACAGTTCTCGAAAATCTTTGTCGAGCAGTACATTGTGAATAAGGCACCGCCCAGGGTGTCCTATGATCTGTTTGATATAAGGCAATACCATGGGGAGTCCCTCAGAGACTACCTCAATCGCTTCGGAGCGCAGATGGTCAGATCGCCGGCCAAGGATGAAGAAATGCTGGTCTATGCCTTCAAGAAGGGCGTGCAGCCAGGGCCATTCTGCGAGGCCTTGATCAGGGCTCATCCAGTGACGTTTGCTGAAGTCAGGCGACTTGCGGTGGCCCACATCGCCGACGAGAGTGAAGTTGCCGAGAAGAGAGGCAGCGTGGCTCCCGCCAGGCCACGCGCCCAGACCAGGATCCAGCCGCAGAGGGTGCTGGAAACGGCGGCGGCGGCCAGAAAAGACCAAAGGACTCGCCATCCTTATGATAGGAGAAACAAGGGAAGAAGCCAAGCACGCCAGCAACCAGCACGTCGGGAATACAATCGCCCGCCTAAGCACAAATTTGTCATGGGATTAGCGGATCTAATCGCCATTCCTAATATCTCTGCTAGGTTGAAAGCGCATGAGAAGGTGGGCGACAAGGTGCTGGGGTCAAAGCCGGACGCCTGGTGCGAGTTCCACCAGTGTTTTGGCCACACTTTGGACTCGTGTTTGTCTTTAGGATACCAGCTCGACGATCTGGTTAAGAGCGGGTTCCTAAATGACTATCTGCTGGACAGGAGGACGGGGGGAGCGTCGAGTTCCCAGCCAGCAGGTGGAGAAGCCCAGCAACACGAGATGCCTATCCACGGGGAGATCCACACCATTGCAGGGGGTTTCTCAGGTGGTGGATGCACCGCATCGCAGAGGAAAAAGTATGCGCGATCGGTGATGACAATGGACATGTTTGAAGATCACTCGCCGGAAGTGGACATTACGTTCACAAAGCAGGATCTTCGGGACGTTGTGCCTCATGACAACGATCCCATAGTTATTTCATTGGTTACAGCGGGAAGGAAGGTCCACAGAGTTCTGGTGGACCAAGGAAGCTCGGTAGACGTGATGTTCTGGCCGACTTTCACGCAGCTGGAATTGCCCCTTGACCAGCTAAGGCCCTATGGAGGGTGCTTATATGGGTTCGCTGGTGACCAGGTGGAGGTCAGGGGGTACATTGAGCTGAGAACCACGTTTACAGATGAGGCTGGATCGAGGACGGAGAAAATCAAGTACCTCGTCGTAAACGCCCCTTCAGCATATAACATCCTGTTGGGAAGGCCCACTCTTAACAGGATAGGCGCCATTCCGTCGACTCGGCACATGAAGGTGAAGTTGCCGTCCATGGAAGGGGTGGTGATCACGATCAAGTCTGATCAGAAAGAAGCGAAAAGGTGCAATGAGAATAGCCTGAAAAACAAAAGATCAGTGAGTTATGTAACAACCACCCCACCTCCCGGTGTGAAGCCCAGATCGACGGTAACAGAGGAGGCCGCCGGAAGAGACGTGGAAATGGTGGATGCTGAGCTGGGGGAGAGGAACGATGGCCTGGAGGAGGAAGAGGCGCGGAATCGCCCCGAGGAAGCAAGGGAACAGGGAATCGCCAGGGCGGTGATCGCCAGAGAATCCAAGCCTAAACCTGTCTAGCAGTGGCTTGAAAAGGAGATCGGAGGAAAGGTCTTCAAGCTGTGAAGATCTCTGGAGGTCGATCTCCAGGACCAGATCGCCAAGGTGATTGAGCGGCATCTGGACGCGTTTGCTTGGTCCTCTTCGGACATGCCCGGGATTGATCCCGACTTCTTGTGCCATCATCTGGCGATGGACAACATGGTGAGACCGGTGCGACAAAGGAGAAGAAAATTCAACGAGGAGAGGAGGCAGGTGATCAGGGACGAAACACAGAAACTCCTCACTGCAGGCCACATCAGGGAAGTCCAGTACCCTGAATGGTTGGCAAATGTCGTGCTGGTGAAGAAGAGTAACGGGAAATGGCGCATGTGCGTCGATTTCACCGATCTGAACAAAGCTTGCCCAAAGGATTCGTATCCTTTACTAAGCATTGATGCCCTGGTTGATAGTGCTGCAGGGTGCAAGCTGCTGAGTTTCCTGGATGCCTTCTCGGGCTATAATCAGATCAAGATGCATCCCATGGATGAAGAAAAAACAGCCTTCATGACGGAGAGGTCGTGCTACTGCTATAAGGTGATGCCGTTTGGGCTGAAGAACGCGGGGGCCACATACCAGAGGCTGATGGATCGAGTACTTGCACCAATGCTGGGAAGAAACGTGCAAGCCTACGTCGATGACATGGTCGTGACCTCGCAGGAAAAGAGCAAGCACGTTGCAGACTTGGAAGAATTGTTCACGACGATCGCCAAGTTCAAGTTAAAGCTCAACCCGGAGAAATGCATTTTCGGCGTGGAGGCTGGAAAGTTTTTGGGTT
Source organism: Phaseolus vulgaris (assembly GCF_000499845.2). NCBI lineage: Eukaryota > Viridiplantae > Streptophyta > Magnoliopsida > Fabales > Fabaceae > Phaseolus > Phaseolus vulgaris. The sequence goes on from NC_023754.2 coordinate 951,098, forward strand.
TTCTCTTGACTGAAAGAGGAATAGAAGCCAACCCAGACAAGTGTGCCGCCATCTTGGTGATGAGAAGCCCGGCTACGGTGAAAGAAGTCCAGCAGCTAACAGGTCGGATGGCAGCCCTATCTCGCTTCGTGTCAGCTAACGGAGAAAAGGGGCATCCCTATTTTCAATGTCTGCGGCGCAATAATAAGTTTGCTTGGACGAAAGAGTGCGAGGAAGCTTTCGTCAAACTGAAGGAGTATCTGGCGAGCCCGCCGGTTCTGTGCAAACCGCTGGCGGGAATCCCTCTCAGGTTGTACTTTGCTGTGACTGAGAGGGCGGTGAGTGCGGTGCTCGCCCAGGATCAAGATCAGGCTCAGAAGCCTATTTATTTCGTGAGCAAGGTGTTGCAGGGCCCAGAAACGAGATATCAGGCCCTGGAGAAGGCTGCGCTGGCTGTGGTGTTTTCGGCGAGGAGGTTGCGCCACTACTTCCACAGTTTCACAATACTGGTGATGACTGACCTGCCCATCCAGAAGGTCTTGAAGAAACCCGACGTTGCGGGAAGGTTGGTGAAGTGGGCAGTAAAGTTGTCAGAGTTTGATATTAAGTACGAGCCCCGAGGCCCGATCAAGGGGCAAATCTTTGCAGATTTCGTGGTTGAGCTCTCATCAGAGGCGACGCGGGTTGAAGGAGACGATTTCCGTTGGGTACTTTCGGTGGATGGATCGTCGAACCAGCAGGGCAGCGGTGCTGGAGTCATATTGGAAGGACCCAACGGCGTGCTGATTGAACAATCTTTGAGGTTTGCCTTCAAAGCCAGCAACAATCAAGCAGAGTATGAGGCGCTGATCGCCGGGATTTTGCTGGCCAAGGAGATGGGAGCTAGGGTGCTGATGGCTAAGAGTGACTCGCTGCTAGTCACAGGGCAAGTAACAGGCGAGTTCCAGGCTAAAGATCCACAAATGGCGACTTACTTGGCGTATGTGCAGGAATTGAAGAGTTCCTTTGCCTCTTTTGAAGTAGTACATGTGCCCCGAGAGCAGAATGCCCGAGCTGACTTGCTTGCTAAGCTCGCCAGCTCAGGCAAGGGGGGTAGGCAGAGGACGGTGATTCAAGAAACTCTGAAGACGCTAAGGGCATTTGTAGCAGATCACCTGGTCCTTCAAATAAGCAAGTCGACGGAGAGAGCAGCGAGAAGCCATAAGTCCTTGACGCAAGAAACTCTGAGATCGCCGAGAGTTAGAGCATGTCGAGGAGAGAAGGTGGATGTGATGCAGGTCTGCGCCGCCCATGAGCCAGACACTTGGATAACGCAATACAAACGGTGCCTGGCAGTTGGCCTCCTCCCGCTGGATCCGACAGAAGCTAGGAAGGTAAAGAAAAATTCCAGCAAGTACACGTTGATTGATGGCGACCTGTACAGGTTTGGGTTCACTCACCCGCTCCTGGAATGTATACACGGCGAGAAGTGCACGAGAATCATGGCGGAGCTCCACGAAGGTATATGCGGAAGCCACGTCGGGGGTCGAGCTCTGGCCGCGAGGACTCTCCGTGCAGGCTACTACTGGCCATCCATGAGAGAAGATTGCAAGAAATATGCCCAATGTTGTAAACAATGCCAGCAGCATGCCGATTGGCATAAGGCACCTCCCGAGGAGTTGAAGTCGATCTATAGCCCTTGGCCGTTTCATACTTGGGGAATCGACATCCTGGGACCTTTCCCGCTGGCGATCAGACAAATGAAGTACTTGGTGGTGGCGATTGAGTATTTCACCAAGTGGATTGAAGCAGAACCAGTGGCCCAGATCACCGCACACAAGATCGAAGGTTTTGTATAGAAGAACATCGTGTGCCGGTTTGGAGTGCCTAAGCGCCTGGTGTCAGATAATGGGACGCAGTTTGCAAGCCACCTGTTGAAGAAGCTTTGCGAAGGGGTGGGAATTCAACAAGTGTTTGCATCCGTCGAGCACCCTCAGACAAATGGCCAGGTGGAGTCAGCTAATCGGGTGTTGTTGAGAGGTTTGAAGAGAAGGCTTGAGAAAGCCAAGGGAAGTTGGGCTGAGGAGGTGCCCCGTATAGTCTGGGCGTACCACACCACCGAGCAGTCAGGAACCCACGAGACCCCGTTCAGCTTGGTCTATGGGTGTGATGCCATGATTCCAGTGGAGATCCAGGAGAGCTCGCCGAGATTCCAGAACTTCGTAGAGGAAGACTCGAATGAAGAGAGAAGGCTGAACCTGGATCTACTGGATGAGGTCAGGGAAGAGGCGAGGTTGAAGGCTGAGGCCGTGAAGAGAAGGGTTGAACGAAGATACAACTCGAAGGTGATGCCAAGGCAGTTTAGAGAGGGCGACTTGGTGATGAGGAAGGCCCACCAGTACGAGATGGAGAATAAATTGTCACCCAAGTGGACTGGACCGTTCAGAATAACCGAGGCGCTCGGGAACGGGGCCTACCGCTTAGAAACGCTGGAAGGAGGGGCGATCCCTCGCACCTGGAACGCCACACACCTGAAGTTGTACTATAGTTAAGAGCTTTGTAAGTAAAGACAAACACAAACGTTATATTACAATGTCTCTGTTAAAACAGTTTCAAGGGGGCACTCTTTTTCCCTAAGGAGGGTTTTTAATGAGGCCACCCAATAAAGAAGAGTTTTTGAAGTATAAGGCGTTTTCAGATTGCATGTTTGCTTTTTTCCAAGAGTTTTTGAAGAAAGACCTTGTCGCTTGTACGTGATTTAAGGCGAGAAAAGATATATCGCATGCTTTCTAAAAAGTTTTAAGTCCTCATCGTTTTTCGGCGATTGGAGGCACCAGTTAAGTTTTAAGTCCTCATCGTTTTTCGGCGATTGGAGGCACCAGTTAAGTTTTAAGTCCTCATCGTTTTTCGGCGATTGGAGGCACCAGTTAAGTTTTAAAGTCCTCATCGTCTTTCGGCGATCGGAGGCACCAGATGAAAGACCTCAACGCCCTCGCGCGTCCTGAGGCAAGTAAAAGACCTCCTCGCCGTCGAGCGAGTGCAGGCGAGAAAGAGTAAAAAGTCCTCCATGTTTCTGGGGGCGAGAAGATGGAACCCCTGGGGCAATGTAGAGGCAAGTTAAAGACCTCCTCGCCGTCGAGCGAGTGCAGGCGAGAAAGAGAAAGGTCCTCAGTGCATCCAGGGGGGGAGGAGATGTACACCCTGGGCAAGTTGAGGCACCAGATAAAGTCCTTCTCGCCGTCAAGCGAGTTAAGGCCAGTTAAAGACCTCCTCGCCGTCGAGCGAGTGCAGGCGAGAAAAAGAAAAGGTCCTCAGTGCATCCAGGGGGGAGGAGATGTACACCCTGGGCAAGTTGAGGCACCAGATAAAGTCCTTCTCGCCGTTGAGCGAGTTCAGGCGAGTTAAAAGACCTTCTCGCTTACATGCGAGCTTAGGCAAGATAAAATCCTTCTCGTCTCGAACAAGTTCAGGTATGGCGCAGAGGGTGGAAGAAGTATGGAAGGTGGCTAAGGTAGGTTCGAAGAGAACGCCTAGTCAGCCGGTCTTTGTTCTGAAGTCCAGGAGGGTAAAGAGAGATCCCTAAAGGCGTCTCTGCCCCATGCAAAGAAACGATTGCCAAAGCATGAGGCTAGGAAAAGCTAATGGTACCAAGAGTTCTTGGCGATCGGGAAAAGTTCAAACAGCGGCGAGAAGGTTAAAAGACTTGTTTGATAAAGCAGGTCGACTGGGACGTTGTTTGAGCCAATAATTGAGTTACAGTTCGTTGCTTGAAGGGTATTCTTGTGATAAGGTTAGTTGCCTTAAGAGTACCAGTTGGTTAAAGTGATTATTACTTGAGTTTCAAGTGGTTCGAAGCGGTTAAGTCAAAAGGTCGTGTTTGCAAAATCGTTAAGTTAAATCCGACAAAGTTAAACATGCAAAGAAGGTTAAAGCGCTTAAAGAAGTCAGGAGAGGGAATATCCAAACTTTGTCATTGAGATAAGTATCTGTTAGAAGCACATATGCATGAATTTATTACAAGATATATACAAGGGAAATCATAAAAGTAGCAGATGAAATGGAGTTGATTAGTCTTCGGCGGGAACGACCTTTCCATCTACTACTTCGTTGTTCAGCGACACCAGGCTGAGATCCAGATCGGGGAATAAGCAAGTGAATTGTTCCCGCGCAGCTTCGAATCCAGCAGCCAGAATCTGAGCAGAATTTAGCTTGAGTGCTTCGATTTGACCCTGAAGTTCCTCAATCCGCTTCTTGAGGTCTTCGGTTTGCTCTTTCAGCTCTTTGTTCTGCTGTTCCAGCTCTTCAACCTGTTTTTTAAGTTGTTCGTTGGTCTCTTGAGCCTGGAGAAGGTCTTCAGTAACCTTCTTGGATTCCGATTGTGCTTGGGCCAACTCAGCAGCCATCTTTCCCTTCTCTTTGTTGGCCTCAACGAGATCAGCCATGGCGTCGTCCCTCGCCTTTTCTACTTGCCCAAGTAGTTTCTCTCGGTCGATCGACCTCTGCTCCAGTTTTTGCATCTTAGCGGCATCAGCTTTCATGAGAGCCTCTAGGTCGATCGCCTTGGCGCGAAGAGGCACGATTTTGCTTTCCAGCTCGACTTTCTCTTGGGCAAGATCGTGAACTTTGCGGCGAAGGTCAGTAGCCTCCTTGCGCGCCAGCCTGAGCTCGGTATTCATTGCATCCTCCACTCGGGAGTGTTCGATTTCTGCGAGCGTCAGGCTGAAGGACAACTTCTCCACCTCAATCTTCATAGTGCTGTTTTCGGTTTTGAGGTTGAAGAGGTCGTCTTGGAGCCTCCTGGTTGAGCCTTCCACAACCCTGGTTATAATCGCTGGGATATCCTCTGCTATGGTTTTCAGTTTGGCAGTCAGAGGTTCCCACATCCTTGTGACCTCAAGGGGAAGGTTTGCCGCTTGGAGAGGCGCCAGGGGGGCTTGTAGTGGGTTCTCGTCGCCACCTTCCTTAGCAGGTTCTTCAGTGGTTGCTTCTTGGCGTGGCGACGCAATCGGGGATTCGGTAATCAGAATCGGAGAGGTATGAGCAACCTCATCCCCGACTGGAACTTTTTCTGCAGCTGAAGTGTTTGAAGGGGGGCCCCCTCCGGCTGACACGTATGGCGTAGAGGCGCTTGGGGGGTCCTCCAGGAAATTTGGCTCTTGGGCCTCAGCTGCAGGTGGCGCAGTGGCCAGTGGAACCGCTTGGACTGGTGAGGAAGGAGCCTGTGGAGCTGGCGATGATGGAGGAGGAGCAGGCGTTGATGGTGGTGTTGAGGTTGGAAGAGGGGGTGGGGCAGGTGGTGAAGATGGTGCCACCCTTTTCCTCTTCGTAACGAGGCCATCCTCGGTGACCTCGTCATCCTCTTCTTCCTCCTCATGGATGACTTGAGGGTTAAAGACGAAGTCGCCAGATGAAGGAGATCGCCGGAGTGAGCACATCGCCAAAGATGAAGGAGAAGCAGATTATGAAGGCGGCCGGCGAGACCACAGGGAAGGTGTATGAAGGCCCCTAACTCGCCAGTTCCAGTAGAGATCGCACTCCTAAGTTAGCTATGCACTGGGCAGTACCATGCATAAGTAACTTAGCCAAAATGAGAGTAGAAGCAGCGCCAAGTCAAGGAGCCTCCAGATGATGGCACGTGTACAGTTGGATGCGAGCCACGTGTCCGAGTCTGTAACTGCCAGGAGAGAGAAAGCCACCAGGTATATAAGAGTTCTTAACAAACTTTCTGAGGTACGCACGTTCAGTTTATACACTTTACGCTTGCGAGTGATAGAGCTAACTGTGAGAGAGGATTTGCACGGTTCTTGTTCTCTTAGTATTTGGTGATACCGTCACTGACTTGAGCGTTGGAGTGCGATCGGCCGCAGCGGCGCCGTGCTATTTCTTTGCAGGTTCTTGAGGTAGATCCCGAAGAGGAACGGAGGTGAGAAGCGGTGCGCACGTCGATCCTTTGACGAGGCAGTTTCCAGCGTTCCGGTCAACAGGCAGGATCAACAACCAATTGTTTTCTCGAAACAACCGATTGTTTCTTCTCTGACAGCATTGCATAAATAGATTTAATTTCTTTATGCATTCTATCTTTTACAGATTTCAATCTTAAAGAGTTTTTAAGTCGATAAAGCAGTCATGAAAGCCTGATTTGGTTTTGAAGGAAGTTACTTCTTGTCATAAAGGAATATATTCCATATATTGGAAATTCAAGTGCCTTTATGTCTAGTCAAAGTCACATGTGCTGACCATGTCTTTTTCTGCTATGTTCTAACACTGTTCTGTGCAAAAGTTGGACCAATTTTCTACCTTGAAGAATGAAACCCACTTCAACCAAAGGATCAAAGAGGGATTTTGTTTTTCTATAAAACCCTCTACAGTTGTTTTCCTTCACAAAAACAACCCATTGGCTCATCTCTTGTTGCATCTAATACTCTTCTTTGTGTGTGTGCCTTTTCTCATTCTGTTTTCATGAATTCCACTCCTCCAACATCAAAAAGGGTTAAAACCAGGTTTGTGAGATCAAGAGGACGTCTTGAGGGCTGGTTTTTAGGAGACAATTAATTGATTGAGAGATATCGCTTTGAAACAAGTAGAAAAATGATAAACAACCCAAAAGTTGTCTCTTTTGGCTGGTTGAAGAGTAAAAAGTTAAATGATGTGAGAGGGCTTCTCAAAGAACAGCTGTTGAAGAGGTTCTTGGAGATGAAAGGAAACATCTATCCAGATCTTATTCCGATTTTCTACACCATCTTGAAGTTTGAAGGTAACAATCTTGTTTCTCATGTCAAGGGTGTGGATATGGAGATCACTCATGAGGTGTGGGCTGCTGTGACTGGCCTAAAGTATGCTGGGTTGAGAATTAACAAAGGGAACATTGGTGTGGTGGAAAACTTCAACAAAATTCAATATTACAAAAGTTGTTTGAAGAATCCTCATGCACAAGTAAGAACTTGCTCGGTTGGAGGGCTGAAATTAAATGAAAGATTGGTGGCTCTCTTTGTCACTTGGATTCTAACACCAAGAGGAAGCAACCATTCAGTTCTAACTTAGGAAGATCTTGTCTACGTATACTGCATAATGAACAAAGTAAAGATTAATTGGATTCTTATCATCAAGGAGCTTATGCAAAAATCTATGAGGTTAAGTGATTATCATTACCCTTATGCTATCTTGATTTCTAAATTCTTACATTATTTTGAAGTGAATCTTGAGGGTGAAATATATGATCTGGTGAAGTCAACCTTTGAAGTGAACAATGGATCACTATGCAAGATGGGTTTTACCAAGATCAATGGAAAATGGGTGAGTAAAGATGGTGGACAAGGTGGTTCCTCAAGTGGCCTTCACGCTGAACATGGTGAGGAAGATCAAGAAGATGATGAAGGTGTTGACATGGATATTCCAGATACAGATCAACCTGCTACTGATTTTGGTGCTGGGACAAGTGTTGGACATCAAGGAGATAGGACTCCTTCAATGTCTTCCTTTCAGAGGTACATGGTGAATAGGCTAGATGGCTTTGCAGAAAATCAAAGGAATCTACATGATCTCTGTGTTTCAAACTTTCAGAACTTTGATAACAGATTTCAAAGCATGGATACAAGGTTTCAAACTCTTGATGAACAGATTGAAGCTGTTCAGAATCAGATTTTTGAGCTGTAGTATGGAAAGGAAGACTGAAGAAAAACAACCGGTTGATTGCTCGAAACAACCGATTGTTAAGCATGAAAGTCAAGGCTTTGTTGTTCTTTTTATCTTTGTATTGCTTTATTTTGAACTATTTTGTTTAATCTCTTCCTAGAGTCTATTTGTGAAGACAAATAAGGGGAGAATATGGTGTTTGTGTTGTCTTACAAATTGTTAAAACTCTGCTATTATTCTATTTTTAATTTCTACTGCATTATTGGTTTGTATGAACCTGGTTTTTGCTTTGTTTTTGGCTGGTTTTTCTGGTTTTTGTGATTATGCAGAAAACTAGTTGATGTATGATCATAACCTGCTATGAGAGATGCTCTGGATTGCATAGTTTTTGTTTTGCAGGTACAGTATCAGATTCAATCAAGATCAACACAAGCAACCAGAGATTTGTCTTCATCAAATAGGGGGAGATTGTTGATCAAGAGTGATCAAGGGCTTTAAAGAATTCAAATCCTATGTGTTTGATGCAAGGCTGGTGTTGCTGCTGTGTTTTGGGAGGGATCTGGGTAGAATAGAATGTGATCCACTCCTTTGTTGAATCTAAAACTAATGTGATTTAAAACCTTTTAGAAAATAAAGTGTTTTTCCAACTAAGTGAAAAACAACCTGTTGTTTTGTCGAATCAACCGGTTGTTTTACTCTTAGGAGTTTTTGAAAAGGTTGAAAACTGTTTTAGTTTGGTTAACGTAACTGCCAAACCAAACAATCGGTTGTTTCGTGGTTTCAACCTATTGTTTCTTTGAAAATACTAACAAAATTTTGTTTTGGTTGTTGAATGTGCTTTAAATGATTTCCAACTGAATACGCTTCTTCATTAATTGCTTTGACCAATCTTTAGAAAATATAAATGGTTTGTTTATGTTTTCAAAAAAGCAAGAGAAACCTGATGTGATTCCACTAGCACAATTGGAATGATTCTTGACATTCTTAGGAATCATCTTGAGTTGGTTAAGAGCTAGGCACTTTCTCATAGAAATGGATCAAGGTTCTATGAACAAGAACTCACCAAAACTAGTGCCAAAACACAAACTCATATAGAAGATCCAATTATTGTCAAATTGAACCGAACAAAAAGGCACAAAAGCTAAGCAAACTGAATTTAAATGCTGGAAATTAAATTGAATCGAATAAAAAACTGGAAAATGAAGAAGAAAGATGAAGAACAGCAAAGCATGATGAAAGAACCGAAGCAACACAAAATTAAGCTGAAATTGCCGAACCAAAAACAACAAGAAACAAGCTAAGACATGGAATTAACAAAGAAGAAAGGAAGGAGAAGAGAATTGCTCATGAAGATGGATGAATGATGATTGATCTCGCCACTAGAAGTGTGGTTGCTCCTAGATGAGAGTGCTGTCGCCACTTGAGGACACCATGGATCCTTCAAGATAAGACTAGAGAAGAAGGCTCAAAAGCTCTCCAATGCTCACTCTAATTTTGAGTATAGTTTCTTTAGATAAATTCCAATCTGAATTTTACAAAGAGAGCACCTCTATTTATAGCCTAAGGTGCTGAAATGTAAGCAACACAAATTCAAAAAATTCGCTCCTAAGAATCATCTAGAATCGGCGCCAAAACCCAAGCATGAGGAAGGTGTGACTCCTTCCTTCACTTTGGCACCTCCTATTCTCCTTCTACACGTATCTACTAACACACCCCCCCTAAAGCTCCTAACTAAAGACTAAAAGATGCTATAACAATAGAGGTTTCTAATGTTTCCCTCTAAGCACCTTCAACTAAAGAAATTACAAAAAGAGAAAATAAATGTCCCCTAGCTCCTAAAGCTTTGAACATGCTTCTTGTAAGCCTTTGAGGTGGGTTTGACCTCCATGGGCATCCTCCATTTGTGCCTCTACCTCTTCTTGATCTTGTTGATTGGCCTCCATGTTCTCTTGAGCTTGATCTCCATCATACTCCTCGAGTTGGAGAGAATTCGACCACGAATTCTGGAGACCTACAGAAAAAGGAGTTAGATCGCTGACATTAAAAGTATGACTACCTAAGAATGTATCAGGCATATCTAACTCATAAGCATTGTCATTAATCCTCTTGAGGATTTGGAAAGGTCCATCCCCTCGAGGCATTAGTTTGGACTTCCTTTGAGTAGGAAAGCGATCCTTCCTCAAGTGAAGCCAAACCCAATCGCCCTCATCAAACAACAATGCTTTTCTCCTCTTATTGGCAAGTTCAGCATACTTGCCAACCTTCTTCTCAATTCTCTTCTTGATGTCTTTATGCAAAGTTTTCACAAAAGAAGCCTTTTCATCCCCATCTTTGCACAAGACATCTCCAAGAAGGGGAATAGGAAGAAGATCAAGAGGTGTTAGGGGATTAAACCCATAGACCACCTCAAAAGGAGAATGTGAGGTGGTAGAATTTACTACACGATTATATGCAAACTCAACATGGGGTAGTAAATTCTCCCACACTCTAGGATTCCCCGAAATAAAACACCTCAATAGTTGTCCCAAAGTTCTATTCACAACCTCGGTTTGACCATCAGTTTGTGGGTGGCAAGTGGTAGAAAATAAAAGCTTAGTCCCAAGCTTGCCCCACAAGGTCTTCCAAAAGTGACTTAAGAACTTGGGATCTCTATCGGACACTATAGACCTAGGAATCCCATGTCAGCAAACCACTTCTTGGAAGAAGAGGTTTGCAATGTGGCATGCATCATCCACTTTGTGGCAAGGAATAAAGTGAGCCATCTTTGAAAAACGATCCACTACCACAAAAATGGAGTCCTTTCCCTTTGATGTCTTGGGTAAGCCTAAGATGAAATCCATAGATATATCTACCCAAGGCATTGAAGGGATAGGAAGAGGAGTATATAGATCATGGGGATGCATTTTAGATTTAGCTTTGCGGCAAGCTATGCATTTATCACACAAACTATGAACATGTTTATGCATATGAGGCCAAAAGAAATGTTCATGCAACACATCCAAAGTTTTAGCAACCCCAAAATGTCCCATTAAACCCCCCTCATGAGCTTCTCTAACAAGAGATAATCTAATAGAGCATTGAGGAACACAAAGACGTTTTCCCTTAAAAAGAAAGCCATCTTGTATAAAAAAGTCTTTGTGTCCTCCCTTAAGACACTCTTGATAGATGAGAGAAAAATCAAGGTCATCATGATAAAGTTCCTTAATGCGATCAAAACCAAGATATTGAGAGGTTAAAAGATTTAGCAAAGTGTATCTTCTAGAAAGAGCATCCGCTACAATATTTACTTTGCCTAGCTTGTGTTTGATCACATAAGGAAATTGCTCAATGAATTCCACCCACTTAGCATGCCTCTTGTTAATTTTGTTTTGGCTTTTCAAATATTTAAGAGATTCATGATCACTATGTATCACAAACTCTTTGGGAAAAAGATAGTGTTGCCAAGTAAACAAAGCCCTAACAAGTGCATATAATTCCTTATCATAGGTGGAATAATTGAGATGACTTCCCTTTAATTTCTCACTAAAATAGGCTATGGGGTGGCCCTCTTGAAGGAGAACAACCCCAATACCTATGCTAGAAGCATCACACTCAATCTCAAATGTCTTAGTGAAATTAGGAAGAGCCAAGATGGGAGCATTAGTCAATTTTTCTTTCAAAGTGTCAAAAGCATTTTGTTGTGCTTCTCCCCAATGAAAGACCACATCCTTTTTCACTATGTCATTGAGTGGTGCGGCAATGGTCCCAAAGTTTGGGACAAATCTTCTATAAAAAGAAGCTAGTCCATGAAAACTTCAGACCTCATTCAAAGATTTCGGTGTAGGCCAATTTTGTATGGCCACCACCTTTGTTTTGTCCACATGGACACCTTTACAACTCACAACAAACCCTAGGAATTCTATATGATCAAGAGCAAACATACATTTAGCAAGGTTAGCATACAATTGTTCCTTCCTAAGGGTTTCTAAAACTTGCCTAACATGCAACCTATGGTCATTCAAAGATAAGCTATAAATGAGAATGTCATCACAGTAAACAACAACAAACTTACCAATGAAAGGTCTAAGAACATGATGCATGAGGCGCATGAAAGTACTTGGTGCATTAGTTAGACCAAAAGGCATAACTAACCACTCATATAAGCCAAAGTTGGTCTTAAAAGCCGTCTTCCATTCATCACCCGGTTTGATACGGATTTGATTGTAGCCGCTTTTAAGATCAATCTTTGAAAAGATTTTTGAACCATGTAATTCATCCAACAAATCATCTAGTCTAGGAATGGGATGCCTATACTTAATTGTTATGTTATTGATGGCCCTACAATCCGAACACATTCGCCATGTGCCATCCTTTTTTGGCACTAAGATGATAGGCATAGCACAAGGACTCATGCTATCTTGCACCCACCCTTTCTCAATCAAAGCTTCAACTTGTTGGCGAATTTCCTTGGTTTCACTTGGATTGGTCCTATATGCTGGACGGTTTGGTAAAGATGAGCCCGGTATCAAATCAATTTGGTGCTCAATCCCTCTCAAAGGTGGAAGTCCATTTGGAGGATCTTGAAACACATCTTGGAACTCTTCTACCAAATTTTCCAAGCAATGAGGACTATCAACAAGTGATTCTACTCTAAGAGTTCTAGGGATGGCTAAGAAAAGAGGATAATGAGCCACTATTTCCCTTTCAATGTCACACCTAGACACAAGGAGTGTAGGCTTAGAACTCTTATCTTTTTTATCTTTTTCACTCTCCCTCTTTTTCTTCATGATAACTTGGTCCTCATGGACTTCTCTTGGAGAGAGAGATTTTAAAGTAACCCTGTGACCATGGAATTCAAAAGATAGTTTGTTGGTAAAGCCATCATGTAAAAATTTTCTATCAAATTGCCAAGGCCTTCCCAAAAGAACATGAGTGGCTTCCATGGGCACAACATCACATAATACCTCATCTTTGTATTTTCCAATGGAGAAATGGATGAGGACTTGTTTATTGACAATTATTTCTCCAACTTCACTAAGCCATTGTAATTTGTAGGGCTTTGTATGAGAGATAGTAGGCAATCCAAGCTTATCTACTACTCTTGTACTAGCCACATTTGCACAACTACCCCCATCCACTATCAAGGAACAAATGTTGTTTTGAATAAGACATCTTGTATGGAAAATATTTTCCCTTTGACTTTCATCAAAAGGTTATGAAACTTGTCCAAGAAGTCTTCTCACAACTAACAAGTCCCCTTCAAGTGGACATTCGCTCTCTTCCTCACTAGATGCATGAGAATGCAATGAATGCTTAGGAGAATCCGAATCATGCTCACTAACTACAATGCCCTCATGCATGTACATACTTCGTTTGGAAGGACAATTTGCAGCTATATGACCATAACCCATACATTTAAAGCATTTAGTATTGGATGTTCTAGTGGGAGACTTAGGTCTAGAAGTATATGGCCTAGTTTCCTTGGGTTTGAAAGAAGAATCTTTGGAAGGATGTTTAGAAAAAGAATTTTTGTTTCTCCAAGACTTGGAGTAGTATCCATCATTGGAAGCATTTTTGAAAGAGGTTTTCTTAGCAAGTTGGGCTTCCACCTTCATTGCAAGATGAACTAAAGAGCCCAATGATGAATACTCTTGTAACTCAACAATGTCTTGAATATCCTTCCTAAGACCACTCACAAACCTAGCAACCATAGCTTCCTCACTTTCTTCTAATTCAATTTTAAGCACAAGCGTCTCAAGCTCCTTATAATATTCATCCACATTTAGCGTGCCTTGTTGAAACCGTTGGAGTCTCAACATGAGGTCTTTCCTAAAATGTGGGGGCACAAACCTAGCGCGCATATGATCCTTTAAAGAGTTCCAAGAGTCCACGGGAGGACCCTTGTGATAGATAATGTCCTTCACAATTCCATGCCACCATTTCATGGCATAATCACTAAACTCTAGGGTGTCTAGCTTAAGCTTATGCTCATCTTGGATCCCATGGATCTCAAATATTTGTTCACACTTAGCCTCCCAATCTAAATATACATTAGGATCACTAGAGCCATTAAAACAAGGTAGCTTGACCGAAGGAAGCCTAGACTTTGCATCATGATAGAAGCCATTGCCGTAGTGAGTTCTTTCTCCTTCTCCTATGCTCATCTTCACGGCCAAAATCATTGGAAGAATCTCTTGTTGAAGGTCTATGATGCTCATCATGAATTGAAGGAGATGGTCTAGCTTGTTGCACCTCCATCTTTTGCAATTTCTCCTCCAAGCGTCTAATGGTTCTTTGAGCTTCATGTAATTCACCAAGGATTGAAGCTTTGGAAGGAGAATTCTGCTTGTTTGATGCATCACTTGAAAATCCAGCCATTTTGGAAATAAAAAACAGCAAACACACAAAAACAGCAAACAAGTTAAGAAACAAAAATTAGCAAAAAAAAACAGTGAGTTTGGCAATGCAATTGCCGAAGTGAATTTGGGCAGAAAAAAATAGGTCACTCTCAAAGAAATAATGTCCTTGCACCAATCTGATCTTGAGGCCTTGGAATCCTCAAATGAAAGATGTCAAAGCAAGCACACCAATCTCAAAAGCAACCACCACAAAACCAATGAAACAATAAAGACAAACAAGAAAAGGTATAAGCAAGGAAAGGTAATTGCAAAAGGAAAACTATATGTAAGACAAACTCAAAGAGTAAGAATGAAAGACAATCAAGAAAATAAAGAACTCAATTAGAAAGAAGGTACACAAAAGAATACTTAAGGAAAAGCACTAGAGTAGATGAAGAAAACAAAAATTTAGCTACTGGAATTTTATTTTATTTTTAAAAAAATGCAAACTGTGCTTGATATTCACTGATTTAACTGGAATGATGTAGAGCGAACTGCATTATGAAATTTAAACCACAGAAACTTCAAGATGTTAACTCAATAATGGCACTGGAATCAATTAAAAACAGTAAGCCAATTAATTGAGATAAATTTTTTAAAATCGCTGCCAGATTACCGTATTCTTTTCGGCAGAATTGTACACTTTTTTTTATTTTATTTATCATTTTTTGTGTACTTTTAATTTTTGAATGATTCTTTTTTCTACTCTTTTCTAACACTTTGAATATCACAAATCCAGAATTTCAGAATTTTCCAGTGAGTAAATCAATTGCAATAAGAAAAAACAGTAAGCACTTTTTTTCAGAAACAGAGGAATCCTAATAGGAACAAAAAACAGAATTATGAACTAGCAAAGACATAATGGAAAATGATGTATTGGAACTTGTATAGGTCTAGAATACAAGTATGAACTCAATTCTAAAAAGAAAATGCACAAAGGATCAATATCAATTCAGAAAATTATATGACACTAAAACAAGAAACAATTAAAAACAATAAAAGTACTACTAGAAGTAATGACAAATATGGAATAACATGACTAAGACAAAACTTGACATGATTCAAAAAGGAAAATACTCAAACATATGATAGGCAAAAGAATTAAAACAGCAAGCAAACTCAAAATAAGCCTAAAACAGAAACTTAAATTGCAAGAAATTAAAAGAGCTCTTGAAATAAAGTGCTACACAACTAAAAAATTAAACAAGAACACACCTAAACTCATGATACCACATGATGTGATTCCACTAGCACAATTGGAATGATTCTTGAGATTCTTAGGAATCATCTTGAGTTGGTTAAGAGCTAGGCACTTTCTCATAGAAATGGATCAAGGTTCTATGAACAAGGACTCACCAAAACTAGTGCCAAAACACAAACTCATATAGAAGATCCAATTATTGTCAAATTGAACCGAACAAAAAGGCACAAAAGCTAAGCAAACTGAATTTGAATGCTGGAAATTAAATTGAACCGAATAAAAAACTGGAAAATGAAGAAGAAAGATGAAGAACAGCAAAGCATGATGAAAGAACCGAAGCA
The DNA here is from genome assembly GCF_000499845.2 of Phaseolus vulgaris. Taxonomy (NCBI): domain Eukaryota; kingdom Viridiplantae; phylum Streptophyta; class Magnoliopsida; order Fabales; family Fabaceae; genus Phaseolus; species Phaseolus vulgaris. Next base: position 966,607 of record NC_023754.2, read on the forward strand.
ACACAAAATTAAGCTGAAATTGCCGAACCAAAAACAACAAGAAACAAGCTAAGACATGGAATTAACAAAGAAGAAAGGAAGGAGAAGAGAATTGCTCATGAAGATGGATGAATGATGATTGATCTCGCCACTAGAAGTGTGGTTGCTCCTAGATGAGAGTGCTGCCGCCACTTGAGGACACCATGGATCCTTCAAGATAAGACTAGAGAAGAAGGCTCAAAAGCTCTCCAATGCTCACTCTAATTTTGAGTATAGTTTCTTTAGATAAATTCCAATCTGAATTTTACAAAGAGAGCACCTCTATTTATAGCCTAAGGTGCTGAAATGTAAGCAACAAAAATTCAAAAAATTCGCTCCTAAGAATCATCTAGAATCGGCGCCAAAACCCAAGCATGAGGAAGGTGTGACTCCTTCCTTCACTTTGGCACCTCCTATTCTACTTCTACACCTATCTACTAACACACCCCCCCTAAAGCTCCTAACTAAAGACTAAAAGATGCTATAACAATAGAGGTTTCTAATGTTTCCCTCTAAGCACCTTCAACTAAAGAAATTACAAAAAGAGAAAATAAATGTCCCCTAGCTCCTAAAGCTTTGAACATGCTTCTTGTAAGCCTTTGAGGTGGGCTTTGACCTCCATGGGCGTCCTCCATTTGTGCCTCTACCTCTTCTTGATCTTGTTGATTGGCCTCCATGTTCTCTTGAGCTTGATCTCCATCAAACCGATTTGAGTTTTTCAGTTGTGACAAAGTTGATTAAAAGATTTCAACATTCACATCAAGCTTTGGGTTTTCAAAGAGAATGGAATAGGATTGCAATTTTATTGATTTTAGTTTGTATTGTAAACAAGTGTAATCCCTTCTCAACCTACTGTATTTCTGGTGTTGTGTTGCCAAGGAGTGTTGTGTGCTCTTGAGGTGGTCAAGATCAATACTCTTGGTGTGTTTTGCCAAAGGGAGTGTGTTTCTTAAAGGGTTCAAGGTCACTACTTTAGTGGTTTGTGTGTTGTAATCTGGTTTGATTACTTAATGGATTACCCAGTGGTTTTTTGGGGATTGGGTGTAGCTCTTGGCTTAAGAGTGAACCAATATAAACTGTTGGTGTATCTCTCTCTTACCCTAAACTCATTTAAATTTTGTTTTATGCTTTTTTGGTATAAACAACCGATTGTTTCGAAGAAAGAACCGATTGTTCAAAGAATTTTATTAAATCTCGAAAAGTATTCAAAAACCTCTCTTAAACAATTCATCCCCTCTCGTTTAAGGCCATATATTCTAACACAACCTTCAACTGTTTAAAGGTATGATTTTTATCTCATGACTTGCTCTTATCTCGTGATTCCACTGCTTATAACATGTAATAACTGTTATGGCCCTGTTTAAGATTTCTGCAGTTTTGGTTTTCCTGCATTTTATATTGTTGCGTTCTTCACTTCTGTTGAGTCTCTGCTTTTCTGGTTCATCGAGTCACGCCGCTTCTTCTGAACCTTCGTTTTTCTTCCTTTCTCCTCTCCCTTTTTAGCTTTCTTCAAGATGGCCCGAACAAAAACCACCTCCAACCCTCCTCCCAACGTTGACTACAAAGCCTTGTACCCCTGGGCCTCTAAGGACCTCCTTGCTTAGAGCTCCCAACTCACTTCCAGTGGGGACGTGGCGAAGCACACGGAGGACGAGGCTTCCTGTATGAGTCGTGTGTTTGAGAGGAAGTGTGATGCGTATGTATCCATTCAACATTGCGCGAAGGGCGAGCCTGTGTGCGATGACGATCGCACCAACGATGGGGAACCCTTCTTCTTCTTATACGCCACCATCTTTAAGCGGATCAAACTCCGTTTGCCGCTCACAGGGTTCGAGATAAACGTGGCCCATGCCCAGCTGCACCCCATCAGTTGGGCCTTCGTGAGGGCGTTCGCAATCTTGTGCAACCATCTAGGGTACACCCCCTCAGTGGACGTCTTTCTCCACTTCTTTGAGGCAAAAAAAGTCCAGGGAAGAAGCTTTGGGTAAGCTTCAACGGGGTGGCGAGGAGAGTTATCCTAACCCTATTCCAGCAATCTTATAAGGGCTTCAAAGGGAAGTTCTTGAAGGTGTGTTGCAACGATCATGACCCCACCCTGTTAGATGGATTCCCACTTTACTGGGTGGGGAAGTTGAAGTTCAAGAAACCCAGGGGGCTTGAGGAGTTGACCGCCCATCATCGCGAACTGTGCCAAGTCCTCGCAAGCTTAGGCGCGGTGTTCAACACCGCTCAACTGATTAAGTATGAGTATGATGCCAAGGCCCTCAAGGGTTACACTGGTACTTGTTTCTACCTTTCCCCCGCCTTACTTTGCATATTTGTTGTTAGTTTGAACATCACGTACTTTTTCTTTTCATGCTTGTGCGTTCGCTAGGTTTACCCTTTGTATATTATGGCTCTTGTGCTTCTTGTTGCCAGTTGCATATTGTGTAGGATTATCCTCTTATGTTTCATTGTCTGGGTGCAGGTATGGTGCTCAATGAGGAGAAAAGGAACAGGCTGGTTGAGGTGATCGTTCGCCGTCAAGTGGCACTTGTTGGTGCAGGTGGCTCAGCCCCCGCCGTTCATCTTCCTGCTGTCCAGGACTCGCCCAATCCACCCCCTGCTGACAAGAATAAAGGGGTGGTCGCGATCGACTTCGAGGACGAGGGTACCGAGGAGGGCCTTGTCTTTAAGAGGCCAAGGGTGGGGGTCGCGGCAAACTCACTCTCTGCTACTGACGACCACCCTCCCTCATTCAGAGACAACCCCTCCAGTGCCTCTTCTCCTTGCGGACTCCTCGCGCTTGAAGGTGGTAGGGAGAGCACTCATGGGGTGATCAAATGCCTCCTACCCCTGAGCTCCCCGCCATACTCCAACACACCCTCAAATGCTTCCAAGAGAGGGAGGCGGCAGAAGCCTTGGGCAAAGACACGTTAAAGGATTGTATGGGCCAAAGTCTTGGGGAATTCCTCATCAATTCCCTTGCCTTCATGAGCCAGGCGGAGACAAGGATGAAGGAAGAACTTTCTCGCCAAGCCCAGACTTTCACCAATTGGGAAACGGCGTTGACCCAAGAGCTGAGCTGCCTCCGCCAATCAGAGAAGGAGACCAAGAAAAGGCTCTTCGACAAGGGTCAGGAGAACCTTCAGCTGGAGGAGAAGATCCTACCCCTACATAATAAAGTCATCGATTTGGAAGAGTAGGCGGAGGGGACAAAGGCCAAGAAGGCCAAACTGGAAGAAAGGTCAAGCTTGCCGAAAAGATTGAGCAATTCAACAAGACTGAGGCGGAGCTCATCGAGGACGCCACTGACGCCTATGGAGAAGGGTTCGAAGATGCCCTTGCTCAGGTTTCCTGCGTGGACCTTGAGTTGGACATCTCCACCTTTGCAGCGTCGAAGCGAGTTGTTGATGGTCAGCTCGCGCCCAAAATCTAACTTGCCCAATTTGTATGAACTTGGCCTTTTGATGAACATTTGTAATATGTACATACACTTTGTCTTATTTATGAATCTATTTGCTTTATTCCTCTTGGTTGTTAACTGTCGTGCCTCGCACTAACCTTGCTAACAACGCGTCTGACGAACATTAATACTCTAGGTAGCGCGCTTGTCCACCACCCACTCGACCTCACCTTCTTCGAGTCTTTAGTGGCTTAAGGTAGTAGTGACGTGCACACAAACCCTGAACTGACCTTACCTTGGTTACACAAAGATAAGGGAATTCTTTATTGCCGCTCTTCAAGCCTGCCTTACAAGACAAGAGAGAGGGATCCACTGACTGACTTCACTCCTACTTTTCTGAGTAAGGAGGTATCTTGCTGATGTCGCCGGTGAGCCATGTTGTCTTCACCTTGGCATTCTCACTCAAGAGGGAGGTGCTCTGCTCATCATCCTATCCCAACTCTGAGTCTTCTAACTCGAGGGAGAGTTCGTATCTGACCTCGATCTGACCACACTAGGGTAGATGAGGGTTGAACCATTGGACCATGTTGTCTCTATCTCGGTGCTCTCACTCAAGAGGGAGGCGTTCTCTGAGAACCATCTTACCCATTCTCAAGACTTCGAGCCCAAGGAGAGACTCGTAACTGACCCTGTACTTACCCCATAGGGGCGGACGAGGATTTAACTGGCGAACCGGACTGTTCAACCCTTACGTTCTCATAAAAGAGGTAGGCGTTCTCTGTGAACCATCCTTCCCACTCTTGAGACCTCTAACCCATAGGGAAGGCTCATAACTGACCTTGTCCTCGTCGTATGAAGTTAAGGGAGGGTTTTACTGATGAACCATAATGTTCAGCCTTGCCGTTCTCACTCGAGGGGGAGGTGTTCTCTGCGAACCTACCTTTCCCGATCTCGAGACTCCTAACGCAAGTGAATGGTTCGTAGCGGACCTCATCCTCACGCAAGGGCGAGAGAGGATTTTACTGGTGAACCATACTATTCAGCCTTGGCGTTTTCACTCGAGGGGGAGGTGTTCTATGCGAACCTACCTTTCCCACTTCGAAACTTCTAACCCAGGTGAATGGTCCGTAACTGCATTGTACAAAATATTCGATAATATATTTCAATCGAAACTTTATTGGGTGACCTCGTTAAAAAACCCTTGGAAGGGAAAAAAAGGGTCCCTAAAAACTGCGTACAATGCTAATAGTTCAACTGAAATAAAATTTGAGGTCGGTCGCATTCCATGTACGAGGAATCGCGCCGCCCTCTAACGTCTCAAGCCTGTATTCCCTATTCCCAAGGGCCTCTGTCACCTTGAAAGGACCAGTCCACTTAGGGAATAACTTGTTATATAGTTGGTATGGGTAGGCCTTTTGCATCACCAAGTCGGCGACCTAGAACTGACGAGGTCTCACCTTGGAGCTGTACTTGTACTCCACTCTTCTCTTCAAGGCTTCAACTTTGATTCTTGCTTCCTCCCTTACTTCATCCAGTAGGTCCAGGTTCACCTTTCTCTCTTCAGCCACGAAGTTCTGGAAGCGTGGCGAGTTCTCCTGGATCTCTACGGGAATCATCGCGTCCGAACCATACACCAAGATGAAGGGTGTTTCTCTGGTGGTGGACTGGGGAGTGGTGTGGTAAGCCCACACAATTCTAGGGACTTCTTCTATCCATGTTCCTTTTTCCTTCTCCAGCCTTCTCTTCAGACCTCTAAGCAGGACTTGGTTGGACAACTAAACCTGCCCATTCGTCTGCGCCACTTGCTCAGCCTCTGTGTGTTACTTGAATTAGAAATGTGTACCTTTTTCTGTTGGTTGTTACCCTTTATATACTTGAGAGTGTTCGCTATTTCTGTTTAACTGTAACTATGTCCATTGTAGGTGTCTTTTAGCGCCGCTGTCACCTCCTCTTAAGGTCACTTAGCACTTAAGACGTCCTTACTGGAGTGCAACCTCTGATGAGATGACCGCTTAGGTACCAACTCATTAACCCAATCTCTGGGATCATCCGTCCTGGGAGTCCACTAGCTGTCCACGTGCCATGCATGCAGATCACCCCTGGGAATGTGACCCTCCTCAGTCGTCTCTTTCCCAATCGCTCTTTCACTGTATTACACCCTGACCGCGACACTTGCATCCCATGCACGGATCCCTCGTGGTCTAGGCTTCTCCCTTACTGATAAATGGAGTGTGGCTCTGAAACAACCTCTTTCGGCTTATCTTTACTGTTCGGGTCATCGAGGTCCGAGGCCTCCTTGCCCTTCACTCCCGATGCCGAGCACACCTCGGCCGCCTTGCCTCGCGTGCTTTGCGGGACCCTGGCCCATCCTTGTCGTGGGACCCAGCCTTCGGGGCCTCACCATAACTTTGGTCAACGCCCGAGTCCGAGGACTGGTCGGTACACAAGCCCCCTAGTCTCGAGCTGTCAACTTGTTCAGCAAATAGACTATGACCTCACCCTGCCGAACTACATGGCTTCATGTGACAGGACATGTACAGTGCACCGAAGTGATGTTTTCTTGTTCCTGTCTTAATCTACGAACACGTGTCTCTGATCGAACGGCTGTGACTTAACGTCGCTTGCGTTTCCATGTTTACGTTAGAATGTTTCAAAAACGCACGCTTTATGCACTGTTTCATCACTCAAAACTTCCCTTGCACTCTTCATCTTCTTCTTCGAGCGCTTTCGTTTCCTTTGTCGCAAAAATCACAACTTTCGCTAGACAGCAATCAAAGGTATGATTTTTCTCCATTGATTGCTCTTTATTTTTGATTTTGCGCATTGATATCTGCTTGGGACTGTTTAAACTTCCGCATTTTTGCTAAGGCACGTTCCCAGTAACCCTAATTACGGTTAGCGGAAATAGTGGAAACCCTAGAGTATATAAGGGGTAGTATTAAACCTAAGAATGTACGCCATTCATACGTAACTTTTACGCTAATACACACACAGATACACAGAGAGATTTTTACAGCCTACTTTGGTGTTTCTTAGCTCTATACTGACTTGAGCATCGGAGTGCAAACGGCCTCTAGGGCGCCCTTTGCCCTTGTGATTTCAAGTGTTTGATCGAAGAAAGGCACAAACGAAAGCAGGGATATTTGGGCGTGCGATCGTCGCAGGCGCACAAGGATAATCGAGTCAACCGGCAGGAACAATACCTACACCCTGTATTATGCTAAAGGCAGCTTATTATAGTCTATCTTTGCTATTTTGACTCCTAAAGTGAGCCCAAATTATTTATAAACATATTCTATATTTTAAGAAGACCAAAAGGAAGAACTTATAATATTCGGGTTTATAGCTTCTTCTTCTTTTGTTGATTCTTTGCCGAGGCTTGTTGGGGCCTGGCTTTGTATCTTGAGATGATTGACCCTTTTGGGAAGTGCTTGTTGTGTCCTTAGTTATTGTTCCTATCGGTTGACTTCAATTGCCTTCGTATGTCTACGACGATCACACGCCCAATTATCTCTACCTTCGTTCGTGCCTTTCTTCGATCAAATACCTGAAAATGCAAAGACAAAGGGCGCCCTAGAGGCCGTTTTCACTCCGACACTCAAGTCAGTATCGAGTTAGGAAACACTGGAACTTAGCTGTAAAAAACTATGTGTGTAATCTGTGTCAGTGTTGCATAAAACTTGCGTACCTTATTAGGTTTGATACTACCCTTTATATACTCTAGGTTTTTCGCTGTTTCTGCTAACCGCAATTAGGGTTACTGAGGGTGTGCCTTAGCGCCGCTATCACCCACCCTTAGGGCAATCTAGCGCGTAAGGCTCCCATACTAGAGTGCAAGTGCAACCTTTGATGGGATGACCACCTGGGTACCAACTTGTGCACCTAATCTTTGGGGCCATCCGTCCTGGGAGTGCCCTAGTTGTTCACATGCCATGCATGAAATTTTACTCCTTCACCATGACCTTCTCGGGCCGTATCTCTTCCAGTGGTTTTTTACTTGTGTTACGCCTAAACACGTCATCCACTCCACACGCATGGGCCCCTCATGATCTAGGCTTCTCCCTAACTAGTAACTAGTGGGTTGTCTGGGATCCACCTCTCGTGGCCCAGCTCTTCTGTTTGACCGACGCCTGACCATTCCTCGACCCTCTAGGCGTACTCTCTGTGAGGCACCTTGGGCATACCGCTTGTGGGACCCAGCTTATGTGACCGACGCCTGAACACTGCTCGACACCCTGGGCGTGCTGTCTGCAAGGGATTGGCCCATGTCGCTCGTGGGACCCAGCTTACATGGCCCCACGTCTACTAGGAGTCAATGACGTCTGAGGACTGGTCGGTATAGTTATCTTTCGGTTTGTGTCAAGGTAAGTGTTAGCAACATCATTGGTGAAGACCTTTTTCTCCTTAGCTAACTTTTCATCTTTCTGCACCAGTTCTTCCTTAAGCTTTTCCACCTTAGCCAAGAGCTTTGTTCTCTCATCATATAAGATTAAGGCCTCCTTGGACTTCTCAATCAGGAGGACCTCAACTTCTTGTTGTGAATGTTGTGATTATTGGAGTTCCTTCTGAAGCCTCACTGTCTCTCACTGAAGTTCTCATTGAAGGTTCTCCACTCACTGGTGTAGCTCAGTAGCCTCATTTCTTGTCAGCCGACCCTCTTAACTGTTTAAACTTGGTGACAACCAAGCAACTTTTAGCAAGAGCCTTCCTAGTTGCCTCATGGTATCTTAAACTAGGCGATCCTCCTCTAGGCTCATGAGCTTCTATTTTGCCTTGTTAGGAGGGAGAGCCTTCTTGAGGAAGGAAGGGACGTTCAGGCCTTGGTCCCAGAGTCCCTCTTCCTGGAAGCTTGTGCCTTCATCCTCTTGTATCACCAATATGTCGTGTGGTGGGGTTGGGATTGGGGGAGGGGCATGGTTCGAAGGAGCACACTCATCTGATTCAGAATGCTCGGTAGGGGCAACTGTTGTTTTCCTTCTCCTTTTGAAGACGGACCCAGAGAAGGTCTCCCTGTTGTCCTCAGTAAGGGCTGGAACTGTTATAGCAGGAGCTTTGAGTTTGAGATTTTGGGGCGCCTGAGCAGCCGCCCTTTTCCTCTTGGCCCTCTTGGCCAGATCCTTCTTGTCAATCCAGGCTAGCATGTTATATGCAAAAAAGGATAAGAAGAAATTAGCAACAATAATAAAGTCAAAACCATTGAGAGTAGAGAATGAAAAGTAACAATGTAAAATTTTAGGTCCCCTAGGGAGAACTTTTTGCTTATGAGAACTGTAGTATCGAAGATCACCTTTAAGCTTGAAAGGAATTCACAGACCTCCTGGTCATGCTGGGGCGCCAAACACCTTTGAAGTTTGGCTTCTGGGTCTAGTACAGAGGAAACCCATTCAGGAGAGTTGGATCCCTCTTGTTGTAGCGTACCTTCAAGAATTTACCTTTGAAGCCTTTGTAGGATTCTTGGAAGAGTGATAACAATGCTCTCCTAGCCACCCCGTTGAAGGAAACTCAAAATTGGCGGCCTAAGTGTTTGGTCTCAAAGAAATATAGAAAGACTTCCACAAATGGCAAAAGGCCAAACTGTGTGCAAAGAATGAAGAAACCCCGAACGAATGCCCAATTATTTGGGTGTAGCTGGGCAGGGGCCACATTGATCTCGATGAGAAGTTCTTTTTCAAAATTGAACAAGGGTAGACGAAGAAGAATATTTTTAAATACATTGGCATAGAAATAGCAAAAGGGACCCTCAAGGTCCGAGGACTCATCGCAACAGACAAACTCATCTTCTTCACATGGTATTAACCTAAGGGCTTTATCTTTTTCTCTACCAAAATGACACTTATTTTGGCACTTGCTTTTCCTAAGGGCCAATATTTGGTCACGAGAGGTATATATGGAAACTTCTTCTAATAGGTTTTGGGGTGCCCAGGGATATAGATTTTTGTTATCCATTGCAAGAGTATTTAAAAATATAAACACAAGCAAATACAGACACACATTCAGGAAAGGAAAACCACAAGCAACGATACATTTCATATTCAAGCAAAACCATGTAACTAGCATAAATAGTGACCAACATAAGTAGGAAAGAATAAATCCAGAACAGACCCAACTCAGGCAACATGATCGTGATAAATGCTTTAATCAGATAATGACGCAAACACAAAGTGATGAGTTGAGCGAAAGGAAGTACCTTGTTTTAGGGAACGTTTGAGGACAAGGAGGTTTCCTAGTTAGCCAAGGAGGTATAGTGAGAATAAGAAAAGCATGAGGGGGGGTCATAAGGGTTGAAGAAATGGAACAGTGAATAACAGAGGTTTTCTAAATGTTAACTTAAATGATTATGGGAATGGGAGCGACAACGCCTTTCTACCATTGATGAAGATGCCACGTGTGCGTCCACGATTGAGTATGGTGAGACGTCACCTCAAAAATGCTTTGTGTGTTGTGCCATACCTGCTTGTTGCGAGACTGCCACGTAAGCCGCCAGAGCACTCAAAGATTTTCTTCGTTTAGGCAAGCACAGCTCGAGCCTGGGGGCTTGTGTACTGGACAGAGCGCTCAAGGCTCAGTGCTCGGTGGTCGGATCTCGGTGCATGGCACAAGTAGGTCAGCTCGACTCTTGGGCCATGTGATTGGGCCCGATTTGGTTAGTAAACTCGTTATGGCATAATTTAACCTCTTTATGCAGCAATTAGTAAAGGGTATTTTTGAACCTAGAGGTACGTATAGTACATGTGATGCCTAGGTAAAGTAAATGTTTCTTTTAACTTAAGTACGTATGTTCTAGGGCACATAGTTAAGTTGCATGCAAGGCAAAAGATAACGTTGTACCATGAGTAAGGTGCCCCCGTAAGAAGAATATTCCCCTGATGTTGGCGCATGAGTTGGTACCCTGCTCGCAGATGATTATTCTATTATTATTTTATGCACTCCTTAGAAACAAGATCACGTTCTGTTGTAGCACCGTGAGAGGGTGCCCCTAAACAAAATGTTTTCTTGTTGAGTATTGTTCCGTCCGGTTGACCGGGACGTCTTCGTGCGCGACCTCAACCGTCAGCTAGGGACTCCTTCCCACTGGTTACCTGTGAATTCCTGCAAAAAAGAGGACAAAGAGGCGCCCTAGCGGCCGTGTGCACTCCGACGCTCAAGTCAGCCAGCAAGAAACACCAAAACTGTCCACCTACGTCTCTGAGCACCGCGTATGGCACTCTGAAGGTGGTAAAAGAACTGTGTATATGTGTGTGTTGTCCCTTTCGGGCAAAAATATTTCCCAGTCACTTGTACGCAACCTTGAAGCACGAGCAAGCAACTAAAGAGTTCTCTGGTAAATTTGCCAAAAGTTCCAACCCTTTTTCCAACATTCTCTGCGCTATTTAAACTACCCAAGCATTTAAAGCGCCTTAAAGCGCTTTTAATCACAAACGTAACGCACTCATTAAAGCGCTTAATTAGAAAACGTAGCGCATTTAAGACGTTGAAACGCTCGGGAGCCATTATAGTACCTGAATGCTCGAAAGGGAAACTGTATTGAATAAATTTTAATTACCTGGCACCTGACTAAAGGGTGTTTCTATTCTGGCATGGCTGTCGTACACGTGGAGGGCCTCACGACGCCATGACCCCATCTGGGGGCGCTTCTGCCCACCTGGGGACGTTTCTACGTGTGAGTCTTTCTGCTGGGAGTGCTACTGCGCTAGGGGTGACTTTTTGGGTGCCAACTCATGCCCCCAAGTATCTAGTCACTTACTTTGACAGCGTATCTGCCTTCCTTTTGTACTCTGCACCCGGTTGCCCTGGGCGTGACTTTCCTCTTGAGTCGTATCTGCCCCACAGGCGTCTCTGGGGCGGCAGGAGCACTTCACGAGTCAGGCTGCCCTTCACTGGTACTATTACTATGGCCTTGAAGCCACCTTTTCCTTCTCTTTATCTCTGCCCTGTGCTATTGGGACCTGAGGCCTTCCCACGGCGTCGCTCCCTCCATGGTCTTTCCTACCCATGGGTATCGGGGAACCACACTGTGATTGCCTTGTTTTTACACTGTTTGAGCTGGCGACGCCCTAGTTGGGCGACGCCTTCACCTGGGCGACGCCTTCGCCTAGGCGACGCCTTGCCTTGGCGACGCTTCCTCTTGGCGATGCTGGCACTTGGCGTCTCTCCACCTAGGCGACGCCTTGCATTGACTTTGACTCTTCAGCCGTTGACTTTGACTCTTCAGCCGTTGACTTTGACCTTGACTTAGTCAACGCCCCGGATACGGGACGGTACACAAGCCCCCCAGTCTTAAGCTGAAGACTTGTCTTCAGCGTAAAGACTAAAGCCTCGCCCACGCCGTCCCCGTGCCATCCTGATGACGTGTCATTCCCTGCTGACTCAACAATTCTCGAATTGTTGACGTGACGCTTTCTGTACCCTAGGAGCGCTCTTACTGATTGATTTGACCTTCTCTGAAACGAGGATGATAACACCTTTTGGGCTACCCTTGATCGCGCGCCACGTGGCCCATCGCGCGGCCATCCTCCAGGGACCTTTGCGTTTCCCTTGGGTAATTGATCCTCTGACGCGTGGCACGATCCCACGACCCTAGGTTAGCGCCTCTCGAGTTGCGAAATGTAACGTTTAAGTTACTCCAAACCCCGCGCTCACCCTACTGTTACATTCATTCACTCTGCAACTCCGCACTGTTCATCGCCTTCAAAACCCCTTTTCTCTGCAATCGCGATTCTCTCCTTGCTGCGCTCGTCTACTGCCTCCATTCCAATAAAAAAGGTACGATCTCGAGTATTCACGACTCTTCCTTTTCGTCGCATTATAGGATTCATTGAACTGCCTGGGACTGTTGTTATTCTCGTATTACTGCATTTCTCCGCTTCTTCTTCCTCCTCTGATTTTTTTCACGTGGGTGACGCTTCCTGGGGCTCTTTCCCCTTCTTGCCATGGCTAAACTTGCTAAACCCTTTTTCCTCTCTTCTTTCTCCAGCTATCTATTTTCACCATGACGCGCGCGAACGCGGAGCCTGATTCTTCTCCCACGACCCCCAAGTCCAACTACAAAGCCTTCTACCCCTGGGCCCCCGACGAGCTCCTGAGTGAATGCACCAGCCTGACTTCCTTCCAGGACCTGGAAGCTCACCGGGGGGATCCCCATTTGTACAACTTTAACGCCTTCTGCCGCACACACGACGCCCACATATCCGTCCGTCCCGGCAGGCCTGGGGAACCTGTTTGTTTGGACGACAGACCTAGAAAGGGGAAACCCTTCTTCTTCATGTACCAAACCGTGTTCAAGCGCGTAGGAGTGCGTCTCCCGTTCACTCCCTTCGAACGGAAGCTTCTCACTGAAATCAACACTGCCCCAGCCCAGCTTCATCCCAATAGCTGGGCATTCGTGAGAGGCTTTCAAATTCTTTGTGGATACCTAGGCATCCCCCCTTCTGTAGATATCTTCCTGCATTTCTTTGAGGTGAAGAAACAGGGGAAAAGCTTCTGGGTAAGCTTTTCCGGGATCGCAGGCAGGATCCACTGGTAAGGGAAATTCTTCAGGGTGTGCAGCGCCAAGCACGATCCCACAGCTTTGGATGGCTTCCCCCTTTACTGGACGGAGCGCCCTAAATTGCTCAGGGCCAAGACCCTGGAAGAGCTATCTCCCGCCGATAGGGAGGTAAGCAAAGCCTTGGCTGGGTTGGGGATCGTTTTTGATACCTTGAAGCTGGTCGCTAGCGAGTACAATGCTCACGCCCTGACCACCTACTTTGGTAAGGGGCTCTCCCCTCATCTTTTTGTTGTGAACATCCTGCTATCGAACGTTGGTTCCCCTGGACCCTTATACTCATTTTATAGTGTGCTATGTTACTTGCATTTCACGCCTCCATGTGTGTTGTAATTTTGCATAGTTGCTTTGGTCTTAATTCTTGCTGTTTGATCTATCTTGATGTAGGATCGGTGATGGGCGCTTCCAAGAGAATGATGCTGGCGAAGGCAATGAAGGAGGCACGTGCCGCCAAGGCGGGCGCCTCCTCCACCCTTGCTGCTGATCCGGTTCCCCCACCGATTCTGTCGCCGCCTCCTACGATCACTGCCGAGGCTATCTCGAGTTCACCTCCGTCATCTCCTCGCAGCCTTGCAGCACTTCAGACTCCTCGCTCTCCTCTACCCATCGCCGTTGTTCCCCTAGCCGCGGCCTCGTCACCGGCTCCAACCCCCCTTGACAAAGGGAAACGGGTTTTGGAGGTTCTAACAGATGATGAGGACTCAGAAGGCGTGGCTCCCTTCAGAAGAAGAAAATCTGCGCGGGTTCCTCTTTCGGTAGAGGCGTCACCCCAGGGAGGGAACCCCTTCATGGATAACCCCCCGAGCGCAACCTCACTCCCTCCCATGACACTCCACGAGGAAAGGGGCGAAGGCGCCGAATCTGCCCCGCCTCCGCCGCCGGCAAAAACCATTGCTTCCCCTGCTTCCGTCGCTGTCGCCCCTGACTTCATCGCCATCCCTCCTCCGATTATGCATCTAATGAGGGGCTTCAGCGGCGGGACTCTGCCAGAGGGCACCGACAGGAAGGAAGGCATGCCCTTCTACTTGGGGGCCTTCCTGGCGGTGGCCCTTGAATGGTGCGCCCAGGCCAGAAACGCGGCTATGCAAGCTTAAACTCTCCAAGCCTTGGAAACAAAGGCGACTACTCTGGAGGAGGAAATGAGGACCCTGAAGCAAGCGCAAGAGTCCAAAGCAGAAACTGAGAGGCAACTGGCAAAGGCATTGGAGCTCCAGGCTGGCTTTTTTACTCGTGAAGTCGCCCTCCAAGTCCAGGTAACGGGCCTTCAGGAATTGCTCAAAGCTGATGCAGAAATTCAAAAGGACCTGAAGGACCGTTGCCGTGAGCAAAGCAGGTCAAAGCTATGGACCTTCTCCGGGCTGACTACGACAAGCTACAGGTCGAGGTCAGTCGACTTCGCGTTGAGAAGGAGGCTCTAGAGAAGCAGGTGGCTTCTGGGGATGCCGCCGTTGAGGAGCTGGAGAAGGAGAAAAAGTCCCTTATCCAGGAGATGCCGGGTACTTTCGAGGAGAGGTTCCAAGAGGCTCTGACCCAGGCGTCCTGTGAGAACCCTGGCATTAATATTTCAAACTGCGACCCCATGCACCATGTCGTCGACGGGAAGGTCGTGCCCATGGACGTGGATGACTGAACCGCTGCCTCTCAACCGCCACCTTCAGCTTCACGCTTAACTGCTTTATACTTTACCTTCGTTTTTGATTTTATCTGTTAAAACTTGTAATTCTTTGAACTACCCGTACTCTTGTTACTGATTTGGGGCGTTCGCATGATTGCCTTTATGTCTTTGCCATACACGATTCTGCTTGTGCAATCTTATTCTCATCTTTTTCCTTCGCGCGCTTCGACTATTTTATCTGTGTTCTGCCCATTTCCTTCACTTCGTTAGATGGCCTTGTATGCCCGGGAGGGGTCACACGCCAATCCTCACGCCCATGGAGAGGCTCACTTAGTGACGCCGTATCGTCCACGGGATGTCTCTGATACCGAAAGGTCCTTTCCTTGATCCTTAACGCCCGGCACCCACGCCTAAGGAGAGGCCTGCTACAGCAGCACCGTATCGTCCCCGGGTGTCTAAAACGTCGAGTGCTCTGGGGGGGGTCTGTTCCCTCCATGGTCTTTCCTTCCCATAGGTATCGGGGAACGCCCTGCCAGCGATTCGCTGGCGTTTGGCGGTCTTATCTCCCTCCACAGTCTTTCCTACCTGTGGGTATCGGGGAGGCGAAGCCAGTGACTAACTTTGCCTTCTTTGATTTCGTCTCCCTCCACAGTCTTTCCTACCTGTGGGTATTCGGGGAGGCGACGCCAGTTGGTATTTGGGTTGGCGACGCCCGTGACGTCTCACGCTGGCGTCGCCCTTCACGTCCTTCCGGGCGACGCCTCGGGCGTTATCTTTACTTCGACATTGACTTTGATTCTTGCCTTGGTTGACGCCTGACGACAGCGAAGAGCTCAACGTTTTGTCTGTGCCATCCACGTGGCGCTTCTTGTATAGCTGATGGGACGTTCCGTCATTCGACTTGATCCACGTGGCGCTGCTTGTATGGTTGATGGGGCATTCAGTCATTCCATTAAGTTCTGACTCCTGCTGTACCCCTGACTCACTTTCGACGGCGCATCGTACCAATGGATATTCTCCTGATATGACATTTTCTTATATAAACCAGTGGTGCCAGCGTCATCCTTTCATCTTCTGCCACGTGTATCAATCGTGCGGTGCATCCATTCGCGTCGTTTGGCGCTCTAACCGCTTTATTTAACTCTTCAAACTCTGGAACTATCTTCATCATTTTCTCACTCTTCATAACCTACTTGTGTTCTTTCTTCTTGCACCCTTTCTTCTCTGACGAAGGGTTGTTCCAGCCTTCGCTTCCCTCGCTCAACTCTTGCATTTCCGGCAGTCCTGATCTTGTTAAAGAATGTCGTCTCACGCTGCTTCCTCCAGGGTCCGTCCCAAAGACTTGTACCCTTGGGCTTCGAGTGAACTTCTTGACGAGTGTTCATGCTTACTCTCTACCAGGGCCATAAGGGAGCACAAAGGGGATTCGTGTTCCTATGACCACCGGGCCTTCGCGAGGAGACATGACGACGACATCGCTGTGCTCCCTTGCACTCTAGGGGAGCCAGTATGTGGAGAAGAACGGGCCAACGAAGGGGTCCCTTTCTTTTACTTTTACCAGGTGGTGTTCAAGACCATCGGGGTGCGCTTACCCTTCTCCTGGTTCGAGAAGGAACTGCTGACGGAGATTAACGTTGCTCCGGCCCAGTTATACCCCAACAACTGGGCCTTTGTCAAAGCCTTCGATATTCTCTTCGGGTTTCTGGGTTGTGCACCCTCGGTTGACCTCTTTCTTCACTTCTTTGAGGTGAAGAGGTAGAGACACAACCTCTGGGTAACTCTCAGCAATGTACCCGGAAGAGTTCTCTTCACACCCTTTCAAAGCTCGTTCACCGGGTGGAAAGGCCAGTTCTTCAAGATCTGCCGTACTGATCTTGTTCCCGACGCTCTGGATGGGTTTCCGCTGTACTGGGTGAGAGAGGAGAAGGTCCTCAAAGCCAAAACCCTCAAGAATCTGGCTCCAAATGATCAAATAGCTTGCCGGATTCTTGCTGAGGCGGGAGGTTTTGACTCTGCCACGGTGATCAGCCTGGAGTTCAACGCTGGGACTCTTGAGAAGTACATATGTAAGAACCACTGCCTTAGAAAACTCGGCCTTCGTTACTTTCTAACTGTGCCTGTTTTTCTTCATGGTGTGTCTAACACGTCTTTTCCCCTGGTGCAGGTTCGAAAATAAACCAAGAAAAGAGGACACGACTTACTCGAGCGCTGCGGGCTGGAAAAGGGGCTTCGCCTTCCTCCAGTGATGACTCTGATGAGCGCTGAGAAATGGCTTGTTCGTGTTTTTGCATGATTTGTAGCGTTTGCTCCGTTTGTACTACTCCCATTGTATTGAACATTGCTTGTAACAACAACTCTTCAATGTCATACTTGATTTTTTGTAACGCCACTTTACTTTGCATATGCTTCATGTACTGCGCGCTTTTCCTTTCGTCCTGTTCTTCCAGCGGTGCATGCCTTCACTTGGGCGACGCCTGCTCAGGGGCGACGCCCTTATCTAGGTGGCGCCTTCTTTCAGGGCGACTCCATGACCTAGGCGACGCCTTCTTTCTTGGTGACGCCTTCTTTCTGGGCGACGCCATGACCTAGGCGACGCCTTCTTTCTTGGCGACGCCATGGCCTAGGCGGCGCATCACATTACTTCAAACAAGGAAAGATAAAGGCTGAAAACCAAGGCACTTCTTTTTCTCAAACTGGTTTTTCCTTTTATTAGGGTGACCTCATTAAAAAACCCCCGAGAGGGAAAAAGAGCGTCCCCTTCAACTAAATTGTTACATACTGCTTACATAAGTCAACTGAAATAAAATTTTAAGTTGGCTGCATTCCAACTGCGCGGGATGGGGCCTCCATCTAAAGTCTCCAGGTTGTACGAACCGTTGCCCTTAGCCTCAGTAACTCTGAAGGGCCCGGTCCACTTGGGAGACAGCTTATTCTTCAACTCGTATGGGTGAGCTTTCCTCATCACTAGGTCGCCAACCTGAAACTGTCGCGGCTTTACCTTAGAGCTATATTGCCGTTCTACTCTTCTGTTCATCGCTTCAGCTTTTATTCTAGCTTCTTCCCTGGCCTCTTCTAGCAGATCCAGGTTTACCCGCCTCTCTTCATTGGACTCCTCCACCACAAAGTTTTGAAAACGTGGTGAGCTTTTCTGTATTTCTACTGGAATCATTGCGTCCGACCCGTACACCAAACTGAAGGGCGTCTCCATAGTAGAGGATTGGGGCGTGGTGTGATATGCCCATACAATCCTTGGCACCTCTTCCGCCCACGCCCCTTTGGCTTTCTCTAACCTTCTTTTTAACCCCCTCAGCAGAACTCTGTTTGCCGACTCTACTTGTCCATTGGTCTGGGGGTGTTCGACCGACGCGAACACTTGTTTGATTCCTACTTCAGCACACAGATTTCTCAACTGCTGACTGGAAAACTGGGTCCTGTTGTCAGATATCAGGCGCCTAGGTACGCCAAAGCGACACACAATGTTTCTCCACACGAAATGCTGTACCTTATGCGCAGTGATCTGTGCCACGGGCTCCGCCTCTATCCACTTAGTGAAGTATTCGATGGCGACGATCAGATACTTCATCTGCCTGATTGCCAGTGGGAAAGGGCCCAGGATGTCAATTCCCCATGTATGGAAAGGCCACGGACTGTATATAGACCGCAAATCTTCTGGCGGCGCCTTGTGCCAGTCGGCGTGCTTTTGGCATTGCCTACACCGCTGGGCGTGCCGCGCGCAGTCCTCTTTCACTGTTGGCCAGAAGAAGCCTGCGCGTATTACCTTGGAGGCTAAGGATCTTCCTCCTACGTGGCTTCCGCAGATGCCTTCGTGTAGCTCCGCCATTATCCTGGTGCACTCATCGCCACTGACGCATGTTAGGATAGGGTGAGTGAAACCGTGCCTGAACAGCACCCCATCCACCAAAGTATATCTTGCGGCATTTCTTTTGACTTTTTTACCCTTGTCAGGGTCCACTGGAAGAGCCCCATCTGCCAGGTATCGCTTATAGGGCGTCATCCAGGTGTCTCCCTTGGACAAAACACATACCTACATCTGCTCTTCCTCAGGCACACCCGCGAACATGCTGATGCGGGGCGCCCTCTGCGTATCTTGGGTCAAAGAGGAATGACTCCTCGGCCTTCCCCTTGATGTATAAATCTGGAGGACATCCACCCTGTTGTCTTCCACGAATCGACGCGGAGCTTTGAGAGTCTCCTGGATCACTGTCCTCTGTCTACCCCCCTTGCCCGAGCTGGCCAGCTTTGTGAGCAGGTCAGCTCTGGCATTCTGCTCCCTCGGGACATGTATCAGCTCAAGAGCGTTGAACGCCCCCTTCAACAACTGGACGTATTTCAGATACGCCGCCATCTGTGGGTCCTTCGCCTGGAACTCACCCGACACCTGCCCCGTAATCAACTGAGAGTCGCTCTTCACCAGGAGGTTCTGTGCGCCCATCTCCTTGGCCAAGAGCATTCCTGCTATCAGGGCTTCATATTCTGCCTGATTGTTACTTGCCTTGAAGGCAAAGCGCAAGGCCTGCTCGATCAGTATGCCGTCGGGTCCCTCCAAGACTATTCCCGCACCGCTCCCTTGTTGGTTTGAAGAGCCATCAACCGAGAGCAGCCACTGCGAACTCGCTTCCACCTCTTGCTCACCTCCGGGCGAAAGTTCTGCTACAAAATCTGCGTACACCTGCCCTTTGATGGATCCTCTAGGCTCGTACTGGATGTCGAATTCTGACAGTTCCACCGCCCAGCGTACCATTCTTCCTGCCACATCAGGTTTCTGCAGCACTTTCTGTATAGGGAGGTTGGTCATCACCACCACCGTAAAGCTGTGGAAGTAATGACGGAGCCTCCTAGCAGAGAACACTACCGCCAGCGCCGCCTTCTCTAGTGCTTGGTACCTCGTCTCAGCCCCCTGTAAGGCCTTGCTTACGAAGTAGATGGGCTTCTGACTCTGGTCCTGCTCTTGGACCAACACGGAACTGATGGCCCGCTCCGTGACAGTAAAATATAAACGGAGGGGCACGCCCGCTACCGACTTGCAGAGGACCGGTGGCGTCGCCATGTACTCCTTCAGCTTAATGAAAGCCGCTTCGCATTCATCAGTCCATGCAAAGCGACTGTTCCTCTTGAGGCACTGGAAGTACGGGTGCCCCTTCTCTCCCTCGACGGAAACAAACCTCGAGAGCGCCGCCATCCGCCCTGTCAGCTGTTGCACCTCCTTCACCGACGTCGGGCTCCGCATGGCGATAATAGCCGCACACTTGTCGGGGTTCGCCTCTATCCCCCTCTCGGTGAGCAGAAAACCCAAGAACTTACCGGCCTCTACCCCGAAAACACACTTCTCGGGGTTCAACTTGAGGCGGTACTTGGATATTGTGTGGAACAACTCCTCCAGGTCTGCCATGTGCTGCACCCTATTTTGCAACGCCACCACCATGTCGTCTACATAGGCGTACACATTCCTCCCAAGCATTGGCGCCAGGACCGTGTCCATTAGCCTCTGGTACGTGGCGCCCGCATTTTTCAGCCCGAAGGGCATCACCTTATAGCAGTAACTGCATGTCTCAGTCATGAATGCAGTCTTGCTCTCGTCTCTTGGGTGCATCTTGATTTGGTTGTACCCTGAAAAGGCGTCCAGGAAACTTAGCACCTTGTTGCCGGACGCACTGTCTACCAAGGCGTCGATGCTGGGCAGCGGATACGAGTCCTTTGGGCATGCCTTGTTCAGGTCCGTGAAGTCAACACACATCCTCCACTTTCCGTTCGCCTTTTTCACCAAGACGACGTTGGCGAGCCACTCAGGGTACTGAATCTCCCTGATGTGGCCAGCACTCAGCAGCTTCTGTGTTTCGTCTTTCACCACCTGTTGTCGTTCCTCATTGAACTTTCTCCTTCTCTGACGCACGGGGCGGACCGTGGAGTCCATGCTGAGGTGGTGACACAGGAAATCGGGGTCGATGCCTGGCATGTCCGAGGCGGACCATGCGAAGGCATCCAGGTGGCGTGAAATCACCTCCGCCACCCCTTCCGGTTCTTCAAGGCTTAGCGAACTTCCTAACCTGAAAGTCTTGCCGCCAATCTCCCTTTCTACGGCGTTAGCCGCAGGCTGCTCCCTGCTATCATCTTCGACGGGCGCCGCCTCTTCCATTGGCACATCTGCTTCGGGCATCGCCCTCTCCGCGATGGCCTCTTCAGGCGTCAGCCCAGCGGGCGTCGCCTCAATCATCGTCGCGTCCGCGCTCGGCGGACGTTCGTACACCATGAATACGCCTCTCTTCGTTTTCAGGCTGTTTTCATAGCATTTCCTCGCCTCGTCCTGGTCTGACCTGATGACTATCACCCGGCCACTGAGGTCCGGCAGCTTCATCTTCATGTGACGGGTGGAGGACACTGCGCTCAGACGGTTTAACGCTGGTCTGCCCAGCAAAATATTGTAGGCGGAATTAGCGTTCACGACGTGGTACCGGATGCTCTCGGTACGGGAGGCCTCTCCGTCTGTGAACGTAGTCCTCAACTCTAGGTACCCCCGGACTTCTACCTAGTTATCCCCGAACCCATACAAGCACCCAGTATAGGGACTCAACAGATCGGGGGACAGCCGTAACTTATTAAAGGTCTACAGAAACATGACATCTGCCGAACTTCCTTGGTCTACAAGCACTCTGTGCACCTTCCTTCCGGCGGTGACGACTGAGATGACAACGGGGTCGTTGTCGTGGGGTACCACATCTCGGGGGTCTCTTCTTGTGAACACAATATCTGACTCCCATGGTTCCCCCGAGAGCCTCTCTTCGATCGAATTCACCCCCCTCGCGTATTTCTTCCGCTGGGAGGCGGTGGGTCCTCCGTCGGAAAAACCTCCAGCAATGGTGTGGACCTCGCCAAGCACAGGCATCTCGTGTGCTGGTTCATCTGCTGGCGGCGGCAAGGTGGCGGTCGTTATGGAATCTGC
Source organism: Phaseolus vulgaris (assembly GCF_000499845.2). Classification (NCBI taxonomy): domain Eukaryota; kingdom Viridiplantae; phylum Streptophyta; class Magnoliopsida; order Fabales; family Fabaceae; genus Phaseolus; species Phaseolus vulgaris. Next base: position 988,127 of record NC_023754.2, read on the forward strand.
GACATAGTCTTTCAAAAACCCAGTCCTCACCAGCTCATCTAGCTGGTAGCCCAACTACAGGCAATTATCAATGTGATGCCCGAAAGCCTCGTGGAATTCGCACCAAGAGTCTTTACGAGGCCCTAACACCTTGTCGGTCTTCGCCGGTCGCCTCAGCCTCTCAGCTATGTTAGGCACGGCGATCAAATCCTTCAACTCAACCACGAAGTTGTACCTCGCCGGCCTCGCTCTTTCTCTGGCGGGGCGATCGCCTCCTGCTGGACCCCGGGGCTGGGGCTTTCTGGCCTCGTAGGGGCGTCTCGCCTCCGGCTTCTTTCTCCCCGTCGTGGTCTCATTGACCCGGACGGGCTGAGCTCGCGCCGGTCCCCTCGGGCATGAGGGCACGGCGCTGGTGCGCTTCACACATACCTCCCCTTCGGAAGCAATATGCTCTACCGCCCTACGCCGTAGTTCAGCAAAGGTTCTAGGGCGGTTGCGGATAATGGATTCTCCAAAGGGGCCGGGACATACGCCTTTCACAAATGCGTATACGATCATAGGCTCCTCTGTTGTACCAACCTTCACGACCTGGGCCCCGAAGCGATTGATATACTCCTTCAGGGTCTCCCCCTGATACTGCTTCACATCAAACAGATCGTAGGAGACCGGCGGCGGGGCCTTGTTGGCTAAGTACTGTTCCTGGAACAATCGCGACAATTGGCGGAAAGATGTGATATGACCTTCTGGGAGGCTAATGAATTAGTCCATAACCATCCCGGTCAGGGTGCTCATGAAGAGCTTGCACTTGGCAGCATCAGAACCGCCTATCAGGACCATCTGTGTGTGAAATGCAGCCAGGTGCGTCTCTGGGTCCTCCATCCCGGTGAAGATCACCTTGGGTCCCGCGAACGTGTTCGGGATCGCTGCGTCTAGGATCTCCTGTGAGAAAGGAGTGGAAAACTCACTTGGTGGGGAATGGTTCTCCATCTCGTCATGCCCAGGCCGCCTCCTATCGTTTCTCAGGCCCTGGCGCAACTCCTCATTCACACGGTGGAGCTCTTCGTTCCGCTCATGCGAGGCGTCAAGGTCTGCCTGCATGCGTTCCTGCTCCATTTTCGAATCCGCCATGTCCTGTTGCAGCCCCCTCATTATTTCCAGGACCTGCTGCATGGATAGTTCTGTTGGGGCTGCGCGTGTTGTGCTTCGTCTAGTGGGGGCCATTGTCACTCCAACCTCCTTCAACGTTACTGTAACCTGGTAGATTTTCTCGAACTTGTGATGGGACTGATGTTTTATATCGGCCCCACGGTGGGCGCCAAATGTTCCGTCCGGTTGACCGGGACGTCTTCGTGCGCGATCTCAACCGTCAGCTAGGGACTCCTTCCCACTGGTTGCCTGTGAATTCCTGCAAAAAAGAGGACAAAGAGGCGCCCTAGCGGCCGTGTGCACTCCGACGCTCAAGTCAGCCAGCAAGAAACACCAAAACTGTCCACCTACGTCTCCGAGCACCGCGTATGGCACTCTGAAGGTGGTAAAAGAACTGTGTATATGTGTGTGTGTTGTCCCTTTCGGGCAAAAATATTTCCCAGTCACTTGTACGCAACCTTGAAGCACGAGCAAGCAACTAGAGAGTTCTCTGGTAAATTTGCCAAAAGTTCCAACCCTTTTTCCAACATTCTCTGCGCTATTTAAACTACCCAAGCATTTAAAGCGCCTTAAAGCACTTTTAATCACAAACGTAACGCACTCATTAAAGCGCTTAATTAGAAAACGTAGCGCATTTAAGACGTTGAAACGCTCGGGAGCCATTATAGTACCTGAATGCTCGAAAGGGAAACTGTATTGAATAACTTTTAATTACCTGGCACCTGACTAAAGGGTGTTTCTATTCTGGCATGGCTGTCGTACACGTGGAGGGCCTCACGACGCCATGACCCCATCTGGGGGCGCTTCTGCCCACCTGGGGACGTTTCTACGTGTGAGTCTTTCTGCTGGGAGTGCTACTGCGCTAGGGGTGACTTTTTGGGTGCCAACTCATGCCCCCAAGTATCTAGTCACTTACTTTGACAGCGTATCTGCCTTCCTTTTGTACTCTGCACCCGGTTGCCCTGGGCGTGACTTTCCTCTTGAGTCGTATCTGCCCCACAGGCGTCTCTGGGGCGGCAGGAGCACTTCACGAGTCAGGCTGCCCTTCACTGGTACTATTACTATGGCCTTGAAGCCACCTTTTCCTTCTCTTTATCTCTGCCCTGTGCTATTGGGACCTGAGGCCTTCCCACGGCGTCGCTCCCTCCATGGTCTTTCCTACCCCTGGGTATCGGGGAACCACACTGTGATTGCCTTGTTTTTACACTGTTTGAGCTGGTGACGCCCTAGTTGGGCGACGCCTTCACCTGGGCGACGCCTTCGCCTAGGCGACGCCTTGCCTTGGCAACGCTTCCTCTTGGCGATGCTGGCACTTGGCGTCTCTCCACCTAGGCGACGCCTTGCGTTGACTTTGACTCTTCAGCCGTTGACTTTGACCTTGACTTAATCAATGCCCCGGATACACAGCGTGAGTTCTTGGAGGTTTTCGTAGTTTTCTGTGTGGTTGTGTGCTGGTGCAACCGCTGTTCGCTGTTCATCTAGGTTTTGTTCGGTAATTTCGCGTTTTCCACCGTTCGTTTGGGTTTTTGTTCGGTGAAGTGAAGTTTTCTGCTGCTTACGCGAGATTTGTTCGGCGAGATTTGAGTTCTTTGGCTCGTTTGGTTTGTCGTGGGAGAAGCGGTGGTTTCTGGTGGAGTTGCAGGTTTCTGTAGAGGTTTGCTATGTTCTTGAGTTTTCTTGCGGAGTTTCGCGCAGTTTTGACCGATTGATCGCTGAATCGATCGTCGCTGAAGGAAGTGTTGTTCATTACTCTCTGTGATTTGCTGAGTTTTCATGAGAAAAATGAGAAGCAACCGTTAAAGTCCAGTTGCGCCCGTTGCTGCTGAAGGCGCCGGCGCCATGACCATGGCGCAGATGGTAGAGATTATGCGCTCGTTGCAGGCAACTGTGGAAGCCTCGCGCATAGAACAGGCGAGAATGCATGAGGACCTGGTCGCCTCTCGGGCCAGGAATAATGAGCTTAGCAAAGTGACTGAAGAGCTGCGTCAAGCTCTTCAGAAGCAGCAAGGGCGTCCTATTGCTGAAGAGGTCGCGCCGTCAACGCCGCCTCGTGTTTTTCCTATGCCTTTCGCTCAGGCGATTACTGACACGCCTATTCCTGCGAGTGTGGTACCTGTTAAGGCTGTTTTTACCGGCGTGGAGGATCCTGAGGCTCATCTCACCACGTTCCATACGCAGATGATGCTGTCAGGAGGATCAGACGCCGTATACTGCAAGATGTTCGTGAGCACACTCCAGGGAACGGCGCTGGAATGGTTTGTGAGCCTGCCTACCGGTCACATTGCCAACTTCCAACAGTTTTCAAAGATTTTCGTCGAGCAGTACATCGTGAATAAGGCACCGCCCAGGGTGTCTTATGATTTGTTTGATATAAGGCAGTATCAGGGAGAGTCCCTCAGGGACTACCTGAATCGTTTTGGGGCGCAGATGGTCTGATCGCCGGCCAAAGATGAGGAAATGCTGGTCTACGCATTTAAGAAGGGCGTGCTGCCGGGACCATTCTGCGAGACATTGATCAGGGCTCACCCCGCCACGTTTGCTGAGGTTAGGCGACTTGCGGTGGCCCACATCGCCGACGAGAGTGAAGTCGCCGAGAAGAGAGGAAGCTTGGCTCCCGCTAAGCCACGCGCCCAGACGAGGATCCAGCCACAGAGGGTGCTGGAGACAGCGGGGGCCAGACGGGATCAGAGGACTCGCCATCCTTATGATCCAAGGAAGAACAAGGGCAGGGGCCAAGGACGCCCGCAACCAGCACGCCGGGAATACAATCGCCCGCTTCAGCACCAGTTTGTCATGGGATTGGCAGACCTGATCGCCATTCCCAACATATTAGCTAGGTTGAAAGCGCCCGAGAAGGTAGGCGACAAGGTGCTGGGACCAAAGCCAGACGCCTGGTGTGAGTTTCACCAGGGCTTTGGCCATACCGTGGATTCGTGCTTGGCTTTAGGATACCAGCTCGACGATCTGGTTAAGAGCGGGTTCCTAAATGACTATTTGCTGGATAGAAGGACGGGGGGCGCGTCGAGCTCCCAACCAGCAGGTGGAGAGGTTCAGCAGCACGAGATGCCTACGCACGGGGAAATCCACACCATTGCAGGGGGTTTCTCGGGTAGTGGATGCACCGCATCACAGAGGAAGAAGTACGCGAGGTCTATGATGACGGTGGATATGTTTGAAGACCACTCGCCGGAGGTGGACATTACGTTCACCAAGCAAGATCTTCGGGACGTTGTGCCTCATGACAACGATCCCATAGTCATCTCGCTGATCACAGCAGGAAGAAAGGTCCACAGGGTTCTGGTGGACCAAGGAAGCTCGGCAGACGTGATGTTCTGGCCGACTTTCACGCAATTGGAGCTACCCCTTGACCAGCTGAGGCCCTATGGAGGGTTTTTGTATGGTTTCGCTGGTGACCAGGTGGAGGTCAGGGGGTACATAGAGTTGAGGACTACGTTTACAGATGAGGCGGGTTCGAGAACGGAGAAAATCAAATACCTTGTCGTAAACGCCCCTTCAGCATACAACATTCTGTTGGGAAGGCCCACGCTCAACAGAATAGGCGTTATACCGTCGACTCGGCACATGAAGGTGAAGTTGCCATCTATGGAGGGGGTGGTGATCACCATCAAATCCGATCAGAAAGAAGCAAAGAAGTGCTATGAGAATAGCCTGAAAAACAAGAGATCGGTGAGTTACGTGACGACCACCCCGCCTCCTGGTGTGAAGCCCAGATCGACGGTGATGGAAGAGACCGCCGGAAGAGACATGGAGATGGTGGATGCTGAGCTAGGGGAGGGGAACGCCGGTCTGGAGGAAGAAGAGGCGAGGAATCGCCCTGAGGAACCGAGAGAGTTGGGAATCGCCAGAGCGGTGATCGCCAGAGAGACCAGGCCAAAACCCGTTGAGTAGTGGCTCGAGAGAGAGATCGGGGGAAAGATCTTCAAGCTGGGAAGATCTCTAGAGGTCGAGCTCCAGGACCAGATCGCCAAGGTGATAGAGCGGCATCTGGATGCGTTTGCGTGGTCCGCTTCGGACATGCCCGGGATCGACCCCGACTTCTTGTGCCATCATTTGGCGATGGACAACTTGGTGAGACCAGTGCGGCAGAGAAGAAGGAAGTTCAACGAGGAGAGGAGGCAGGCGATCAGGGACGAAACACAGAAACTCCTCGCTGCAGGCCACATCAGGGAAGTCCAGTACCCTGAATGGCTGGCCAATGTCGTGCTGGTGAAGAAGAGTAATGGGAAATGGCGCATGTGCGTCGATTTCACTGATCTAAATAAGGCTTGCCCAAATGACTCATATCCTTTACCAAGCATAGATGCCCTGGTGGATAGTGCTGCAGGGTGCAAGTTGTTGAGTTTCCTGGATGCCTTCTCGGGGTATAATCAGGTCAAGATGCATCCCATGGATGAAGAGAAGACTGCATTCATGACCGAGAGATCGTGCTACTGCTACAAGGTGATGCCGTTTGGGCTGAAGAACGCGGGGGCCACGTACCAGAGGTTGATGGATCGAGTACTTGCACCGATGCTGGGAAGGAATGTGCAAGCGTACGTAGATGACATGGTCGTGACCTCGCCAGAAAAAAGCAAGCACGTTGCAGACTTGGAGGAATTGTTCACGACGATCGCCAAGTTCAAGTTGAAGCTGAATCCAGAGAAATACATCTTTGGCGTGGAGGCTGGAAAGTTTTTGGGTTTCCTCTTAACTGAAAGAGGAATAGAGGCCAACCCGGACAAGTGTGCCGCCATCTTGGCGATGAGGAGCCCGGCCACTGTGAAGGAAGTGCAACAGCTAACAGGTCAGATGGCAGCCCTGTCTCGCTTCGTGTCAGCTAGCGGAGAGAAGGGCCATCCCTATTTCCAGTGTTTAAGGCGCAACAACAAGTTTGCCTGGACGAAGGAGTGTGAGGAAGCCTTCGCCAAGCTTAAGGAGTATTTGGCGAGCCCGCCGGTTTTGTGCAAACAGCTGGTGGGAACCCCTCTCAGGTTGTATTTTGCTGTAACTGAGAGGGCGGTGAGTGCGGTGCTCGCCCAGGACCAGGATCAGGCTCAGAAGCCTATTTATTTTGTTAGTAAGGTGCTGCAGGGCCCCGAAACGAGATATCAGGCCCTGGAGAAGGCTGCGCTGGCTGTGGTATTTTCGGCGAGGAGGTTGCGCCACTATTTTCATAGCTTCACGATTCTGGTGATGACCGATCTCCCCATCCAGAAGGTTTTGAAGAAGCCCGACGTTGCGGGAAGGATGGTGAAGTGGGCAGTGGAGCTGTCGGAGTTTGACATTAAGTATGAGCCCCGAGGCCCGATTAAGGGGCAAATCTTTGCAGATTTCGTGGTCGAGCTCTCATCTGAGGCGACACGAGTTGAAGGGGACGACTTTCGTTGGGTGCTTTCGGTGGATGGATCGTCCAACCAGCAGGGTAGCGATGTTGGAGTCATCTTGGAGGGGCCCAACGGCGTGTTGATCGAACAATCTCTAAGGTTTGCCTTCAAGGCCAGCAATAATCAAGCAGAATATGAGGCGCTGATCGTCGGTATCTTGCTGGCTAAAGAGATGGGAGCAAGGGTCCTGATGGCAAAGAGTGACTCGCTGCTAGTCACGGGGCAAGTAACAGGCGAGTTCCAGGCTAAAGATCCACAAATGGCAGCTTACCTGGAGTATGTGCAGGAATTGAAGAGTTCCTTTGCCTCCTTTGAAGTGGTGCATGTGCCCAGAGAGCAGAATGCCCGAGCTGACTTGCTGGCTAAGCTCGCCAGTTCAGGCAAGGGGGGTAGGCAGAGGACGGTGATTCAAGAAACTCCAAAGACGCCGAGAGCATTTGTAGCAGATCACCTGGTTCTTCAGATAAGCAGGTCGACGGAAAAAGCGGCAAGAAGTCACAGGTCTTTGACGCAAGAAACATTGAGATCGCCGAGAATTAGAGCATGTCGAGGAGAGAAGGTGAACATGACGCAGGTCTGCGCTACCCATGAGCCAGACACCTGGATAACACAGTACAAGCGGTGCCTGGCAGATGGCCTTCTCCCGCTGGATCCGACAGAGGCTAGGAAGATAAAGAAAAATTCTAGCAAGTACACAATGATTGATGGCGAGTTGTACAGGTTTGGGTTCACTCACCCACTCCTGGAATGTGTGCATGGCGAGAAATGCACGAGGATTATGGCAGAGCTCCATGAAGGGATATGCGGAAGCCACGTCGAGGGTCGAGCTCTGGCCGCAAGGACTCTCCGTGCAGGTTACTACTGGCCAACGATGAGAGAAGATTGCAAGAGGTACGCGCAGTGCTGCACGCAATGCCAGCAGCACGCCGATTGGCACAAGGCGCCTCCCGAGGAGTTGAAGTCGATTTACAGCCCTTGGCCGTTTCATACTTGGGGAATCGACATCCTGGGACCGTTCCCGCTGGCGATCAGGCAGATGAAGTACTTGGTGGTGGCGATCGAGTATTTCACCAAGTGGATCGAAGCAGAACCAGTGGCCCAGATCACCGCACACAAGATCGAAGGTTTCGTGTGGAAGAACATTGTGTGCCGGTTTGGTGTGCCCAAGCGCCTGGTGTCGGACAATGGGACTCAGTTTGCAAGTCACCTGTTGAAGAAGCTGTGCGAAGGGGTGGGAATTCAACAAGTGTTTGCATCCGTCGAGCACCCTCAGACAAATGGCCAAGTTGAGTCAGCTAATCGGGTGTTGCTAAGAGGTTTGAAGAGAAGGTTAGAGAAAGCCAAAGGAGGCTGGGCTGAGGAGGTACCCCGTATAGTCTGGGCGTACCACACCACCGAGCAGTCAGGAACCCATGAGACCCCGTTCAGCTTGGTCTATGGGTGTGACGCAATGATTCCAGTGGAGATCCAAGAGAGCTCGCCGAGATTCCAGAACTTCGTAGAGGAAGACTCGAATGAGGAGAGAAGGTTGAACCTGGATCTACTGGATGAGGTCAGGGAAGAGGCGAGATTAAAAGCTGAAGCGGTGAAGAGAAGGATTGAACGAAAATATAACTCGAAGGTGATGCCGAGACAGTTTAGAGAAGGCGACCTGGTGATGAGGAAAGCCCACCAGTACGAGATGGAGAATAAACTGTCGCCCAAGTGGACGGGACCGTTCAGAATAACCGAGGCGCTCGGGAACGGCGCCTACCGCTTAGAGACATTGGAAGGAGGGGCGATTCCTCGCACTTGGAACGCCACGCACCTCAAGTTGTATTACAGTTAAGAAGCTTTGTAAGTAAAGACAAACACGAAGTTATATTACAATGTCTCTGTTAAAACAGTTTGAAGGGGGCACTCTTTTTTCCCTAAGGAGGGTTTTTAATGAGGCCACCCAATAAAGAAGAGTTTTCGAAGCTCAAAGTTGTTTTAGATTGCATGCTTGTTGTTTTCAGAAAGTTTTGAAGAAAGACCTTGTCACTCATATGTGATTTAAGGCAAGTAAAGATATATTGCATGCTTTCTAAAAAGTTTTAAGTCTTCATCGTCTTTCGGCGATCGGAGGCATCAGTTAAAGTTAAAGTCCTCATCGTCTTTCGGCGATCGAAGGCATCAGTTAAAGTTAAAGTCCTCATCGTCTTTCGGCGATCGGAGGCACGAGTTAAAAGACCTCAACGCCCTCGCGCGTCCTGAGGCGAGGTAAAAGACCTCCTCGCCGTCGAGCGAGTGCAGGCGAGGAAGAGTAAAAAGTCCTCAGTGTTTCTGGGGGCGAGAAGATGTAACTCCTGGGGCAATGTAGAGGCACCAGTGAAAAGTCCTCAGTGTTTCTGGGGGCGAGGAGATGTAACCCCTGGGGCAATGTAGAGGCAAGTTAAAGACCTTCTCGCCTATGAGCGAGTTCAGGCGAGTTAAAGACCTTCTCGCCTATGAGCGAGTTCAGGCGAGTTAAAGACCTTCTCGCCGATGAGCGAGTTCAGGCAAGATAAAATCCTCCTCGTCTCGAACGAGTTCAGGTATGGTGTAAAGGGTGGAAGAAGTTTGGAGGGTGGCTAAGGTAGGTTCGAAGAGAGCGCCTAGCCACCCGGTCTCTTGTTCTGAAGCTCAAGGAGGTAGAGAAGGATCCGAAAGGTGCCTCTACCCCCAGATAAAGGAACAATGACCAAGTTATGAAGCTAGGGAGAAGCTGATGTCGCCAAGAGTCTTTGGCGACCAGAAGAAATTCAAGCAATGGCGAGAAAGTTAAGACCAGTTTTGATAAGGCAGATCGGGTGAGCGATGTCTTAAGCCATTAGTTGAGTTGAAGTTCGTTATTTGAAGAGCGATTTTACGCTAAGGTTCATTGCCTTGAGATTACAAGTTGTTAGAGTGATTGTTATTCGGAAGTCAGTGGTTCGAAGCAGTTAAGTGTATAATCGCGCTTACGAAATCGCTAAGTCAGTTTCTTGAAGTAAAATTGTGCAAGAAGAGATAAAGCAGACAAAGGAGTTGCAAGAGGAAATACAAAGACCTTATCATTAAATGAACATCAGTTTGTCATAAAGTAACTATCAGTTCAGGGCACATGTACAGAAAAGGAAAAAGTTCATTACAATCATATGTAAGGAGAAAGCACAAAGGTAGTGGATGGAGGGAATCAATCAGTCTTCAGCAGGAACAACCTTCCCATCCACCACCTCGTTATTGAGGGACACCATGGTAAGATCTAGATCGGGGAACAAGCAGGCAAACTGTTCCCATGCGGCCTCGAATCTAGCAGCAAGAATTTGGGCAGAACTCAGATTAAGTTCTTCGATCTGTTTCTTAAGTTCTTCAATTTGTTTCTTCAGCCCCTCGTTCTGCTGCTTCAGCTCTTCAGCTTGCTTCTTGAGTTCTTCATTGGTTTCCTGAGCTTGAAGAAGGTCTTCAGCAACCTTCTTGGATTCTGCCCGTACCTGGCCCAGTTCAGCGGCGATCTTCCCTTTTTCTTCCTTGGCTTCGGCAAGCTTAGCCATGGTGTCGTCCCTCTCCTTCTCCACCTTTCCCAGGAAGACCTCCCGATCGGCTGACCTTTGTTCGAGCTTTTTCACCTTGGCGGCGTCAGTTTTAATCAAGGCCTCCAGGTCAGCCACTTTGACGCGATAAGGTACTAGCTTGCTCTCCAGCTCATCTTCTCTTGAGCCAAAAGCTGCACCTTATGGCGTAAATCGGTGGCCTCCTTGCGCGCCACCCGGAGCTCGGTGCTCATTGCATCTTCTACCCGGGAGTGTTCAATCTCGGCGAGTGTAAGATTGCAGGATAACCTCTCCGCCTCAATCCTTATGGAGTTATTCTCAGCTCGGAGTGTGAAGAGGTCATCCTGGAGCTTCCTGGTGGAGCTCTCCACACCTTTAGATATAATGGCGGGGAAATCCTCCGCCATCATCTTTAGTTTTGCTGAGAAGGGCTCCCACATCCTCGTGACCTCAAGAGAGAGGTTTGCTTGTGGAGGCGCCGGGTGGGCTTGTTGTTGGTTTTCGCCGCCACCTTCTTGAGTTGGTTGTTCAGCGGGTGCTTCTTGGCGTGGCGACGACGTCGGGGATTCAGTAATCAGAATTGGAGAGTTGTGAGCACCCTCATCCCCGATTGGTGCCACGTCTGCGGTTGAGGCATTTGAAGGAGGACCCCCTCCAGCTGATACATAAGGCGTGGAGGCGCTCGGGGGGTCCTCCATGAAGTTAGGCTCGGCGGCCTCAACCACAGGAGGCGCAGATGCCAAAGGAATCGCTTGGACTGGCGAGGCGGGAGCTGGTGGAGGAGGCAATGTTGGAGGCGGGGCAGGTGTAGATGGTGGTGTTGATGTTGGAAGAGGGGGTGGAGCAGATGGTGAAGAAGGTGCCACCCTCTTCCTCTTCGTGACGAGGCCATCTTCAGTCGCCTCGTCGTCTTCCTCTTCCTCCTCATGGACTACTTGGGGGGCTTTCCTCTTTGGTTTCCTGAGGATAAGCTTTTTGCGTTGGTTGGCGGGTTGGACATCGGGAGGAGTTGGGCCTTTGGGTGGCGATCTGCCCTGTGCGGCGGCGATCTCCACCACAGAGTTTGGCACGGTTTGGGAACCCGATGCCAACCCGTGGGCTCGGGCGAGTGCCCTCAGTTCAGCAAGTTTTCCTTGGCCCAACATACGATCTGTATAATGCAGAGATACATGAGTTAGCTCAGAGAATTGCAAAGATACATGGGTTAGTTCAGAAGAAAAGGTAAACACATAAGGCAGTATGCAGCAAAAGTCGATAAATGGTGCAGAAAATAAAACCAAAGTCTTGCGCACAACGCACAAGACGCCCAGAAACAGCTAACAGAGGTAATGACAAAATAAAGACTTAGACGTTGAGGTGAGTTCTAACCTATGCGAATTTCGAGTTGATCTTCGAAGAACTCGAAGCAGATGAGCGTGGTGGTGAGGAAGGTAATGTTGGCGTCTGCCACACTCTTCCAGAAGAAGCACAGGTCCCTGTCCAAGGCACCCATGCTATCAGGACTCCTTGGTCTCCTGAAGCTGCCTTTGGACTCTTTGTTCCCCTTGTTTACCCAATACAAGGGGAAACCGTCGAGCAGAGAAGCGTCCTTGTCATTAGGGCGCACCTGGACGAACTTGCCCTTCCAGTCTTTGTAGGATTGCTGGAAGATAGAGAGGATCGACCTCCCAGCAATCCCGTTCAAGCTTACCCACAGGCGATCTCCTGGGTGCTTGGCTTCAAAAAGAAAGAGGAAGACGTCCACTGACGCTGGCAGCCCCAAGTGGTCGCACATTATTTGGAAAGCCCGTACGAACGCCCAGCTGTTGGGATGGAGCTGGGCGGCGGCGATGTCGAGCTCGGTGAGAAGCTCCCTTTCAAAGCGAGTGAAGGGAAACCTAAGTTTCACCTTCTTGAACAGGGTGGTGTAGACGAAGCAGAACAACCCGTCGTTGTTCCCCTTGTCGTCGGCGCACACGGGCAGGTCGGGGGGGCAAGGTAGCACCGTCATTCTGTCGTCATGCTCCTTGTGGAACGATTGGTGAGGCTCATCCCCTTTCGTCAGTCGAAGAACTGCCCCAGCAGAGTTTACGGAAGATGTTTCCTTCAGCAAGGTCGAGGTGGCCCATGGGTATAGTTTTTTGAAATCTGGAGAAGGCACGGAGGCTCCTCCGGCGACGGGTGGAGTGCCTGAGCCAAGTTGGGGCGGGAGGGTGCAGGCCTCTCAGCCTGAGAAGAAGAAGCACCACGTGCTCGCGGTGGGTTGTGTGCTTGTGAGGAGGGGTTTCGTGACGAAGGAGGAGGATTTGGGGTGATCTTTGAGCGAGTCATTGCGGAAGCTGCAAAGGAAGAAGAAAAGAAAAGGTGATCAGGACTCGCAGAGGCTGACTCGATCATGAACGAAGGGTGAAAAAACGAACGAACGAAGGTTCGTTGTAACGAAGACGAAGCCCTAAGTTACGAAGAAGGAGAAATAGAAAAAACAACCCACAACGTATGCACCAGACAGTTAAAGGATGATGCGAATCGGTTAAAATGTAGGAAAAACCAGCAGAAGAAGGAAAGTGATCCTGCCTGTTGACCGGAACGTTGGAAACTGCCTCGTCAAAGGATCGACGTGCGCACCGCTTCGAACCTCCGTTCCTCTTCGAGATCCACCTCATGAACCTGCAAAGAAACAGAGCGGCGCCACTGCGGCCGATCGCACTCCAACGCTCAAGTCAGTGACGGTATCACCAAATACTAAGAGAACAAGAACCGTGCAAATCCTCTCTCACAGTCAGCTATATCACTCGCAAGCGTAAAGAGTGTAAACTGAACGTGCGTACCTCAGAAAGTTTGTTAAGAACCCTTATATACCTGGCTGTTTTCTCTCTCCTGGCAGTTACAGACCTGGACACGTGGCTCGCATCCAGTCGTACACGTGCCATCATCTGGAGCCTCCTTGACTTGGCGCTGCTTCTACTCTCATTTTGGCTAAGTTACTTATGCATGGTACTGCCCAGTGCATAGCTAACTTGGGAGTGCGATCTCTACTGGAACTGGCGAGTTAGGGTGTCCTCATACACCTTCCCTGTGGTCTCGCCGGCCGCCTTCATAATCTGCTTCTCTTTCATCTTCGGCGATGTGCTTTCTCTGGCGATCTCCAACTGCTTGGTCGCCTGGGTTTACATCTGGCGACTTCATCTTTAACCTGGTGATCGCCGATTCTGGTAAGATGGAGATCGGAACACGCCAATTTAACAACTGGCGACTACACGAGCCCCCCGACTTCCTTTCCTCTTGCCAACCTGGCGCCTTGCCAACACGCCTATACTGTAGCAGGGTGCCACGTCATCACTCCCGACCACCAGGGCGGTACACAAGCCCCCCAGTCTTAAGCGAAGACTTGTCTAGCGAAAAGACTGAAAGAGTCACGTCAACACCGGTCTACGTGGCACTGACGCAGAATTCCAAGCGGTTGTACCTTCTGCTGCTCTGACGCTCTACCAAACCCCTCACTCATCGCTTGACGCGTGGCTTCATCAACGGCTCTCTTCAGTTGCCGTTTGCGCTTCCTAACCCATTTCGAAAAAACCCTTAAACCCATTTCCACTTAACACTGTTCCATCACTTTCCCTCGCATTCACGAACGCTCTAACTTCCTTCTGCGAAAAACTCTCAGCGCTCTCCAGCATTCTGAATCACCATCAACCTTCATCGTCTTCCTGATCATCAAAAGGTACCTACTTTCCTTCTTCTGCTGGTTTTCCTTGCATTTTAACCGATTCGCATCATCCTGTAACTGCCTGGTGCATACGCTGTGGGTTGTTTTTCCATTTCTCCTTCTGCGTAACTTAGGGCTTCGTCAATCGTCGCAACGAACCTACATTCGTTCGTTTTTCACCTTCCTTCTATGATCGAGTCAGCCTCTGTAACCCCCTGATCATTTTTCCTTTCTTCTTCCTTTGCAGCTGCTACCATGACTCGCACAAAGATTACCCCGAATCCTCCTCCTTCATCACGAAATCTCCCTTCACAAGCACACGACCCACCACAAGTTCGTGGCGCTTCATCTTCGCAGGCTGAGAGGCCTGCGTCTTCCCGTCCTGTTCTGGCCCAGGCGACTCCACCTATCGCTGGAGGAGCCCCCGTTCCTCTGCCAGACTTCAAAACTTTGTATCCCTGGGCCAACTCGACCCTTCTGAGGGAGACATCCTCTGTGAACACTGCGGGAGCAGTTCTGCGGCTGACAAAGGGGGACGAGATCTATCAATCGTTTCACAAGGAGCACGACAAGAAGATGATGGTGCTGCCTTGCCCCCCCGATCTGCCTGTTTGTGCTGATGACAAAGTAAGCGCCGACGGGCCCTTCTGCTTTGTCTATACGACTTTATTCAAGAAGGTCAAGCTCAGGTTCCCTTTCACCCGATTCGAGAGGGAACTTCTTACCGAGCTCAACATTGCTGCCGCCCAGCTCCACCCCAACAGCTGGGCGTTTGTTCGAGCTTTTCAAGTGATGTGCGACCACCTGGGGTTGCCCGCGTTGGTGGACGTGTTCTTATTCCTCTTCGAAGCCAAGCACCCAGGAGACCGCCTATGGGTCAGTTTGAACGCGATTGCTGGGAGGTCCATCTTTGCTATCTTCCAGCAATCTTACAAAGACTGGAAGGGGAAATTCGTCCAAGTGCGTGCGAACGACAAGGACGCCTCCCTTCTCGATGGCTTCCCCTTGTACTGGGTGGACAAGGGGAAGAAGGAGTCCAAGAGCTGCTTCAGGAGGCCCAGAAGTCCTGACAGCATGGGAGCATTGGACAGAGACCTCTGTCTCTTCTGGAAAAAAGTGGCGGACGCCAATATAACTTTCCTTACCACCACCTTGATATGCTTCGAATTCTATGAAGATCAGCTAGAAATTTGAATAGGTTAGGACATTAAACTACTGCTTTGATACTGCTTCTGTTTAGCTGTTTCTGGGCGTCTTGTGCGTTATGCGCAAGACTTTGGTTTTACCTTTCCTGCACATACCGTCTGCTTTGCTGTTTATTACCTCATGCACTTATTTGTTTTCCTTGATTTAACCCATGTATTTTCGTTCCATGCAGACAACATGTTGCCCAAAAACATGCTCGCTGAACTAAAGGCGCTCGCCCGAAACCATGGGTTGGCGACGGGTTCGCAAACGGTGCCCAACTCGGTGGTGGAGACAGCCATCGTCCAAGGGCGATCACCTCCCAAGGAACCCACCCAACGCAAGAAACTGGTCCTCAGACCTAAAAGGAAAGCTCCTCAGGTGATCCATGAGGAAGAGGAAGAAGACGACGAGGCCACCGAGGACGGTTTGGTCTCAAAGAGGAAGAGGGTGGCACCTTCCTCACCGCCTGCTCCACCCCCTCTTCCAACCTCAACACCTCCCTCGACGCCTGCTCCTCCTCCAGCATCGCCACCCCCACAGGCTCCTGCCTCTCCAGTCCAAGCGGTCCCACTGGCCACTGCGCCACCTGCAGCTGAGGCCCAAGAGCCAAACTTCCTGGAGGACCCCCCAAGCGCTTCTACACCATATGTGTCAGCTGGAGGGGGTCCCCCTTCAAACGCTTCAGCTGCAGAAGATGCTCCAATCGGGGATGAGGTTGCTCATACCTCTCCGATTCTGATCACCGAATCCCCGATTCCGTCGCCACGCCAGGAAGCAACTACTGAAGAACCTGCTAAGGAAGGTGGCGACGAGAACCCACAACAAGCCCACCTGGCGCCTCTCCAAGCAGCAAACCTCCCTTTGGAGGTCACAAGGATGTGGGAGCCTCTAACCGCCAAGCTGAAGACCATAGCAGAGGATATCCCGGCGATCATAACTAGGGCTGTGGAGGGCTCAACCAGGAGGCTCCAAAACGACCTCTTCAACCTCAAAACAGAAAACAGCACCATGAGGGTCGAGGTGGAGAAGTTGTCTTTCAGCCTGACGCTCGCAGAAATCGAACACTCCCGAGTGGAGGATGCAATGAATACCGAGCTCAGGCTGGCGCGCAAGGAGGCCACTGACCTTCGCCACAAGGTTCATCAACTTGCCCAAGAGAAGGTCGAATTGGAGAGCAAGATCGTGCCTCTTCGCGCCAGGGCGGTCGACCTGGAGGCTCTCATGAAAGCTGACGTCGCTAAGGTGCAAAAATTGGAGCAGAGGTCGATCGACCGAGAGAAACTACTTGGGCAAGTGGAAAAGGCGAGGGACGACGCCATGGCTGATCTCGTCGAGGCCAACAAAGAGAAGGGAAAGGTGGCTGCTGAGTTGGCCCAAGCACAATCGGAATCCAAGAAGGTTACTGAAGACCTTCTCCAGGCTCAAGAGACCAACGAACAACTTAAAAAACAGGTTGAAGAGCTGGAGCAACAGAATAAAGAGCTGAAAGAGCAAACTGAAGACCTCAAGAGGCGGATTGAGGAACTTCAGAAACAAATTGAAGAACTCAAGCTAAATTCTGCTCAGATTCTGGCCGCTGGATTCGAAGCTGCGCGGGAACAATTCGCTTGCCTATTCCCCGACCTGGATCTCAGCATGGTGTCGCTGAACAATGAAGTGGTGGGTGGACAAGTCGTTCCTGCTGAAGACTAATCAATTCTTCTTCATCTACTACTTTTGTGATTTCCCTCGTATATACCTTGTAATAAACTTTTATGTCCCGTCGTATATATGCTCTAAACTGTTATTCATTGCTATCTGTTAATGACAAAAGTTTACGCTTTTCCCCTTATAACTTCTTCACTTGCTTCAACTTTCCTTGCTTGTTTAATTTCAAAGAAAAGACTTAGGAAAACGGTAGGTACAACCTTCGACTTAACCGCTTCGGATCACTTTAGCCCTAAGCAACAAACACTTAACAATTCGTAACCTTAAGGCAATTAACCTTATCATAAAAATACCCTTCAAGCAACGAACGGTAACTCAGTTGCTGGCTTAAACACGCTGCACTCGACCTGCTTCATCAAACAGGTCTTTTAACCTTCTCGCCGCTGTTTGAACTCTTCCCGATCGCCAAGGACTCTTGGTGACATTTGCTTCTTTCTAGCCTCATGCTTTGGCCATTGTTTCTTTGCATGGGGGCAGAGACGCCTTTTGGGATCTTTCTTTACCTCCCTGAACTTCAAAACAAAGACCGGCTGACTAGGCGTTCTCTTCGAACCTACCTTAGCCACCTTCCAAACTTCTTCCGCCCTCTGCACCGTACCTGAACTCGTTCGAGACGAGAAGGATTTTATCTTGCCTAAGCTCGCCTGCACTCGCTCGACGGCGAGGAGGTCTTTATCTTGCCTCAGAACGCGCGAGGGCGTTGAGGTCTTTCATCTGGTGCCTTCGATCGCCAAAAGACGATGAGGACTTTAAAACTTTAACTGGTGCCTCCAATCGCCGAAACACGATGAGGACTTAAAAACTTTAACTGGTGCCTCCAATCGCCGAAAAACGATGAGGACTTAAAACTTTTAACTGGTGCCTCCAATCGCCGAAAAACGATGAGGACTTAAAAACTTTTTAGAAAGCATGCGAGATATCTTTTCTTGCCTTAAATCACGTACAAGCGACAAGGTCTTTCTTCAAAACTCTTGGAAAAAAGCAAACATGCAATCTGAAAACGCCTTATACTTCGAAAACTCTTCTTTTATTGGGTGGCCTCATTAAAAACCCTCCTTAGGGAAAAAAGAGTGCCCCCTTCAAACTGTTTCATCAGAGACATTGTAATATGACTTTGTGTTTGTCTTTACTTACAAAGCTTTTAACTATAGTACAACTTCAGGTGCGTGGCGTTCCAGGTGCGAGGAATCGCCCCTCCTTCCAGCGTCTCTAAGCGGTAGGCTCCGTTCCCGAGCGCCTCGGTTATTCTGAACGGTCCAGTCCACTTGGGTGACAGTTTATTCTCCATCTCGTACTGGTGGGCCTTCCTTATCACCAAATCGCCTTCTCTAAACTGCCTTGGCATCACCTTCGAGTTGTATCTTCGTTCGACCCTTCTCTTCACGGCTTCAGCCTTCAACCTCGCATCTTCCCTGACCTCATCCAGTAGATCCAGGTTCAGCCTTCTCTCTTCATTCGAGTCTTCCTCTACGAAGTTCTGGAATCTCGGCGAGCTCTCCTGGATCTCCACCGGAATCATGGCACCACACCCATAGACCAAGCTGAACGGGGTCTCATGGGTTCCTGACTGCTCGGTGGTGTGGTACGCCCAGACTATACGGGGCACCTCCTCAGCCCAACTTCCCTTGGCTTTCTCAAGCCTTCTCTTCAAACCTCTCAACAACACCCGATTAGCTGACTCCACCTGGCCATTTGTCTGAGGGTGCTCGACGGATGCAAACACTTGTTGAATTCCCACCCCTTCGCAAAGCTTCTTCAACAGGTGGCTTGCAAATTGCGTCCCATTATCTGACACCAGGCATTTAGGCACTCCAAACCGGCACACGATGTTCTTCCATACGAAACCTTCGATCTTGTGTGCGGTGATCTGGGCCACTGGTTCTGCTTCAATCCACTTGGTGAAATATTCAATCGCCACCACCAAGTACTTCATCTGCCTGATCGCCAGCGGGAAAGGTCCCAGGATGTCGATTCCCCAAGTATGAAATGGCCAAGGGCTATAGATCGACTTCAACTCCTCGGGAGGTGCCTTGTGCCAATCGGCGTGCTGTTGGCATTGTTTGCAACACTGGGCATATTTCTTGCAATCTTCTCTCATAGATGGCCAGTAATAGCCTGCACGGAGAGTCCTCGCGGCCAGAGCTCGACCCCCAACGTGGCTTCCGCATATACCCTCGTGGAGCTCTGCCATGATCCTCGTGCACTTCTCGCCGTGTACGCATTCCAGGAGTGGGTGAGTGAACCCAAACCTGTACAGATCGCCATCAATCAATGTGTACTTGCTGGAATTTTTCTTTACCTTCCTAGCTTCTGTCGGATCCAGCGGGAGGAGGCCATCTGCCAGGCACCGCTTGTACTGTGTTATCCAAGTGTCTAGCTCATGGGGGGCGCAGACCTGCATCACATCCACCTTCTCTCCTCGACATGCTCTAATTCTCGGCGATCTCAGAGTTTCTTGCGTCAAGGACTTATGGCTTCTCGCTGCTTTCTCCGTCGACTTGCTTATCTGAAGGACCAGGTGATCTGCTACAAATGCCCTTGGCGTCTTCAGAGTTTCTTGAATCACCGTCCTCTGCCTACCCCCCTTGCCTGAGCTGGCGAGCTTAGCAAGCAAGTCAGCTCGGGCATTCTGCTCTCTGGGCACATGAACTACTTCAAAGGAGGCAAAGGAATTCTTCAATTCCTGTACGTACGCCAAGTAAGCCGCCATTTGTGGATCTTTAGCCTGGAACTCGCCTGTTACTTGCCCCGTGACCAGCAGCGAGTCACTCTTAGCCATCAGCACCCTAGCTCCCATCTCCTTGGCCAGCAAAATTCCGGCGATCAGCGCCTCATACTCTGCTTGATTGTTGCTGGCTTTGAAGGCGAACCTCAGAGATTGTTCGATCAGCACGCCGTTGGGTCCTTCCAATATGACTCCAGCACCGCTGCCCTGCTGGTTCGACGATCCATCCACCGAAAGTACCCAACGGAAATCGTCTCCCTCAACCCGCGTCGCCTCTGATGAGAGCTCGACCACGAAATCTGCAAAGATTTGCCCCTTGATCGGGCCTCGGGGCTCATATTTAATGTCAAACTCTGACAACTCTACCGCCCACTTCACCATCCTTCCCGCAACGTCGGGTTTCTTCAAGACCTTCTGGATGGGCAGGTCAGTCATCACCAGTATTGTGAAACTATGTAAGTAGTGGCGCAACCTCCTCACCGAAAACACCACAGCCAACGCAGCCTTCTCCAGGGCCTGATATCTCGTTTCGGGGCCCTGCAATACCTTGCTCACAAAATAAATAGGCTTCTGAGCCTGATCTTGATCCTGGGCGAGCACCGCACTCACCGCCCTCTCAGTTACAGCAAAATACAACCTGAGAGGGACTCCCACCAGCGGTTTGCACAGAACCGGCGGGCTCGCCAGATACTCCTTCAGTTTGACGAAAGCTTCCTCGCACTCTTTCGTCCAAACAAACTTATTATTGCGCCGCAGACATTGAAAATAGGGATGCCCCTTTTCTCCGCTAGCTGACACGAAGCGAGATAGGGCTGCCATCCGACCTGTTAGCTGCTGGACTTCTTTCACCGTAGCTGGGCTCCTCATCGCCAAGATGGCGGCACACTTGTCTGGGTTGGCTTCTATCCCTCTTTCAGTCAAGAGGAAACCCAAAAACTTTCCAGCCTCCACGCCGAAAATGCATTTCTCCGGATTGAGCTTTAACTTGAACTTGGCGATCGTCGTGAACAATTCTTCCAAGTCTGCAACGTGCTTGCTTTTTTCCTGCGAGGTCACGACCATGTCATCGACGTAAGCTTGCACGTTCCTTCCCAGCATTGGTGCAAGTACTCGATCCATCAGCCTCTGGTACGTGGCCCCCGCGTTCTTCAGCCCAAACGGCATCACCTTATAGCAATAGCACGATCTCTCCGTCATGAAGGCTGTTTTCTCTACATCCATGGGATGCATCTTAATCTGATTGTATCCCGAGAAGGCATCCAGGAAACTCAGCAACTTGCACCCTACGGCACTATCTACCAGGGCGTCTATGCTTGGTAAAGGATACGAATCCTTTGGACAAGCTTTGTTCAGGTCGGTGAAATCGACGCACATGCGCCATTTCCCGTTACTCTTCTTCACCAGCACGACATTTGCCAACCATTCAGGGTACTGGACTTCCCTGATGTGGCCTGCAGCGAGGAGTTTCTGTGTTTCGTCCCTGATCGCCTGCCTCCTCTCCTCGTTGAACTTTCTTCTCCTTTGTCGCACCGGTCTCACCAAATTGTCCATCGCCAGATGATGGCACAAGAAGTCGGGATCAATCCCGGGCATGTCCGAAGCGGACCGTGCAAACGCGTCCAGATGCCGCTCAATCACCTTGGCGATCTGGTCCTAGAGCTCGACCTCCAGAGATCTTCCCAGCTTGAAGATTTTTCCTCCGATCTCCTTTTCGAGCCACTGCTCGACAGGTTTAGGCCTGGATTCTCTGGCGATCACCGCCCTGGCGATTCCATGCTCCCTTGCTTCCTCAGGGCGATTCCGCGCCTCTTCCTCTTCCAGGCCAGCATTCCTCTCCCCTAGCTCAGCGTCTACCATCTCCACATCTCTTCCGGCGGCCTCCTCTGTTACCGTCGATCTGGGCTTCACACCGGGAGGTGGGGTGGTTGTTACATAACTCACTGATCTTTTTTTTTCAGGCTATTCTCATAGCACCTTTTCGCTTCTTTCTGATCAGACTTGATTGTGATCACCACCCCTTCCATGGACGGCAACTTTACCTTCATGTGCCGAGTCGACGGAATGGCGCCTATCCTGTTAAGCGTGGGCCTTCCCAACAGGATGTTATATGCTGAAGGGGCGTTTACGATGAGGTACTTGATTTTCTCCGTCCTCGACCCAGCCTCATCTGTAAACGTGGTTCTCAGCTCAATGTACCCCCTGACCTCCACCTGGTCACCAGCGAACCCATATAAGCACCCTCCATAGGGCCTTAGCTGGTCAAGGGGCAACTCCAGCTGCGTGAAAGTCGGCCAGAACATCACGTCTGCCGAGCTCCCTTGGTCCACCAGGACTCTGTGGACCTTCCTTCCCGCCGTAATCAACGAAATAACTATGGGATCGTTGTCGTGGGGCACAACGTCCCGAAGATCCTGCTTGGTGAATGTAATGTCCACTTCCGGCGAGTGATCTTCAAACATATCCACTGTCATCACCGATCGCGCGTACTTCTTTCTCTGCGATGCGGTGCATCCACCACCTGAGAAGCCCCCTGCAATGGTGTGGATCTCCCCGTGGATAGGCATCTCGTGTTGTTGGGCTTCTCCACCTGCTGGCTGGGAGCTCGACGCTCCCCCCGTCCTCCTGTCCAGCAGATAGTCATTTAGGAACCCGCTCTTAACCAGATCGTCGAGCTGATATCCCAAAGACAAACACGAGTCCAAAGTGTGGCCAAAACATTGGTGGAACTCACACCAGGCATCCGGCTTTGACCCCAGCACCTTGTCGCCCACCTTCTCAGGCGCTTTCAACCTAGCAGATATGTTAGGAATGGCGATCAGGTCCGCCAGTCCCATGACAAATTTGTGCTTAGGCGGGCGATTGTATTCCCGGCGTGCTGGTTGCTGGCGCCCCTGGCTCCTTCCCTTGTTCCTCCTGTCGTAAGGATGGCGAGTCCTCCGGTCCTTCCTGGCCGCCGCCGCTGTTTCCAGCACCCTCTGCGGCTGGATCCTGGTCTGGGCGCGTGGCCTGGCGGGAGCCACGCTGCCTCTCTTCTCGGCGACTTCACTCTTGTCGGCGATGTGAGCCACCGCAAGTCGCCTGACTTCAGCAAACGTCGCTGGGTGAGCCCTGATCAAGGCCTCGCAGAATGGTCCTGGCTGCACGCCCTTCTTGAAGGCATAGACCATCATTTCTTCATCCTTGGCCGGCGATCTGACCATCTGCGCCCCAAAGCGATTTAGGTAGTCTCTGAGGGACTCCCCATGGTACTGCCTTATATCAAACAGGTCATAAGACACCCTGGGCGGTGCCTTATTCACGATGTACTGCTCGACAAAAATCTTTGAGAACTGTTGAAAATTGGTTATGTGGCCGTTAGGCAGGCTCACAAACCACTCCATCGCCGTTCCCTAGAGCGTACTCACGAACATCTTGCAGTAGACGGCGTCTGACCCTCCCGACAGCATCATCTGCGTATGGAACGTGGTCAGATGAGCCTCTGGATCCTCCACGCCGGTAAAGACAGCCTTAACCGGAACCACGCTCGTGGGAATAGGCGTGTCGGTAATCGCCTGAACAAAAGGCATAGGGAAAACACGAGGTGGCGTCGACGGCGCCACCTCTTCAGCAGAAGAACGTCCTTGCTGCTCCCGAAGAGCTTGACGCAGCTCCTCAGTCACCTTGCTAAGCTCCTCGTTCCTGGCGCGAGAGGCGACCAGGTCCTCATGTATTCTCGCCTGCTCTACGCGTGAGGCTTCCACAATTGTCTGCAACGAGCGCATCATCTCTGCCATCTGCGCCATGGTCATGGCGGCGTCGCCTTCAGCAGCGACAGGCGCCACGGGGCTTGAACGATTGCTTCTCATTTTTCTCATGAACTTCGGCGAATCACAGGAATGCAGCGAACAACACTTCAACCACGATCGAATCAGCGATCAATCGGAGAAAACAGCGCGAAACTGCGCAAGAAACTCAAGAACACCGTAAACCTTCGAAGAAAACCACAACTTCACCAGAAACCAACGCTTCCCCGCGGACAACCAAACGAGCGAAAGAACTCGAACTTCCACCAGACAGATTACGCGTAAGCAGCAGGAAACCTCACTCCACCGATCGAAAGGCCAAACGAACGGTACAAAACGCAAATTCACCGAACGAAACTCAAACAAACAGCGAACGATGGTTGCACCAGCACACAACCACGCAGAAAACTTCGAAAACTTCCAAGAACTCACGCTGTGGATGGGAGCAAGTTTTACACGGCCCCACGGTGGGCGCCTGATGATCCTGCCTGTTGACCGGAACGTTGGAAACTGCCTCGTCAAAGGATCGACGTGCGCACCGCTTCGAACCTCCGTTCCTCTTCGAGATCCACCTCATGAACCTGCAAAGAAACAGAGCGGCGCCGCTGCGGCCGATCGCACTCCGACGCTCAAGTCAGTGACGGTATCACCAAATACTAAGAGAACAAGAACCGTGCAAATCCTCTCTCACAGTCAGCTATATCACTCGCAAGCGTAAAGAGTGTAAACTGAACGTGCGTACCTCAGAAAGTTTGTTAAGAACCCTTATATACCTGGCTGTTTTCTCTCTCCTGGCAGTTACAGACCTGGACACGTGGCTCGCATCCAGTCGTACACGTGCCATCATCTGGAGCCTCCCTGACTTGGCGCTGCTTCTACTCTCATTTTGGCTAAGTTACTTATGCATGGTACTGCCCAGTGCATAGCTAACTTGGGAGTGCGATCTCTACTGGAACTGGCGAGTTAGGGTGTCCTCATACACCTTCCCTGTGGTCTCGCCGGCCGCCTTCATAATCTGCTTCTCTTTCATCTTCGGCGATGTGCTTTCTCCGGCGATCTCCAACTGCTTGGTCGCCTGGGTTTACATCTGGCGACTTCATCTTTAACCTGGTGATCGCCGATTCTGGTAAGATGGAGATCGGAACACGCCAATTTAACAACTGGCGACTACACGAGCCCCCAGACTTCCTTTCCTCTTGCCAACCTGGCGCCTTGCCAACACGCCTATACTGTAGCAGGGTGCCACGTCATCACTCCCGACCACCAGGGCGGTACAGAAAGGAAGTACCTTTTTATGATCGGAAGAGTGATGGAGGAGGTTGGTGATTCAGGGGGTTGAAGAACGTTGAGAGCTTTTGCAGAAGAGAGTTGGAGCGTCTGAGAATACGAAGAAAGTGATGGAACAGTGGAGCGAAATGGGTTTAAGGGTTTTTCGAAATGGGTTTGGGAAGCGCAAATGTTAACTGAAGGTAACCGTTGATGAAGCCACGTGTCGAACGATGGGAGGAGTGTTTGGTGGAGCGTCAGAGAAGCAGAAAGTACAACCGCTTGGAATTCTGCGCCAGTGCCACGTAGATCGGTATTGACGTGACTCCTTTAGTCTTTTCGCTGGACAAGTCTTCGCTTAAGACTGGGGGGCTTGTGTACCGCCCTGGTAGTCGGAAGTGATGACGTGGCAGCAAGCTACAGTATGGGCGTGTTGACGAGATGTCAGGTTGGCAGAAGGGAAGGAAGTCGGGGGGGCTCGTGAAATCGCCAGTTATTAAGTTGGCGTGCTCCGATCTCCAGTATACCAGAACCGGCGGTCACCGGGTTAAAGATGAAGTCGCCAGATGTAAACTCAGGCGACCAAGTGATTAGAGATCGCCGGAGCAGGCACATCGCCGAAGATGAAGGTGGTGCAAATTATGAAGGCGGCCGGCGATCACAGGGAAGGTGTACGAAGGCACCCTAACTCGCCAATCCCAGTAGAGATCGCGCTCCAAGTTAGCTATGCACTGGGCAGTACCATGCATAAGTAACTTAGCCAAAAAGAGAGTCAGAAGCAGCGCCCAAGTCAAGGAGGCTCCAGATGATGGCACGTGTACGGTTGGATGCGAGCCACGTGTCCAGATGCGTAACTGCCAGGAGAGAGAAAGTGACCAGGTATATAAGGGTTTCCCAACGAACTTCTGAGGTACGCACGTTCAGATTTTCTTCTTTACGCTTGCGAGTTCTTGAGCATACTGTGAGAGAGAACTGGTTCATGGTTCCTTGAGAGTTCTTGAGTGTTACTCTTGAAGTTTTTGGTGGTTCAGTCACTGACTTGGGCGTTGGAGTGCGATCGGCCGCAGCGACGCCGCTCTGTTCTTTTGCAGGTTCTTGAGGTGGATCGTGACGAAGGACGGAGGTTGAAGCGGTGCACACGTCGATCCAAGTTTGACGAGGCAAGTTCCAACGTTTTGGTCAACAGGCAGGATCAACTTTAGATATCAATAATTTTGTAGTGTATATAAAATAAAATCTAATTTAGTTAATATAGTAACTAATTATTTTTCTTTCAGAAATTGAGTTTTATTTAATATTGACTATTATATACAATAAATTCATCTTTCTTTTAAGTAATGAAAAAAATAATAAAATAAACCAGGTATCAATTAAAGAGCTCATTAAAAATGAACTAGAATTAAATGATTTAATTAAATGCATGATACTTTATATTTTAAAAGAAATATATAGGAGCTGTAAATACAAAGAAAATAACATGCAACTTAACTTCTTTCTCTTTAATTTATCATCATTCCTCAACATTAAAAATATAAAGAAATAAAACACAATGATAATAAATTGAAGTAATTCATTGATGAATTGGTTGAAAAAGGAAACACACACTATGGTTAAAATTAATTTAAAGGAAATTAATTTAAAGTAAATAAGTTGTAAAACATGCGTATACATACATAAATTTTCACCTAAAATGCAAAAATAAAAGGATAGAGATACATGTTCCGTCCGGTTGACCGGGACGTCTTCGTGCGCGACCTCAACCGTCAGCTAGGGACTCCTTCCCACTGATTGCCTGTGGATTCCTGCAAAAAAGATGACAAAGAGGCGCCCTAGCGGCCGTTTGCACTCCGACGCTCAAGTCAGCCAGCAAGAAACACCAAAACTGATCACCTCCGTCTCTGAGCACCGCGTATGGCACTCTGAAGGTGGTAAAAATAACTGCGTATTGTGTGTCTGTGTTCTCTCTCTCAGGCAAAAATATTCCCCAGTCCCTTGTTCGTAACCTTGAAGCACGAGCAAGCAACTAGAAAGTTCTGGTAAATTTGCCAAAAGTTCGAACCCTGTTTCCAACATTCTCCGCGCTATTTAAACTACCCAAGCATTTAAAGCGCCTTAAAGCGCCTTTAATTACAAATGTAACGCACTCAATCAGCGTATTTAATTAGAAAACGTAGCGCATTTAAGACGTTGAAACGCTTGGGAGCCATTATAACACCTGAATGCTCGAAAGGGAAACTGTATTGAAGGACTTTAATTACCTGGCACCTGACTAAAGGGTGTTTCTATTCTGGCATGGCTGTCGTACACATGGAGGTCCTCACGACGCCATGACCCCATCTGGGGGCGTTTCTGCCCATCTGGGGACGTTTCTACGTGTGAGTCCTCCTGCTTGGGAGTGCTACTGCGCTAGGGGTGACTTTTTGGGTGTCAACTCATGCCCCCAATTATCTAGTCACTTACTTTGAGAGTGTATCTGCCTTCCTCTTGCACCTTGCACCCGGCTGCCCTGGGCGTGACCTTCCTCTTGAGTTGTATCCGTCCCACAGGCGTCTATGGGGCGGCAGGAGCACTTCACGAGTCAGGCTGCCCTACACTGGTACTATTTCTATGGCCTTGAAGCCACCTTTTCCTTCTCTTTATCACTACCCCGGGTTATCGGGACCTGAGGCCTCCCCACGGCGTCGCTCCCTCCATGGTCTTTCCTACCCATGGGTATCGGGGAACCACGCCATCACCTAGGCGACGCCTTGTCCTGGCGACGCTTCCTCTTGGCGATGCTGGCACTTGGCGTTTCTCCACCTAGGCGACGCCTTGCGTTGACTTTGACTCTCCAGTCCAATCGTTGACTTTGACCTTGACTTAGTCAACGCCCGGATACGGGACGGTACACAAGCCCCCCAGTCTTAAGCTGAAGACTTGTCTTCAGCGTAAAGACTAAAGCCTCGCCCACGCCATCCACGTGCCATCCTGATGACGTGTCATTCCCTGCTGACTCAACAAGTCCCGAATTGTTGACGTGACGCTCTCTGAACCCTAGGAGCGCTCTTACTGACTGATTGGACCTCCTCTGAAATGATGATAATAACACCTTTTGGGGCTACCCTTGATCGCGCGCCACGTGGCCCATCTCACGTCCAACCTCTAGAGACCCTTGCGCTTCCCTGAGGCGATTGATCCTTTGACACGTGGTACGATCTCACGGCCCTCAGTTAGCGCCTCTTGAGTTGCGAAATGTAACGTTTAAGTTACTCCAAACCCCGCGCTCACCCTACTGTTACATTCATTCTCTCTGCATCTTCGCACTGTTCATCGCCTTCAAACCCTTTTTCTCTGCAATTGCGATTCTCTCCTTCCTGCGCTCTTCTACCGCCTCCACTCCAATAGCAAAGGTACGATTTCGAGTACTCACGACTCTTCCCTTTCGTCGCATTATATGATTTATTGAACCGCCTGGGACTGTTGTTATTCATGTATTACTGCGTTTCTCCACTTCTTCTTCCTCCTCTGAGTTTTCTCGTGTGGGTGATGTTTCCTGGGGCTCTCTCCCCTTCCTGCCATGGCTACACTTGCTAAGCCCTTTTTCCTCTCTTCTTTCTCCAGCTATTTATTTACACCATGACGCGCGCGAACGCGGAGCCTGATTCCTCCCCCACGACCCCCAAGTCCAACTACAAAGCCTTCTACCCCTGGGCCCCCGACGAGCTCCTGAGCGAATGCACCAGCCTAACTTCCTTCCAGGACCTGGAAGCTCACCGTGGGGATCCCCATTTGTACAACTTTAACGCCTTCTGCCGCACACACGACGCCCACATATCCGTCCGTCCCGGCAGGCCTGGGGAACCTGTTTGTTTGGACGACAGACCTAGAAAGGGGAAACCCTTCTTCTTCATGTACCAGACCGTGTTCAAACGCGTAGGAGTGCGTCTCCCGTTCACCCCCTTTGAACGGGAACTCCTCACTGAAATCAATACTGCCCCCGCCCAGCTCCATCCCAACAGCTGGGCATTCGTGAGGGGTTTTCAAATTCTTTGTGGACACCTGGGTATCCCCCCTTCTGTAGATGTCTTCCTGCATTTCTTTGAGGTGAAGAAGCAGGGGAAGAGCTTTCGGGTAAGCTTTTCCGGGATCGCGGGCAGGATCCTCCTCTCCCTCTTCCAAAATTCTTACAAGAACTGGAAAGGGAAGTTCTTCAGGGTGTGCAGCGCCAAGCACGATCCCACATCTTTGGATGGCTTCCCCCTTTACTGGACGGAGCGCCCTAAACTGCTCAGGGCCAAAACCCTGGAAGAGCTATCTCCCGCCGATAGGGAGGTAAGCAAAGCCTTGGCCGGGTTGGGGATCGTTTTTGATACCTTGAAGCTGGTCGCTAGCGAGTACAATGCTCACGCCCTGACCACATACTTTGGTAAGGGGGCTCTCCCCTCATCTTTCTTGTTGTGAACAGCTTGCTATCGGACGTTTGTTCCCCCAGACTATTATGCTGGTTTTATATTGTGCCATGTTACTTGCATTTCACGCCTCCATGTGTGTTGTAATTTTGCATAGCTGCTTTGGTCCTAATTCTTGCTGTTTGGTCTGTCTTGATGTAGGATCGGTGATGGGCGCTTCTAAGAGAATGATGTTGGCGAAAGCAATGAAGGAGGCATGTGCCGCCAAGGCGGGCGCCTCCTCCACCCCTGCTGCCGATCCGGTTCCCCCACCGACTCTGTCACCGCC
Source organism: Phaseolus vulgaris (assembly GCF_000499845.2). Classification (NCBI taxonomy): domain Eukaryota; kingdom Viridiplantae; phylum Streptophyta; class Magnoliopsida; order Fabales; family Fabaceae; genus Phaseolus; species Phaseolus vulgaris. The sequence goes on from NC_023754.2 coordinate 1,017,238, forward strand.
TCCTCCGATCACCGCCGAGGCTCCCCTTAGTTCACCTCCGTCATCTCCACACAGCCTCGCAACACTTCAGACTTCCCGCTCTCCTCTACCCATCGCCGCTGTTCCCCTAGCCGCGGCCTCGTCACCGGCTCCAACCCCCCTTGACAAAGGGAAACGGGTTTTGGAGATTCTATCAGATGATGAGGACTCAGAAGGCGTGGCACCCTTCAGAAGAAGAAAATCTGCGCGAGTTCCTCTTTTGGTAGAGGCGTCGCCCTAGGGAGGGAACCCCTTCATGGACAACCCCCCAAGTGCGACCTCACTCCCTCCCATGACACTCCAAGAGGAAGGGGGCGAAGGCACCGAATCTGCCCCGCCTCCGCCGCCGGCAGAAGCCATTGCTTCCCCTGCTTCCGTCGCTGCCGCCCCTGATTTCATCGCCATCCCTCCTCCGATTATGCATTTAATGATGGGCTTCAGTGGCGGGACTCTGCCAGAGGGCATCGACAGGAAGGAAGGCATGCCCTTCTACTTGGGGGCCTTCTTAGCGGTGGCCCTTGAATGGCGCGCCCAGGCCAGAAACGCGGTCATGCAAGCTCAAACTCTCCAGGCCTTGGAAACAAAGGCGACTACTCTGGAGGAGGAAATGAGGACCCTGGGGCGCCAGAACGAAACCTACCAAACCTTTCCGAAGCAAGCGCAAGAGTCCCAAGCAGAAACTGAGAGGCAACTGGCAGAGGCATTGGAGCTCCAGGCTGGCTTTTATACTCGTGAAGTCACCCTCCAAGTCCAGGTAACGGGCCTTCAAGAATAGATCAAAGCTGATGCAGAAATTCAAAAGGACCTGAAGGACCGTTGCCGTGAGCAGGCTGACAAGACGGAGCGGATGGAGGGGGAAATGGCCACCCAGGCCAAAGCTATGGACCTTCTCCGGGCTGACTATGACAAACTACAGGTCGAGGTCAGTCGGCTTCGCGTGGAGAAAGAGGCTCTGGAGAAGCAGGTGACATCTGGGGATGCCGCCATCGATGAGCTAGAGAAAGACAAGAAGTCCCTTATCCAGGAGATGGCGGGTACTTTCGAGGAGGGGTTCCAAGAGGCTCTGACCCAGGCGTCTTGCGAGAACCCTGACATCAACATTTCAAACTGCGACCCCACACACCATGTCGTCGACGGGAAGGTCGTGCCCATGGACTTGGATGACTGAACCGCTGTCTCTCACCCGCCACCTTCACCTTCAAGCTTAATTCCTTTATACTTTACCTTTACTTTTGCCTTTTTCTGTTAAACTTATAATTCTTTGAACCATTCATACTCTTGCTACAAATTTGGGTGTTCGTATGACTGCTTTTGTGCCTTCGCGATATAAAATTCTGCTTATGTGATCTTATCTTCGCTCTTTGCCTTCGCGTGCTTCGGTTGTTTTGTTTGTATTATACTCGCTTCTTTCGCTTCGTTGGGCGGTCTTGTATGACCGGGAAAGGTCGCGTGCCAACCCTCACGCCCATGGAGAGGCTCACCTAGTGACGCCGTATCGTCCACGGGGTGTCTCTAACACCGAAACGGTTCTCTCCTTGATCCTTAGCCCCCGGCGCCCACGCCTAAGGAGAGGCCTGCTACAGCAGCGCCGTATCGTCCCCGGGTGTCTAAAACGTCGAGTGCTTTGGGGGCGGGGGGGGTCGTTCCCTCTATGGTCTTTCCCTCCCATAGGTATCGGGGAACACCCTGCCAGCAATTCGCTGGCGTTTGGCGCTCTTATCTCCCTCCACAGTCTTTCCTACCCGTGGGTATCGGGGAGATGACGCCAGCAACTAACTCTGCCCCCTTCAATCTCGTCTCCCTCCACAGTCTTTCCTACCTGTGGGTATCGGGGAGACGATCCTGCTGATATTTGGGTTGGCGACGCCCGCGACGTCTCATGCTGGCGTCGTCCTTTATGTCATTCCAGGCGACGCCTCGGGCGTCTCATGCTAGTGTCGCCTTGGGCGTCGTCCCTAACTTGACATTGACTTTGACCTTAGGCTTGGTCGATGCCTGGGGGCGGCGAAGAGCTCAAGGCCCTTCCCGTATCTTCCACGAGGCGCTCCCTGTATAGCTGATGGGACATCCAGTCATTCAACCTGCTCTACGTGGCGCTTTCTGTATGGCTGATGGGACATCCAGTCATTCGATTTGATCTTGACTCCTACTGTGCCCCTGATCCCCTTTCGACGGCGCATCGTACCATCAGGTATTCCATTGATACGATGTGTTCTGAGCTTAACCAGGGATGCCAGAGCAACCCTTCCATCTGCTGCCACGTGGCTCGATCGTGCGGTGCATCCATTCGCGTCGTTTGGCGCTCTAACCGCTTTATTTAACTCTTCAAACTCTGAAACTATCCTCATCATTTTCCCACTCTTCATAACCTACTTACGCTCTCTCTTCTTGCACCCTTGACAATCCCTGATCTTGTTAAAGAATGTCTTCTCATGCTGCTTCCTCCAGGGTCAGTCCCAAGGACTTGTACCCCTGGGCTTCGAGTGAACTTCTTGATGAGTGTTCATGCTTACTCGCTACCAGGGCCATAAGGGAGCACAAAGGGGATTCGTGTTCTTATGACCACCGGGCCTTCACGAGGAGGCATGACGACGACATCGCTGTGCTCTCTTGCACTCTAGGGGAGCCAGTATGTGGAGACGAACGGGCCAACGAAGGGGTCCCTTTCTTTTACTTTTACCAGGTGGTGTTCAAGACCATCGGAGTGCGCCTACCCTTCTCTTGGTTCGAGAAGGAACTGCTGTCGGAGATCAACGTTGCTCCGGCCCAGTTATACCCCAACAGCTGGGCCTTCGTCAAAGCCTTCGACATTCTCCTCGGGTTTCTGGGTTGTGCACCCTCGGTTGACCTCTTTCTTCACTTCTTTGAGGTGAAGAGGCAGAGACACAACCTCTGGGTAACTCTCAGTAATGTACCCGGGAGGGTTCTCTTCACACCCTTCCAAAGCTCGTTCTCTGGGTGGAAAGGCCGGTTCTTCAAGATCTGCCGTACTAACCTCGTTCCCGACGCTCTGGATGGGTTTCCGCTGTACTGGGTGAGAGAGACGAGGGCCCTCAAAACCAAACCCTTCAAGAAGCTGGCTCCAAGTGATCAAATAGCTTGCCGGATTCTTGCTGAGGCGGGAGGTTTTGACTCTGCCACTTTGATCAGCCTGGAGTTCAACGCTGGGACTCTCGAAAAGTACATAGGTAAGAGTCGCTGCCCTAGAAACTCCGGCCTTTGTTGTTTCCTGTACGTGCATGTCTTGCCTCATGGTGTCTCTGACACATTTATCTCCCTTGGTGCAGGTTCGAAAATAAACCAAGAAAGGAGGACACGACTTACTCGAGCTCTGCGGGCTGGGAAAGGGGCTTCGCCTTCCTCCAGTGCTGATTCTGATGACCACTGAAAAGTGGCTCTTTTGTGACTTGCATGAGTTGTAATATTCGCCCCATTTGGGCTACTTCAATTGTATTGAACATTGCTTGTAACACCAACTTTTTCTATATCAGTTGATTTTTGCAACGTCACTTTACTTTTGCATTCATTTCGCATATTGTGCGCTTTCCTTCGCCCTGTTCATCAGCGGCGCCCGCCTCCATCCGGGCGACGCCTTCTTTCTTGACGACGTCCTGACCTAGGCGACGCCTTCTTTCTCGGCGACGCCTTCTTTCTTGGCGACACCTTCTTTCTTGGCGACGCCTTCTTTCTTGGCGACGCCTTCTTTCCTGGCGACGCCTTCTTTCTTGGCGACGCCTTACCTTACTTCCAACGGAGAAGTATACAGGCTAAAAACCAAGGCACTTCTTTTTCTCAAATTGGTTTTACCTTTTATTAGGGTGACCTCATTAAAAAACCCCCGAGAGGGAAAAAGAGCGTCCCCTTCAACTAAATTGTTACATAACTGCTTACATAAGTCAACTGAAATAAAATTTTAGGTTGGCTGCATTCCAACTGCGCGGGATAGGACCTCCATCTAAAGTCTCCAGGTTGTACGAACCGTTGCCCTTAGCCTCAGTAACTCTGAAGGGTCCGGTCCACTTGGGAGACAGCTTATTCTCCAACTCGTATGGGTGAGCTTTCCTCATCACTAGGTCGCCGACCTGAAACTGTCGCGGCTTTACCTTAGAGCTATATTGCCGCTCTACTCTTCTCTTCGTCGCTTCAGCTTTTATTCTAGCTTCTTCCCTGGCCTCGTCTAGCAGATCCAGGTTTACCCGCCTCTCTTCATTGGATTCCTCCGCCACAAAGTTTTGAAAACGTGGCGAGCTCTCATGTATTTCTACCGGGATCATCGCGTCCGACCCGTAAACCAAACTGAAAGGCGTCTCCATAGTAGAGGATTGGGGCGTGGTGTGATATGCCCATACGATCCTTGGTACCTCTTCCGCCCACGCCCCTTTGGCTTTCTCTAACCTTCTTTTTAAACCTATCAGCAGAACTCTGTTTGCCGATTCTACCTGCCCATTAGTCTGGGGGTGCTCAACTGATGCAAACACCTATTTAATGCCTACCGCAGCACATAGGTTTCTCGACTGTTGACTGGCGAATTGGGTTCCGTTGTCGGATATCAGCCGCCTAGGTACGCCAAAACGACACACAATGTTCTTCCACACAAAATGTTGTACTTTGTGCGCTGTGATTTGTGCCACGGGCTCTGCCTCTATCCATTTGGTGAAGTATTCGATGGCAACGATCAAATACTTCATCTGCCTGATCGCCAATGGGAAGGGGCCCAGGATGTCGATTCCCCATGTATGGAAAGGCCACGGGCTGTATATGGACCGCAACTCTTCTGGCGGCGCCTTGTGCCAGTCAGCGTGCTTTTGGCATTGCCTACACCGCTGGGCGTGCCGTGCGCAGTCCTCTTTCACTGTTGGCCAGAAGAAACCTGCGCGTATTACCTTGGAGGCTAAGGATCTTCCCCCTACGTGGCTCCCACATATGCCTTCGTGTAGTTCCGCCATTATCCTGGTGCACTCATCGCCACTGACGCATGTTAGGATAGGGTGAGTGAAACCGTGCCTGAACAGCACCCCATCCACCAAAGTATATCTTGCGGCATTTCTTTTGACTTTTTTACCTTCTTCAGGCTCCACTGGGAGAGCCCCATCCGCCAGGTATCGCTTGTAGGGCGTCATCCAGGTGTCTCCCCTGGCCAGAACGCATACCTGCATCTGCCCTTCTTCGGGCGCGTCCGCGTATGTGCTGATGCGGGGCGCCCTCTGCGTATCCTGGGTCAAAGAGCAATGACTCCTTGGCCTTCCCCTGGATGTATAAATATGGAGGACGTCCACCCTGTTGTCTTCCACGAATCTACGCGGAGCTTTGAGAGTCTCCTGGATCACTGTCCTCTGTCTACCCCCCTTGCCTGAGCTGGCCAGCTTTGCAAGCAGGTCAGCTCTGGCATTCTGCTCCCTCGGGACATGTATCAGCTCAAGAGCGTTGAATGCTCTCTTCAACAACTGGACGTATTTCAGGTACGCCGCCATCTGTGGGTCCTTCGCCTGGAACTCACCCGACACCTGCCCCGTAATCAGCTGGGAGTCGCTCTTCACCAGGAGGTTCTGTGCGCCCATCTCCTTGGCCAGGAGCATTCCTGCTATCAGGGCTTCATATTCTGCCTGATTGTTACTTGCCTTGAAGGCGAAGCGTAGGGCCTGCTCGATCAATATGTCGTCGGGTCCCTCCAAGACTATTCCCGCACCGCTCCCTTGTTGGTTGGAAGAGCCATCAACCGAGAGCAGCCATTGCGAACTCACCTCCACCTCTTGCTCACCTCCGGGCGAAAGTTCCGCTATAAAATCTGCGTACACCTGCCCTTTGATGGATCCTCTAGGCTCATACTGGATGTCGAATTCCGACAGTTCTACCGCCCAGCGCACCATTCTTCCCGCAACATCCGGCTTCTGCAGCACTTTCTGTATAGGGAGGTTGGTCATCACCACCACCGTAAAGTTGTGGAAGTAATGACGGAGCCTCCTAGCAGAAAACACCATCGCCAGCGCCGCCTTCTCTAGCGCTTGGTACCTCGTCTCAGCTCCCTGTAAGGCCTTGCTTACAAAATAGATGGGCTTCTGACTCTGGTCCTGCTCTTGGACTAACACGGAACTGATGGCCCGCTCCGTTACAGTAAAATATAACCGGAGGGGCACACCCGCTACCGGCTTGCAGAGGACCGGTGGCGTCGCCAGGTACTCCTTCAGCTTAATGAAAGCCGCTTCGCATTCATCAGTCCATGCAAAGCGACTGTTTCTCTTGAGGCACTGGAAATACGGGTGCCCCTTCTCTCCTCCGGCGGAAACAAACCTAGAGAGCGCCGCCATCCGCCCTGTCAGCTGTTGCACCTCCTTTACCGACATCGGGCTCCGCATGGCGATAATCGTCGCGCATTTGTCAGGGTTCGCCTCTATCCCCCTCTCTATGAGCATAAAACCCAAGAACTTACCGGCCTCTACCCCGAAAACACACTTCTCAGGGTTTAACTTGAGGCGGTACTTGGATATTGTGGCGAACAACTCCTCGAGGTCCGCATGTGCTGTGCCCTATTCTGCGACGCCACCACCATGTCGTCTACATAGGCATACACATTCCTCCCGAGCATTGGCGCCAGAACCTTGTCCATTAGCCTCTGGTACGTGGCGCCCGCATTTTTCAGCCCGAAGGGCATCACCTTATAGCAGTAACTGCATGTCTCAGTCATGAATGCAGTCTTGCTCTCGTCTCTTGGGTGCATCTTGATTTGGTTGTACCCTGAAAAGGCGTCCAGGAAACTCAGCACCTTGCTGCCGGACGCACTGTCTACCAAGGCGTCGATGCTGGGCAGCGGATACGAGTCCTTTGGGCATGCCTTGTTCAGGTCCGTGAAGTCAACGCACATCCTCCACTTTCCGTTCGCCTTTTTCACCAAGACGACGTTGGCGAGCCACTCAGGGTATTGAATCTCCCTGATGTGGCCGGCACTCAGCAACTTCTGCGTTTCGTCTTTCACCACCTGTTGTCATTCCTCATTGAATTTTCTCCTCCTCTGACGCACGGGGCGGACCGTGGCGTCCATGCTGAGGTGGTGACACAGGAAATCGGGGTCGATGCCTGGCATATCCGAGGCGGACCATGCGAAGGCATCCAGGTGGCGTGAAATCACTTCTGCCACCCCTTCCTGTTCTTCTGGGCTCAGCGAACTTCCTAACTCGAAAGTCTTGCCGCCAATCTCCCTTTCTACGGCGTTAGCCGCGGGCTGCTCCCTGCTATCATCTTCGACGGGCGCCGCCTCTTCCACGGGCGCCGCGTCGTCAGGGCCTTCCTCCATAGGTGCATCTGCTTCGGGCATCGCCCTCTCCGCTATGGCCTCTTCAGGCGTCAACCCAGCGGGCGTCGCCCAAATCATCGTCGTGTCCGCGCTCGGCGGACGTTCATACACCATGAACACGCCTCTCTTCGTTTTCAGGCTGTTTTCATAGCATTTCCTTGCCTCCTCCTGGTCTGACTTGATGACTATCACCTGGCCATTGAGGTCCGACAGCTTCATCTTCATGTGGCGTGTGGAGGACACCGCGTTCAGACGGTTTAACGCCGGTCTGCCCAGCAAAATATTGTAGGCGGAGTTGGCGTTCACGACCAGGTACCGGATGCTTTCGGTACGGGAGGCCTCTCCGTCTGTGAACGTAGTCCTCAACTCCAGGTACCCCCGGACTTCCACCTGGTTATCCCCGAACCCATACAGGCACCCCGTATAGGGACTCAACAGATCGGGGGACAGCCGTAACTTGTTAAAGGTCGACAGAAACATGACGTCTGTCGAACTTCCTTGGTCGACAAGCACTCTGTGCACCTTCCTTCCGGCTGTGACGACTGAGATGACAATGGGGTCGTTGTCGTGGGGTACCACATCTCGGAGGTCTCTTCTTGTGAACACGATATCCGACTCCCACGGCTCCCCCGAGAGCCTCTCTTCGATTGAATTTACCCCCCTCGCGTATTTCTTCCGCTGGGAGGCGGTGGGTCCCCCGCCAGAAAAACCTCCAGCAATGGTGTGGACCTCACCAAGCACAGGCATCTCGTGTGCTGGTTCTTCCGCCGGCGGCGGCAAGGTGGCGGTCGTTGTGGGATCTGCGACATAGTCCTTCAAAAACCCAGTCCTCACCAGCTCATGTAGCTGGTAGCCCAACGATAGGCAATTATCAATGTGGTGCCCGAAAGCCTCGTGGAATTCGCACCAAGAGTCTTTACGAGGCCCTAACACCTTGTCGGTCTTCGCCGGTCGCCTCAGCCTCTCAGCTATGTTAGGCACGGCGATCAAATCCTTCAACTCAACCACGAAGTTGTACCTCGCCGGTCTCGCTCTTTCTCTGGCGGGGCGATCGCCTCCTGCTGGACCCCGAGGCTGGGGCTTTCTGGCCTCGTAGGGGCGTCTCGCCTCTGGCTTCTTTCTTCCCGTCGTGGTCTCATTGACCCTGACGGGTTGGGCTCGCGCCGGTCCCCTTGGGCGTGAGGGCACGGCGCTGGTGCGCTTCACACATACCTCCCCTTCAGAGGCAATATGCTCTACCGCCCTACGCCGTAGTTCAGCGAAAGTCCTAGGGCGGTTGCGGATGATGGATTCTCCAAAAGGACCGGGGCATACGCCTTTCACAAATGCGTACACGATCATAGGCTCCTCTGTCGTACCAACCTTCACGACCTGGGCCCCGAAGCGACATATACTCCTTCAGGGTCTCCCCTTGATACTGCTTCACATCAAACAGATCGTAAGAGACCGGCGGCGGGGCCTTGTTGGCTAAGTATTGTTCCCTGAACAATCGCGACAATTGGCGGAAAGATGTGATATGACCGTCTGGAAGGCTGATGAACCAGTCCATAGCCATCCCGGTCAGGGTGCTCATAAAGAGCTTGCACTTGGCAGCGTCAGAACCGCCTACCAGGACCATCTGTGTGTGAAATGCAGCAAGGTGCGTCTCTGGGTCCTCCATCCCGTTGAAGATCACCTTAGGCCCCGCGAACGTGTTCGGGATTACCGCATCTAGGATCTCCTGCGAGAAAGGGGTGGAAAACTCCCTTGGTGGGGAATGGTTCTCCATCTCGTCATGTCCAGGCTGCCTCCGATCATTTCTCAGGCCCTGGCGCAACTCCTCATTTACACGGTGGAGCTCTTCATTTCGCTCATGCGTGGCATCGAGATCTGCCTGCATGCGTTCCTGTTCCATTTTTGACTCCGCCATGTCCTGCTGCAGCCCCCTCATTATCTCCAGAACCTGTTGCATGGATAATTCTGCTGGGGCTCCACGTGCGGTACTTCGTCTGGTGGGGGCCATTGTCACTCCAAACTCCTCCAACGTTACTGTGACTTAGTAGATTTCCTCGAACTTGTGATGGGGCTGATGTTTTATATCATCCCCACGGTGGGCGCCAAATGTTCCGTCCGGTTGAACCGGGACGTCTTCGTGCGCGACCTCAACCGTCAGCTAGGGACTCCTTCCCACTGATTGCCTGTGGATTCCTGCAAAAAAGAGGACAAAGAGGCGCCCTAGCGGCCGTTTGCACTCCGACGCTCAAGTCAGCCAGCAAGAAACACCAAAACTGATCACCTCCGTCTCTGAGCACCGCGTAAGGCACTCTGAAGGTGGTAAAAATAACTGCGTATTGTGTGTCTGTGTTCTCTCTCTCAGGCAAAAATATTCCCCAGTCCCTTGTTCGTAACCTTGAAGCACGAGCAAGCAACTAGAAAGTTCTGGTAAATTTGCCAAAAGTTCGAACCCTGTTTCCAACATTCTCCGCGCTATTTAAACTACCCAAGCATTTAAAGCGCCTTAAAGCGCCTTTAATTACAAATGTAACGCACTCAATCAGCGTATTTAATTAGAAAACGTAGCGCATTTAAGACGTTGAAACGCTTGGGAGCCATTATAACACCTGAATGCTCGAAAGGGAAACTGTATTGAAGGACTTTAATTACCTGGCACCTGACTAAAGGGTGTTTCTATTCTGGCATGGCTGTCGTACACGTGGAGGTCCTCACGACGCCATGACCCCATCTGGGGGCGTTTCTGCCCATCTGGGGACGTTTCTACGTGTGAGTCCTCCTGCTTGGGAGTGCTACTGCGCTAGGGGTGACTTTTTGGGTGCCAACTCATGCCCCCAATTATCTAGTCACTTACTTTGAGAGCGTATCTGCCTTCCTCTTGCACCCTGCACCCGGCTGCCCTAGGCGTGACCTTCCTCTTGAGTCGTATCCATCCCACAGGCGTCTCTGGGGCGGCAGGAGCACTTCACGAGTCAGGCTGCCCTACACTAGTACTATTACTATGGCCTTGAAGCCACCTTTTCCTTCTCTTTATCACTGCCCCGGGTTATCGGGACCTGAGGCCTCCCCACGGCGTCGCTCCCTCCATGGTCTTTCCTGTTGGGTTTAATAGTGCCAAAGTTCAAGAGGGGGGGTGAATTGACCTTTTAAAACTTTCTCGCAGAAACAGTGTTTAACACAGTTTTACAGAAAATAAATCGATTTATGTAAAAATGAACAGATTTATTTCAGCACTGTTTTTGTTTGAAAAGCTTTTAATTCAGCAAGGTTAATCACAAGATTATGCAGATAGAATTTCCAGATGCACACACACAGATATCAGATTTTTAAAAACAATGTAACACAAAAACAACAACCCTTAATTCCAATTCGTGTGATTTAGGTTCAGTTAAGGGCTTGACAATTAGTGAGACAATCTATTACACACAACCTGTTTTATTAGCCTTTAACAGATTATCAGTGTTCTTATTGAAACCAGACAGTTTTCCAGAAATTAAGAACAATGAATCACAGAACAGCAAGCTTCAACTTTAAGCAATTGTTTAAGGTCCAATTAATAGCTTTAACAATTTCTTGAGCAACCTATCACAGTCAATCTGTTCCAATGGCTTTTAGCAGATTATATATGTTCTTATCAGATTCAAAAAACTTTTTCAGAAATCAAGAACAGTATGCACAGTGCCCAGAAAGAACAGATTTATTTTCAATTGAACAGATTTATTTCTTTGCTGTTTTATTAATTATGCAGAAACGAAATTGCAGAGAGTGAGAGAGAATGAACACAAGCAGTTATACTGGTTCACTCAACTGAGCTACATCCAGTCTTCACCAAACATTACATATAAGTCTTCATCAAACACAATCTTGAAGGGGCAGCAACCATCTTCAACAATCTCCCCCTGTTTGATGGAGACAAATCCCCATAGCTAACCTCATAGCTTTGTTGCTTTAAGTACCTGCACTGCACCAGATTTTAAACCAGAAAAAACAGCAACATTGCATAACATGCAAAATTGGTTTAAAGGTGCAGAATTAACTCCCTGTTTCAGCTAGCTTCACCTAGCATGGTGAGCTATTTTTCTCCCCCTTTGGATTCATCAAACATCATATAAGCATAGGGAATAAAGGGATATAAAGCAGAAACCATAATCATAATAGTTCAGAAACAGAAAACCAAATTGTTCAGCATTACAGAAACTTGAAAACTGATAAAGAAAGCATTAAAAGCAGAAAACTATTGATCCTTGTAGTAAAGCTCTGCAAGTTGTGCCTGAACCCCTTCAATCTGATCATCAAGGTGTTGAAACCTTGCTTGAGTAGTCTCAAAGTGTGCCCTTTGTTCTGCAGACATGACATCAAGACGATACAGGACTTGCCTCTCAAACATAGACATTGGTTCTCCACGGTATTCTGGACCTTGATAGGCAACTATGGCATTTGCAGCAACTTCCTCATGTTCAGATTGGGTAGCAGGTGAGTCATCATCCATAAGAACAGCTTCATCCTCATCCTCATGTTCTGCTTGAGGGTCCCTTCTGATGGCATTTCATGTGTTCTTCTTGAATCAAAGTAGTAAAATGGATGCGGAAGCAATGGGTGAGTGAAACAAAGCCCTCCTAGGAGTTGTGATGGCTTTGAAGGTGCATGATGAGTATGAATTTAGAGAGGTTCGGCCAGCTCTATGAAGAAAGGTGAAGGGAGTGAAGTTTATAGCCTAGATTTCTAGGAGAAGTATAGCTAGTGCACAAAATGGGCAGCATAACAATACTCAAATAAACTTGTTTAATACAATGAAATAGCCTCCCTATTTATAGGCTTGGTGGACGTAAATGTTAAGCCACCTTTCTAAAAGAAATAAAACCAAAAATTAAATCTAAATCTAAGGTGCCATGACCGGCCATTCTACCCTAGATTCTAGAAGGTTTCTATCAAAAGTGCTTCCTACACTATCCTATCTACTAAGTACCCCCAATGGGCCTTTATGCAAACATATCAAAGCCTTCTCTCTTCCATCCGTGGCCTCATTTGCTTGTGTTTGAATATGTTTGGCCATTGATCTTGTAAGGGGTCCTAGACGGTCTAGCTCCATGGATAGCCGCCCTCCTTCACGGTCTAGACGCTCACCTTCACGTCCTAGACGCTTACTTTCACGTCCTAGACGCTCACCTTGGTCTTGGTCTTGGTCTAGACGCTCTCCTTGGCTTGTGCCTTGGCTTCTTTGGGTAGGTGTGCTTGGCCCTCCTCCATCATCCCCTCCCCCTTGGAAAGGATTTGTCCTCAAATCCAGCTCGTCATCGTCATTGGTTCCTACAAATGGAGAAAGATCAATTACATTAAAAGTGTCATGTACTCCATATTCAAGAGGTAGGTCCAATTTATAAGCATTGTTGTTGACTCGCTTGAGAACTTGGAAAGGTCCATCACCTCGGGGACTTAGTTTGGACTTCCTTTGAGTTGGAAATCTATCTTTGCGAAGGTGAAGCCAAACTAAGTCTCCTTCCTCAAAAATTATTTCTCTCTTCCCTTTGTTGTTGTATTTGGTGTACTTCTCATTTTGTTGTTGTATTTGAATTTTAATCTTCTCATGCATTTTCTTGATAAAATCAGCTTTGATTACTCCTTCCTTATGCACAAAATCTTGTGGATTAGGAAGGGGTATCAAATCCATGGGCGTGAGAGGATTAAAACCATATACTACCTCAAAAGGAGAAGCATTAGTAGTCTTGTGAACTACTCTATTGTAAGCAAATTCAATGTGGGGAAGGTACTCATCCCAAGATTTGTGGCTTCCCTTCATGATAGCCCTAAGCATAGTTCCAAGAGATCTATTGACTACTTCGGTTTGACCATCCGTTTGAGGATGACAAGAAGTTGAAAATTGTAGTCTTGTTCCAAGTTTACCCCAAAGAGTTTTCCAAAAGTGGCTTATAAACTTGGGATCTCGATCGGACACTATACTTCTCGGGAGACCATGGAGTCTCACCACTTCTCTAAAGAAGAGTTTAGAAATATTTTGAGCATCATCCACTTTGTGGCATGGAATAAAGTGGGACATTTTGCTAAAACGGTCCACTACCACAAAGATAGAGTCATGGCCTCTTGCAGTCCTAGGAAGTCCTAAAATGAAATCCATGCTAATGTCTTCCCAAGGAGCATTTGCAATCGGCAAAGGGGTGTAGAGTCCATGCGGCATTGTTCTAGACTTTGCTTTTAAACATGAGATACATCTAGAACAATGTCGTTGGACATCTTTCCTCATGTGTGGCCAACAAAATTTTGCTTTTAAAAGATCAAGAGTTTTATCAACTCCAAAATGGCCCATGAGTCCCCCTTCATGTGATTCTTTGACAAGGAGTTTTCTATGTGTGCCTTGGGGAATGCAAAGTTTTCCTTCTTTAAAAAGATATCCCTCGGACACATAGTAACCTCCTTGCGCTCTATGTAGACATTGGGCATAGATGGATGAGAGTTCTTGATCTTCTTGGTAAAGCTCTCTTATGTGGTCAAATCCAAGAATTTGGGCACCTAGTTTTGAAAAGAGAGTGTGCCGTCTTGAAAGAGCATCGGCCACTATATTGGTGCTTCCTTTCTTGTATTTGATTACATAAGGAAATTGTTCAAGAAATTCCATCCATTTAGCATGTCTCTTGTTGAGCTTGTGTTGGCCCTTTAAATATTTTAAAGACTCGTGATCACTATGGATAACAAATTCTTTGGACACAAGGTAGTGTTCCCAAGTCTTTAGGGCTCGCACAAGAGCATAGAGCTCTTTGTCATAGGTGGGGTAGTTGAGGGTGGCACCATGGAGTTTTTCACTAAAATAAGCAATGGGGTGTCCACCTTGCAATAAAACCGCACCTATGCCTACCCCCGATGCATCACACTCTATCTCAAAAGTTTTGGAAAAATTTGGAAGAGATAGAATGGGTGCATTGGTGAGTTGAGCTTTGAGCCTTTGAAAGGCTTGCTCATGCTTTTCATTCCAACAAAATGCAACATCTTTTTTTACAAGTTCATTCAATGGAGAAGCTAGACTAGAAAAATTAGGGACAAACCTTCTATAGAAGCTAGCTAACCCATGAAAACTTCTTACGTCACTTACATTTTGTGGAGTTGGCCACTCGCGGATGGCTTTGATTTTCTCGGGATCTACATGCACCCCCTTTTTGTTAACTATGAAACCTAAGAAAACTACACTATCTACACAAAAGGTACACTTATCCCTATTGGCAAAAAGACTATTTTTCCTAAGAACTAGAAGAACTTCCCTAAGGTGACTTAGATGGTCTTCTAGGCTTTTACTATAGACTAAGATATCATCAAAGTAAACTACTACATATTTACCTATACAATCCCTCAAGGTGTGATTCATAAGCCTCATGAATGTGCTTGGAGCATTAGTAAGCCCAAAGGGCATCACCAACCACTCGTATAGTCCAAATTTGGTCTTAAAAGCGGTTTTCCACTCATCACCCTCCTTGATTCGAATTTGGTGATATCCACTTTTAAGGTCAATTTTGGAGAATAGAGTTGACCCATGCAATTCATCAAGCATATCATCAAGCCTTGGGATTGGATGCCTATACTTGATGGTGATGTTGTTGATTGCTCTACAATCACAACACATACGCCATTTTCCATCTTTTTTTGGCACCAACAAGACAGGTACAGCACAAGGGCTTAGGCTTTTTTGAACCCAACCCTTCTCCAACAAGTCTTGAACTTGTGATTCTATCTCCTTTGTTTCCTCGGGGTTGGTTCTATAAGCAGGCCTATTTGGTAGGCTTGCCCCCGGTATAAAGTCAATTTGATGTTCTATCCCCCTAAGAGGAGGAAGCCCAATGGGTCCTTCTTGGGAGAATAGATCTTCAAATTCACTCAAAAGGTTTTCTACTTGAGGAGGTAAAACCATGAGTTCACTACTTGTGGCAGTGCATGTAAGTGCTCCTTTACAAAAGATAAGGCTTGGTTGTTCAACAAGAAGCAAGTTTTCAAAAACATTTTCAAGAGGTTTTTCTTGTTGACCAACCTTGTGGGAAGGAACACTCTTCTCCCACGCCTTTCTATCCCTAAGGATTTTCTCTTTTTCTAGCTCTCTTTTTTTTTGTTTTCCTCATCCCTCTTTTGTTTCATTTGTATTTGGTCTTTCACCACTTGAGAATGTGGTAAAGGACTAAGTACAAACTTCTTATATTTATGGGTGAAGGAAATCTCGTTAGTGAGACCATCATGCAAGGTTTTCTTGTCAAATTGCCATGGTCTCCCTAATAAGATATGGCAAGCTTCCATAGGCACTACATCACATAAAACTTTGTCTTTGTAGTTCCCTATGGAAAACTTGATTTCCACTTGCTTGTCTACATGTAGTTCCCCATTTTCATTAAGCCATTGAAGTTTGTAAGGTTTTGGGTGAGGAACTACTTGTAGCTTAAGCTTTTCAACCATCCTAGCACTACAACAATTACAACTAGATCCACTATCCACAATGAGAGAACATATATTTTCTAAAACATTGCATCTTGTATGAAAGATGTTCTCCCTTTGTGTTTCCATGGATGTGCTAGGGTGATTGTTGAGGGTTCTCCTAATCATAAGCAATTCTCCCTCTAGTGGAGCTACCCTCTCATCCTCTCCCCCTTCCTCTTTCTCACTAGGCTCATCCTCGCCACTAGTGTACTCGTCTACACCTTTTAAAAACAAAGTCCTTTGGTTTGGACATTGTGCTTGCACATGCCCCCTACCATAGCACTTAAAACACTTGACATCTCTAGCTCGGATGGGTGGGGTTGAGGTTTCTTTGGTGAAGGGTTTGGTAGGCTCTTTTGGTTTTTCCTTGGATGTACTACCCTCCCTTCTAAACTCTTTCTTGGGATAAAAGCTAGAATAGGGGCTCACCTTTTGACTTGAAGTTTTGCGCAAGTTTTGTTGCTCAACTTTAATGCAAAGTTGAACCAAATCATTCAAGTCTTGATAAGGTAAGAGCTCTACTCTATCTCTTATCTCAAGTGATAGGCCACTAAGGAACCTAGCAATGGTGGTTTCCTCTTCCTCTCTAATAGAGGCTCTCATCATATAGAGCTCCATCTTTTGTCTATACTCCTCTACGCTCATATTTCTTTGTTGGAGTCTTTGGAGCTTGTCCATTAACTCCCTATGGTAGTAAGAGGGTATATGTCGACGTCTTAGGGCTCCCCTAAGGTCATTCCAATATGTAATGGAAGGTTCCCTATGAAGACGTCTATCTCTTTCGAGAGAGGTCCACCAATACATGGCATTTCCTTGGAAACTAAGGGTGGCTAAGGGTACTTTTCGTTCCTCACTTACCCTATGGCAAGCAAAAAGTTGCTCTACCTTCATCTCCCAATCTAGATATACTTCTACATTTTCCTTACCATGGAAATGAGGTAGGTCTACTCTTGTTTCCCTTGGCACCTCTTGTTCCCTTTGCCTAGTTCTTCTAGGGGGTGGTTGGTAATAATCATTGACTCTACGGCTTCCCTCCCCTAGAGATTCAATACTTTGTGATGCATGAGTTTTTTTTGATTTTTGTGATTTTTGTGACTTCTCTTCTTGAGCTTTAGCCAACTCATTGATTTTGTTTTCATTCTCCAATTGTCTAAAAGAGATTAATTGTACCGCTTGGGATACTTCTTTTAAAAGAGTTTTCAAAGATTTTACTTCACTTTCTATAGACTTTGGAGAGTGAGAAGAAGAAGACATGGCTAAAACTTTGTGTAT
Source organism: Phaseolus vulgaris (assembly GCF_000499845.2). Classification (NCBI taxonomy): domain Eukaryota; kingdom Viridiplantae; phylum Streptophyta; class Magnoliopsida; order Fabales; family Fabaceae; genus Phaseolus; species Phaseolus vulgaris. The sequence goes on from NC_023754.2 coordinate 1,034,273, forward strand.
ATAGGTGTTTTACTTGGAGAAAGTTTAGGAAAGTTAGAGAAGGGAGTTTTCCAGGTAAGGGAGGTGAGTCACAATGGACTACTTAAGTACCAAGCCTTTTCCTTGCCAAAAACTTTTCCTCCAATGACTTCACACAAAATTTTCTCTTAGTAGAACACTTAGAACACAAGAAGTTGAGAAATCGAAAAGCAAGAAAACTATGTAAGCTAGATATGCAGCAAACTAGTCGGTATAGCACAAAATTAAACAATACTAAACATGCAAAACGTTTCTACCAAAACAAAAGAAATACAAGTTCAAACAAGCAACAAATTACTAAACAAAATAACTATGCTATTCGGCCCTAGGTGAGGCTTCTTGGACACTTTGAGCCCTTGAAGACACACTCACCGTCTAAAACGTAAATTAAAAGAGGTAATTAACAATAAACCAAGTTGTAAAGGAGATAAGAAAACCCCCTTTGTTGTTCCTCTTTTTGGTTAGTGCACTTTCTTTGTTGTCTTGATTGTTGATCTTCTAGGTGTTTGTAGTGTTTGTTTCAAGAAGCTTGTTTCGGCCTTAGCTTGACTCCTCCTTAGAAAGTTGGCTTTAATTCTCCAATTTCCAGCACCTATTCACAAAGGCTTAACCTTAAACCAAGTCAATTTCCATGCACATAAGCACCAAGAGAGAATTAATTTCCAGCACCCACAAAAGAGAGGTCAAGAAACAAAAGCAAGAAACAAATTTAATTGAAAGAAAACAGTACCACCAAAAGGATTTATAATATGACAACTTAGAAAGAGATTCAAGAAATTAAAGCAAACAATTAAAGGTACTCAATAAAAGTTGGCACACAAAAGGAATTCCTAAAGAAAAGCACTAGATTAGATGACCAAATAAAAAAAAAAACAGCACCACTGGAAAATGTTGTGGGCCAGAAAAACAGTTTTGTTCCCCGATTTATGCTGAGCTGTAATTGTAAAATTTGTTTCTGAAATTTGGATACAAGAAAATTCAGGATCTTAGCTAAATTTTGGCTTTGGAATCACCTAAAACGCATGCACCATTTTTTTTTAATAATTTTTGCAAATTTGGTGTGCAGTTAGGCCAGCTGTAACGCTCAAGATTCGCACTCTGATTTTGTGAGACTCATCATTTTTTTTCTGTTGCTCCTTTTGACCTCATTCTTTTTTTGTCTTTTCTATAACACCTTAAACTTGCATTTTCCAGAAATTCAGAATTTTCCTATGGGTGGAAAAATTGTGATAAACAAAACAGCCCAGAACAGAGAGGTGTTACAGGGGAAAACTGGAAAACTGGAAGAAAACAGCAAGATAACCAAATTAACACAATGGAAAATGTGAGAAAAGAAATTGTGTATGAACTAAGACACAATTATGAACTCAAACTAAAAATAAAAAGCACCAAAGGATCAAAATAACAGCAGATTAAAGCAATATAAAGAGACCCAAAACAAGAAACAATCAAGCCAAAAAATAGGACTACTAAGAATTGATGACAATATGGATGAACATAACTTGACAAAACATGTATAGATTCAGAAATTTAAAGACTCAAAGCATAATATGAAGCAAAATAATGAAAGCAATAAAGACTCAAAGCCTAAAACAAAAATAGCAACACAAAGGTGTATGGAATCCTATCACAAATTGCACAAGAACTTGTTCAAGATCAAATGAACAAGAGTGCTTGGGTTGGATCTTCCATAAAGCACACCAAGAACAAATTTAAAATATAAAAAACAGCAAGACAAGTAAGGAATTGAAATGACAAAGATGAAAATAAAGAAGAACTGAAATTAAAAAGACAAGCTACTCATCTTGAAGAACCAATAGCTCATGATACCAAATGATGGCATTTCATGTGTTCTTCTTGAATCAAAGTAGTAAAATGGATGCGGAAGCAATGGGTGAGTGAAACAAAGCCCTCCTAGGAGTTGTGATGGCATTGAAGGTGCATGATGAGTATGAATTTAGAGAGGTTCGGCCAGCTCTATGAAGAAAGGTGAAGGGAGTGAAGTTTATAGCCTAGATTTCTAGGAGAAGTATAGCTAGTGCACAAAATGGGCAGCATAACAATACTCAAATAAACTTGTTTAATACAATGAAATAGCCTCCCTATTTATAGGCTTGGTGGACGTAAATGTTAAGCCACCTTTCTAAAAGAAATAAAACCAAAAATTAAATCTAAATCTAAGGTGCCATGACCGGCCATTCTACCCTAGATTCTAGAAGGTTTCTATCAAAAGTGCTTCCTACACTATCCTATCTACTAAGTACCCCCAATGGGCCTTTATGCAAACATATACAAAGCCTTCTCTCTTCCATCCGTGGCCTCATTTGCTTGTGTTTGAATATGTTTGGCCATTGATCTTGTAAGGGGTCCTAGACGGTCTAGCTCCATGGATAGCCGCCCTCCTTCACGGTCTAGACGCTCACCTTCACGTCCTAGACGCTTACTTTCACGTCCTAGACGCTCACCTTGGTCTTGGTCTTGGTCTAGACGCTCTCCTTGGCTTGTGCCTTGGCTTCTTTGGGTAGGTGTGCTTGGCCCTCCTCCATCACCTTCTCCTTGAGAACCACCCACTTGTTTTCAATTTTGTGAAAACCCATTTTGGTAAGAGTTGAAGTATCAATCTCACTTACAGCTTTGATAGGGTCATTTCTCTCATTTGTAACATCAACACCAAAGTAATCAATTAATTTGGAAACAAGAATAGCATAGGGAAATCTGTAATCAGCCAACCTTTTTGACTTGAGCATGTGTTCATTAACAATGAACACCCAATTTACCTTAATCTGGTTCATGATGCAATATAGGAGAATGAGATCCTCTGCATGTAAGACAGCATGGTTTGTTCCTCTTGGAATCAGTTGCCATGCTATGATGTATGCAACTAGACGTGGAGTGAGGTTCAAATGCCCTGCATGGAACCTGTTTATACTCTCTGTAGGATTCCTCATGCAACTCTTATAATATTGCAGCTTGTTGAATTCTGAAATTCCACTGGTATTTCCCTTCCCTACTTTCAGTCCAGCATATTTTATTCCAGCCACAGAGTTCCACACCTCACTTGTGATCTTCATCTTAATTCCTTTCACATAAGAGACAACATTCTTCCCATCCAATGTGAGGTTAGTATAAAACACCTTAACCAAGTCAGGATAAACATTACCCGTCAATTCCAGCATCTTTTTCAGTTTCTGGTGCTTCAACACAGCCCTTGTTTCTACCAATTTTTCAGATTTCAGCCAGTTGAAATCCAGCACCTTGGGTATGTTGATCTGCTTCCTGCTTGTCTCATGAATGTAGGCATTGATGCCCTCTTCATTTCCAGCGAACCAACCTTCTAGTACTCCTTGAGAAGTGGTTTGCTTTCCCTTGCTTTTCTGTTTTTGTCTTGAAGACGAAGCCATGTTTGAACCTGAATTCTTTTCTTGGTTTCAAATGGTGAGAATAGAAAGATAATGGCCAATGTGGGTAGCAAGTATTCACACAGATTTATAGCAGAATAAATGGATTGATATGGCAGTTATGAGTGGATATGCATGAAGATTTTATGCTCTGAATTTGTGCAGAGAATCTTTGAAAATATGCACCAAATATTTAGGGTCACGATGCATACACTCAAACTCTTATTGAGCACCCAAACCATCAAATCGGTTACATAACCATGACCAAAACCGTCAAAAGTACAGAGGTTAATGCCCACTAAGTCAGTCAAGCAGTCAAAGATCAAAATTTCTCTTTCCTAGTCATCAATGCATATCAGTGCAGAAAATAAACACATTCAATTGCGAATAAACAGATTTAATTTTTCACTGCTAGGTACAATTGACATTTATAATACCCAATTCATTAAGCAGAAAATTAAACCTATCTTTGGCTAATGGTTTTGTGAACAAATCAGCAAGTTGTAAATCAGTACCAATGAACTTAATATCACATGTTCCATTAGATATGTGTTCCCTTAGAAAATGATGCCTTATTTCAATGTGTTTGGTTCTTGAATGCATGACAGGATTTTTGGTTAAGTTGATTGCACTTGTATTATCACACAGCAGAGGTATATGGTTAAGTAAGATACCAAAATCATTCAATTGTTGTCTTAGCCATATATTTTGAGCACAGCAACTCCCTGCTGCAATGTATTCTGCTTCAGCAGTGGAAAGAGCTACACAAGCCTACTTTTTGCATTGCCATGAGATCAAGCTTGATCCAAGCAAATGACAGGTTCCACTTGTGCTCTTCCTATCAATTTTGCAACCTGCAAAATCTGAATCAGAATATCCAGTTAAGCTTAATGAAATATTACCTGGATACCACAAGCCAACTTCTTTAGTTCCTTGCAAATACTTCAAAATCCTTTTGACAGCATTGTAGTGTGATTCTTTAGGAGCAGATTGAAACCTTGCACACATGCACACTGCAAACATTATATCTGGCCTGCTGGCAGTAAGATATAGCAGTGATCCTATGAGTCCTCTGTATTTGGTTTCATCAACAGAAATTCCAGCTTCATCATGATCCAAATGACAGCTTGTTGAGAAGGGTGTGCTGATTGGTTTACACTTGTCCATTTCAAATTTCTTCAGCAAATCCTTGCAATACTTAGCTTGACTTAAGAAAATGTCATCCTTGAGTTGTTTGACCTGCAAGCCTAGAAAATAGTTCAACTCACCCATCATTGACATTTCAAACTCACTCTTCATGACTTTCACGAAAGCTTCACACAATTCTCCATTGTTTGATCCAAAAATGATATCATCCACATATACTTGTACTAGAATTTAGTCATCTCCTTTCTTCTTAATGAACAAGGTCTTATCTGATGTGCCTCTGTCATAGCCTTGTGAGGTGAGAAAATCACTTAGCCTCTCATACCATTGCCTAGGAGCTTGCTTGAGTCCATAGAGAGCCTTTTGGAGTTTGAACACATATTCTGGATGTTGATGGTCTTCAAAACCTGGTGGTTGTGAAACAAATACCTCTTCATTTATATAGCCATTTAGAAAGGCACTTTTCACATCCATTTGGAATAGCTTGAACCCTTTGATGCAGGAGAAGGCAAGCAGCAGTCTAACAGCTTCTAACCGAGCCACTGGTGCATATGTCTCATCATAGTCTATTCCTTCTTCTTGATTGTACCCTTTAGCTACAAGCCTAGCCTTGTTTCTGGTGATCACTCCATGCTCATCCATCTTGTTTCTAAATACCCATTTTGTTCCAATTACATTCATCTCAGGTATTCTAGGAACAAGAGTCCAGACCTCATTAAGAGCAAACTGATTCAGTTCCTCTTGCATAGCTAAAATCCAGTTGCTGTCCTTGAGAGCTTCATTGAAATTCTTGGGTTCAACTTGAGATACAAATGCCATTGCTTCACAGAAATTGTTCAAGGATTTTCTAGTTGACACTCCTTTCTCAATGTTCCCAATGACATTATCAAGGGTTAAGTCTCTTGGGGTTTTCCACTCTTTTGGCAAACCTGCAGCTGCAGTAGATTCTTGTATAGCATGTGTATCAGCAGTATCAAAATGAATCGATTCATTTTGATTTAAAACAGATTTAAATTCATTACTGTCAGGGTCATCAGCAGTTTTAGATAGGCTATGATCAGTTTCATCAAAAACAACATGCATTGATTCTTCTACTATAAGTAGCCTTTTATTGAAGACTCTATATGCATGACCATTCAAAGCATAACCAATGTGCACACCTTCATCAGATTTAGCATCAAACTTACCAAGATTTTCTTTGCCATTATTCAATACAAAACATTTACACCCAAATACTCTAAGGTGGCTTACACTAGGTTTTCTGCCCTTATACAATTCATATGGGGTTTTCTTAAGAATTGGTCTTATTAAGGTCCTATTTAAGACATAACCTGCAGTATAAACAGCATCAGCCCAAAAATACTTAGGTAGCTTAGATTCATTTAACATAGTTCTAGCTAGTTCCTCTAGTGATCTATTTTTCCTTTCAACTACACCATTTTGTTGAGGTGTCCTAGGGGCTGAAAAGGTATGAGCTATCCCATGCTTCTCACAGAACCTCTCAAACTTAGCATTTTGAAACTCTCCCCCATGATCACTTCGAATAGATTTTATGCAGCAACCATTTTCATTTTGCAGAATTTTTGCTAATCTCTTAAAGGCAGTGTAAGCATCATGTTTATGTGCAAGAAATAAAGTCCATGTAAATCTAGAGTAATCATCCACAACAACTAAAGCATACAAATTTCCAGCCAAGCTAGCAACTTTAGATGGACCAAATAAGTCCATATGTAACACATCCAATGGATTTTTTGTAGAGACAATATCCTTTAACTTGAAAGAGGATTTGATTTGTTTACCTTTCACACAAGCATCACAAAGCCTGTTGTTCTTGATCCTGCCTGTTGACCGGAGCGCTGGAGAATGCCTCGTCAAAGGATCGACGTGCGCACCGCTTATCGCCTTCGTTCCTCCCTGGATCTACTTCAAGAACCTGCAAAGAAACGACACGGCGCCGCTGCGGCCGATCGCACTCCGACGCTCAAGTCAGTGACGGTATCACCAAATACTAAGAACTAGAACCGTGCAAACTCTCTCTCACAAACAGCTCTGTCACTCGCAAGCGTAAAGTGTATGAACTGAACGTGCGTACCTCAGAAAGTTCGTTAAGAGCTCTTATATACCTGGTGATTTTCTCTCTCCTGGCAGTTACAGACTTGGACACGTGGCTCGTATCCAACTGTACACATGCCATCATCTGGAGGCTCCCTGACTTGGCGCTGCTTCTACTCTCATTTTGGCTAAGTTACGTATGCATGGTACTGCCCAGTGCATAGCAAACTTAGGAGTGCGATCTTTACTGAAACTGGCGAGTTAGGGCCTTCATACACCTTCCCTGTGGTCTCGCCGGCCGCCTTCATAATCTGCTTCTCCTTTATCTTCGGCGATGTGCTTGTTCTGGCGATCTCCGACTGCTTGGTCGCCTGAGTCTGCATCTGGCGACTTCATCCTCAAACTGGCGATCGCCTATTCTGGCAAGCTGGAGATCGGAACACGCCAACTTAACAATCGGCGACTACACGTGCCTCCCGACTTCCTTCCTAACTGCCAACCTGGCGCCTTGTCAACACGCCTATACTGTAGCAGGGTGCCACGTCATCATACCCGACCACCAGGGCGGTACACAAGCCCCCCAGTCTTAAGCGAAGACTTGTCTAGCGAAAAGACTGAAAGAGCCTTCGTTAGCACCGGTCTACGTGGCACTGACGCAGAATTCCAAGCGATAGTACTTTCTGCTACTCTGACGCTCCACCAAACCCTTCGCGCATCGTTCGACACGTGGCTCTCATCAACGGCTATCTTCATCTGCCGTTAGCGCTTCCCCAAACCATTTCGAAAACCCTTAAACCCATTACGTTCCACTGTTCCATCACTTTTCTTCGTGTTTGCAAAACGCTCTAACTTCCCTCTGCGAAAACTCTCGACGCTCTTCAAAGTTCCAGATCACCATCTTCCTCCCTCGTCTTCCTGATCATTGAAAGGTAATTACTTTCCTTCATCTACTGTGTTTCCTTGCATTTTCACCGATTTGCATCATCCTGTAACTGCCTGGTGCATACGCTGTGGGTCGTTTCTCCATTTCTCTTCTGCGTAACTTAGGGCTTTGTCGATCGTCGCAACGAACTCACATTCGTTCGTCGTTTCACCTTCCTTCCATGACCGAGTCAGCCTCTGTAACCCCCTGATTGTTTTTCCTTTCTTCTTCCTTTGCAGTTGCTATCATGACTCGCACAAAGATCACCCCGAACCCCCCTCCATCAGCACGAAACCCTTCTTCACAAGCGCACGACCCAACCCAAGTTCGTGGCGCTTCCTCTTCGCAGGCTGAGAGGCCTGCATCTTCCCAAACTGCTCTGGCCCAGGCGACTCCACCAAACGCTGGAGGAGCCCCCGTGCCTCTGCCAGACTTCAAATCACTATATCCTTGGGCCACCCCAACCCTTCTAAAGGAGACCTCGTCGGTGAACACTGCGGGAGCAGTTCTGCGGTTGACAAAGGGGGATGAGGCCTATCAATCGTTTCACAAGGAGCACGATGAGAGGATGATGGTGCTGCCTTGCCCCGCCGCTCTGCCAGTATGCGCTGATGACAAAGTGAGCGCCGACGGGCCCTTTTGCTTTGTTTACACAACTTTCTTCAAGAAAGTCAAACTCAGATTTCCCCTCACCCGATTCGAGAGGGAACTCTTGACCGAGCTCAACATTGTTGCCGCCCAGCTTCACCCCAACAGCTGGGCGTTTGTTCGAGCCTTTCAAATAACGTGCGACCACCTGGGGCTGCCTGCGTCGGTGGACGTGTTTTTGTTTCTTTTTGAGGCCAAGCACCCAGGAGACCGCCTGTGGGTCAGCCTGAATGCCATTGCTGGGAGATCCATTTTTACCATCTTCCAGCAATCATACAAGGACTGGAAGGGGAAGTTCATCCAGGTTCGCGCAAACGATAAAGACACTTCCTTTCTCGACGGTTTCCCCTTGTACTGGGTGGACAAGGGGAAAAAGGAGTCCAAGAGCTGCTTCAGGAGGCCCAGAAGTCCTGACAGCATGGGAGCTTTGGACCGAGACCTCTGCCTATTCTGGAAGAGGGTGTCGGATGCCAACATAACATTCCTGACCCCCACCCTGATCTCCTTCGAGTTCTTTGAGGACCAGCTAGAATTCCAAATAGGTTAGGGCGCTACACTCTTGTTTTGATATTGCTTCTGATACTGTTTCTGGGCGTCTTGTGCGATACGCACAAGACTTTGGTTTTGCCTTTTCTGCATATACCTGTTTTGCTGTTTCATTGCCTCATACACCCATCTCTTTCTTCTCTGAGCTAATTCATGCATTTTCGTTTCATGCAGATAATATGCTGGGTAAAAACATGCTCGCCGACTTGAAGGCGCTCGCCCGAAACCACGGGTTGGCGACCGGTTCTCAGACGGTTCCCAACTCGGCGGTCGAGAAGGCTATCGTTCATGGGCGATCACCGCCCAAGGAACCCACCCAGCGAAAGAAACTGGTCCTTAAGAGGCCAAAGCGAAAAGCCCCCCAAGTCGTCCAAGAGGAGGAGGAAGAGGACGACGAGGTCACTGAGGATGGCCTCGTTACAAAGAGGAAAAGGGTGGCACCACCTTCACCACCTGCCCCACCCCCTCTTCCAGCTTCAACACCACCATCAACACCTGCTCCTCCTCCCTCATCGCCAACACCACCAGCCCCTTCACCACCAGTCCAAGCAACTCCACTGGCCACTGCGCCACCAGCAGCTGAGGCTCAAGAGCCAAACTTTCTGGAGGACCCCCCAAGTGCCTCTACGCCTCATATCTCAGCTGGAGGGGGCCCCCCTTCAAACGCTTCGGCTGCAGAGAACGTTCCAACCGGGGATGAGGTTGCTCACACCTCTCCAATTCTAATTACCGAATCCCCGGTTGCGTCGCCACGCCAGGAAGCAAACATTGAAAATCCTGCTAAGGAAGGTGGCGGCGAGAACCCTCAACAAGCCCCCCTGGCGCCTCTCCAAGCATCAAACCTTTCCCTTGAAGTCACAAGGATGTGGGAACCTCTGACTGCCAAACTTAAAACCATAGCAGAGGATATCCCATCGATCATAACGAGGGCTGTGGAGAGCTCCACCAGGAGGCTTCAAGACGATCTCTACCACCTCAAGACTGAAAATAGCACTATGAAGGTTGAGGTGGAGAAGGTGTCATTCAGCCTAACGCTCGCGGAAATGGAACACTCCCGAGTAGAGGATGCCCTAAGTACCGAGCTTAGGCTGGCGCGCAAGGAAGCTGCTGACCTTCGCCGCAAAGTCCATGAACTTGCCCAAGAGAAAGTTGAACTAGAAAGCAAGATCGTGCCTCTGCGCACCAAGGCGAGCGACCTGGAGGCTCACATTCAAGCTGACGCCGCCAGGGTGCAAAAACTGGAGCAGAGGTCGATTGACCGCGAGAAGCTACTTGGGCAAGTAGAAAAAGCGAGGGACGACGCCATGGGTGATCTCGCCGAGGCAAACAAGGAGAAAGGGGAGATGGCTGCTGAGTTGGCCCAAGCTCAAACAGAATCCAAGAAGGTTACTGACGACCTTCTCCACGCTCAAGAGACCAACAAACAACTCCAAAAACAGGTTGAAGAGCAGGGGCAGCAGAACAAAGAGCTCAAGAAACAGGTTGAAGAACTTCAAGGACAATTTGAAGAACTTAAGCTAAATTCTGCTCAGATTCTGACTGCTGGATTCGAAGCCGCTCGGGAGCAATTCGCATGCCTATTCCCTTATCTCGACCTCAGCATGGTGTCGTTAAACAACGAAGTAGTAGATGGAAAGGTCGTTCCCGCCGAAGACTCAACCAACTCCACCCCATCTGCTTCTTTATAAATTCACTTGTATTTACCTTGTAAAAACTTTTGCATATGTGTT